>NC_079138.1:326986-653972 GCF_945859705.1 Episyrphus balteatus | reverse complement strand
CATACAACGAAATTTTTTTTATTAAAAAAATATGAATTTTATTTTCAAAAATCGATTCCTTCAAAACTGCTTAATGGATTTACTTGAAATTTAGTTTTTTATTGTAAATTAGTAGTATCTTTGAAACAAATAAGCTAAAATAGTCATTGCACTTAAATTAAAGAAAAACACATTTTTGAGTTTTTTCGCCAAAATTTAAGTTTCATTTTCAAAATTAAATTGTTTAAAATCTGCTCGATGAAATTTCTTTAAATTTTGATATGATGTTGATATGGAAATTATCTACAAAACAAAACCATTAAAGTAAATAATAGTGCAAAATTGAAAAAAGTTTTCATACAACGAAATTTTTTTTTATTAAAAAAATATGAATTTTTATTTCAAAAATCGATTCCTTCAAAACTGCTTAATGGATTTACTTGAAATTTAGTTTTTTATTGTAAATTAGTAGTATCTTTGAAACAAATAAGCTAAAATAGTCATTGCACTTAATTTAAAGAAAAACACATTTTGAGTTTTTTCGCCAAAATTTAAGTTTCATTTTCAAAATTAAGTTGTTTAAAATCTGCTCGATGAAATTTCTTTAAATTTTGATATGATGTTAATATGGAAATTATCTACAAAACAAAACCATTAAAGTAAATAATAGTGCAAAATTGAAAAAAGTTTTCATACAACGAAATTTTTTTTATTAAAAAAATATGAATTTTTATTTTCAAAAATCGATTCCTTCAAAACTGCTTAATGGATTTACTTGAAATTTAGTTTTTTATTGTAAATTAGTAGTATCTTTGAAACAAATAAGCTAAAATAGTCATTGCACTTAATTTAAAGAAAAACACATTTTTGAGTTTTTTCGCCAAAATTTAAGTTTCATTTTCAAAATTAAATTGTTTAAAATCTGCTCGATGAAATTTCTTTAAATTTTGATATGATGTTGATATGAAATTATCTACAAAACAAAACCATTAAAGTAAATAATAGTGCAAAATTGAAAAAAGTTTTCATACAACGAAATTTTTTTTTATTAAAAAAATATGAATTTTTATTTTCAAAAATCGATTCCTTCAAAACTGCTTAATGGATTTACTTGAATTTAGTTTTTTATTGTAAATTAGTAGTATCTTTGAAACAAATAAGCTAAAATAGTCATTGCACTTAAATTAAAGAAAAACACATTTTTGAGTTTTTTCGCCAAAATTTAAGTTTCATTTTCAAAATTAAATTGTTTAAAATCTGCTCGATGAAATTTCTTTAAATTTTGATATGATGTTGATATGGAAATTATCTACAAAACAAAACCATTAAAGTAAATAATAGTGCAAAATTGAAAAAAGTTTTCATACAACGAAATTTTTTTTTTATTAAAAAAAATATGAATTTTTATTTTCAAAAATCGATTCCTTCAAAACTGCTTAATGGATTTACTTGAAATTTAGTTTTTTATTGTAAATTAGTAGTATCTTTGAAACAAATAAGCTAAAATAGTCATTGCACTTAAATTAAAGAAAAACACATTTTTGAGTTTTTTCGCCAAAATTTAAGTTTCATTTTCAAAATTAAGTTGTTTAAAATCTGCTCGATGAAATTTCTTTAAATTTTGATATGATGTTAATATGGAAATTATCTACAAAACAAAACCATTAAAGTAAATAATAGTGCAAAATTGAAAAAAGTTTTCATACAACGAAATTTTTTTTTATTAAAAAAATATGAATTTTTATTTTCAAAAATCGATTCCTTCAAAACTGCTTAATGGATTTACTTGAAATTTAGTTTTTTATTGTAAATTAGTAGTATCTTGTAACAAATAAGCTAAAAATAGTCCATTGCACTTAAATTAAAGAAAAACACATTTTTGAGTTTTTTCGCCAAAATTTAAGTTTCATTTTCAAAATTAAGTTGTTTAAAATCTGCTCGATGAAATTTCTTTAAATTTTGATATGATGTTAATATGGAAATTATCTACAAAACAAAACCATTAAAGTAAATAATAGTGCAAAATTGAAAAAAGTTTTCATACAACGAAATTTTTTTTTATTAAAAAAATATGAATTTTTATTTTCAAAAATCGATTCCTTCAAAACTGCTTAATGGATTTACTTGAAATTTAGTTTTTTATTGTAAATTAGTAGTATCTTTGAAACAAATAAGCTAAAATAGTCATTGCACTTAAATTAAAGAAAAACACATTTTGAGTTTTTTCGCCAAAATTTAAGTTTCATTTTCAAAATTAAGTTGTTTAAAATCTGCTCGATGAAATTTCTTTAAATTTTGATATGATGTTGATATGGAAATTATCTACAAAACAAAACCATTAAAGTAAATAATAGTGCAAAATTGAAAAAAGTTTTCATACAACGAAATTTTTTTTTATTAAAAAAATATGAATTTTTATTTTCAAAAATCGATTCCTTCAAAACTGCTTAATGGATTTACTTGAAATTTAGTTTTTTATTGTAAATTAGTAGTATCTTTGAAACAAATAAGCTAAAATAGTCATTGCACTTAAATTAAAGAAAAACACATTTTTGAGTTTTTTCGCCAAAATTTAAGTTTCATTTTCAAAATTAAATTGTTTAAAATCTGCTCGATGAAATTTCTTTAAATTTTGATATGATGTTGATATGGAAATTATCTACAAAACAAAACCATTAAAGTAAATAATAGTGCAAAATTGAAAAAAGTTTTCATACAACGAAATTTTTTTTTATTAAAAAAATATGAATTTTTATTTTCAAAAATCGATTCCTTCAAAACTGCTTAATGGATTTACTTGAAATTTAGTTTTTTATTGTAAATTAGTAGTATCTTTGAAACAAATAAGCTAAAATAGTCATTGCACTTAAATTAAAGAAAAACACATTTTTGAGTTTTTTTCGCCAAAATTTAAGTTTCATTTTCAAAATTAAATTGTTTAAAATCTGCTCGATGAAATTTCTTTAAATTTTGATATGATGTTGATATGGAAATTATCTACAAAACAAAACCATTAAAGTAAATAATAGTGCAAAATTGAAAAAAGTTTTCATACAACGAAATTTTTTTTATTAAAAAAATATGAATTTTTATTTCAAAAATCGATTCCTTCAAAACTGCTTAATGGATTTACTTGAAATTTAGTTTTTTATTGTAAATTAGTAGTATCTTTGAAACAAATAAGCTAAAATAGTCATTGCACTTAAATTAAAGAAAAACACATTTTTGAGTTTTTTCGCCAAAATTTAAGTTTCATTTTCAAAATTAAGTTGTTTAAAATCTGCTCGATGAAATTTCTTTAAATTTTGATATGATGTTAATATGGAAATTATCTACAAAACAAAACCATTAAAGTAAATAATAGTGCAAAATTGAAAAAAGTTTTCATACAACGAAATTTTTTTTTATTAAAAAAATATGAATTTTTATTTTCAAAAATCGATTCCTTCAAAACTGCTTAATGGATTTACTTGAAATTTAGTTTTTTATTGTAAATTAGTAGTATCTTTGAAACAAATAAGCTAAAATAGTCATTGCACTTAAATTAAAGAAAAACACATTTTTGAGTTTTTTCGCCAAAATTTAAGTTTCATTTTCAAAATTAAATTGTTTAAAATCTGCTCGATGAAATTTCTTTAAATTTTGATATGATGTTGATATGGAAATTATCTACAAAACAAAACCATTAAAGTAAATAATAGTGCAAAATTGAAAAAAGTTTTCATACAACGAAATTTTTTTTTATTAAAAAAATATGAATTTTTATTTTCAAAAATCGATTCCTTCAAAACTGCTTAATGGATTTACTTGAAATTTAGTTTTTTATTGTAAATTAGTAGTATCTTTGAAACAAATAAGCTAAAATAGTCATTGCACTTAAATTAAAGAAAAACACATTTTTGAGTTTTTTCGCCAAAATTTAAGTTTCATTTTCAAATTAAATTGTTTAAAATCTGCTCGATGAAATTTCTTTAAATTTTGATATGATGTTGATATGGAAATTATCTACAAAACAAAACCATTAAAGTAAATAATAGTGCAAAATTGAAAAAAGTTTTCATACAACGAAATTTTTTTTTATTAAAAAAATATGAATTTTTATTTTCAAAAATCGATTCCTTCAAAACTGCTTAATGGATTTACTTGAAATTTAGTTTTTTATTGTAAATTAGTAGTATCTTTGAAACAAATAAGCTAAAATAGTCATTGCACTTAAATTAAAGAAAAACACATTTTTGAGTTTTTTCGCCAAAATTTAAGTTTCATTTTCAAAATTAAATTGTTTAAAATCTGCTCGATGAAATTTCTTTAAATTTTGATATGATGTTGATATGGAAATTATCTACAAAACAAAACCATTAAAGTAAATAATAGTGCAAAATTGAAAAAAGTTTTCATACAACGAAATTTTTTTTTATTAAAAAAATATGAATTTTTATTTTCAAAAATCGATTCCTTCAAAACTGCTTAATGGATGTACTTGGAATTTAGTTTTTTTATTGTAAATTAGTAGTATCTTTGAAACAATAAGCTAAAATAGTCATTGCACTTAAATTAAAGACAAACACATTTTTGAGTTTTTTCGCCAAAATTTAAGTTTCATTTTCAAAATTAAATTGTTTAAAATCTGCTCGATGAAATTTCTTTTAATTTTGATATGATGTTGATATGGAAATTATCTACAAAACAAAACCATTAAAGTAAATAATAGTGCAAAATTGAAAAAAGTTTTCATACAACGAAATTTTTTTTTATTAAAAAAATATGAATTTTTATTTTCAAAAATCGATTCCTTCAAAACTGCTTAATGGATTTACTTGAAATTTAGTTTTTTATTGTAAATTAGTAGTATCTTTGAAACAAATAAGCTAAAATAGTCATTGCACTTAAATTAAAGAAAAACACATTTTTGAGTTTTTTCGCCAAAATTTAAGTTTCATTTTCAAAATTAAATTGTTTAAAATCTGCTCGATGAAATTTCTTTAAATTTTGATATGATGTTGATATGGAAATTATCTACAAAACAAAACCATTAAAGTAAATAATAGTGCAAAATTGAAAAAAGTTTTCATACAACGAAATTTTTTTTTATTAAAAAAATATGAATTTTTATTTTCAAAAATCGATTCCTTCAAAACTGCTTAATGGATTTACTTGAAATTTAGTTTTTTATTGTAAATTAGTAGTATCTTTGAAACAAATAAGCTAAAATAGTCATTGCACTTAAATTAAAGAAAAACACATTTTTGAGTTTTTTCGCCAAAATTTAAGTTTCATTTTCAAAATTGAATTGTTTAAAATCTGCTCGATGAAATTTCTTTAAATTTTGATATGATGTTGACATGGAAATTATCTACAAAACAAAACCATTAAAGTAAATAATAGTGCAAAATTGAAAAAAGTTTTCATACAACGAAATTTTTTTTTATTAAAAAAATATGAATTTTTATTTTCAAAAATCGATTCCTTCAAAAACTGCTTAATGGATGTACTTGGAATTTAGTTTTTTATTGTAAATTAGTAGTATCTTTGAAACAAATAAGCTAAAATAGTCATTGCACTTAAATTAAAGACAAACACATTTTTTGAGTTTTTTCGCCAAAATTTAAGTTTCATTTTCAAAATTAAATTGTTTAAAATCTGCTCGATGAAATTTCTTTTAATTTTGATATGATGTTGATATGGAAATTATCTACAAAACAAAACCATTAAAGTAAATAATAGTGCAAAATTGAAAAAAGTTTTCATACAACGAAATTTTTTTTTATTAAAAAAATATGAATTTTTATTTTCAAAAATCGATTCCTTCAAAACTGCTTAATGGATTTACTTGAAATTTAGTTTTTTATTGTAAATTAGTAGTATCTTTGAAACAAATAAGCTAAAATAGTCATTGCACTTAAATTAAAGAAAAACACATTTTTGAGTTTTTTCGCCAAAATTTAAGTTTCATTTTCAAAATTAAATTGTTTAAATCTGCTCGATGAAATTTCTTTAAATTTTGATATGATGTTGATATGGAAATTATCTACAAAACAAAACCATTAAAGTAAATAATAGTGCAAGATTGAAAAAAGTTTTCATACAACGAAATTTTTTTTTATTAAAAAAATATGAATTTTTATTTTCAAAAATCGATTCCTTCAAAACTGCTTAATGGATTTACTTGAAATTTAGTTTTTTATTGTAAATTAGTAGTATCTTTGAAACAAATAAGCTAAAATAGTCATTGCACTTAAATTAAAGAAAAACAATTTTTTGAGTTTTTTCGCCAAAATTTAAGTTTCATTTTCAAAATTAAATTGTTTAAAATCTGCTCGATGAAATTTCTTTAAATTTTGATATGATGTTGATATGGAAATTATCTACAAAACAAAACCATTAAAGTAAATAATAGTGCAAAATTGAAAAAAGTTTTCATACAACGAAATTTTTTTTTATTAAAAAAATATGAATTTTTATTTTCAAAAATCGATTCCTTCAAAACTGCTTAATGGATTTACTTGAAATTTAGTTTTTTATTGTAAATTAGTAGTATCTTTGAAACAAATAAGCTAAAATAGTCATTGCACTTAAATTAAAGAAAAACACATTTTTGAGTTTTTTCGCCAAAATTTAAGTTTCATTTTCAAAATTAAATTGTTTAAAATCTGCTCGATGAAATTTCTTTAAATTTTGATATGATGTTGATATGGAAATTATCTACAAAACAAAACCATTAAAGTAAATAATAGTGCAAAATTGAAAAAAGTTTTCATACAACGAAATTTTTTTTTATTAAAAAAATATGAATTTTTATTTTCAAAAATCGATTCCTTCAAAACTGCTTAATGTATTTACTTGAAATTTAGTTTTTTATTGTAAATTAGTAGTATCTTTGAAACAAATAAGCTAAAATAGTCATTGCACTTAAATTAAAGAAAAACACATTTTTGAGTTTTTTCGCCAAAATTTAAGTTTCATTTTCAAAATTAAGTTGTTTAAAATCTGCTCGATGAAATTTCTTTAAATTTTGATATGATGTTAATATGGAAATTATCTACAAAACAAAACCATTAAAGTAAATAATAGTGCAAAATTGAAAAAAGTTTTCATACAACGAAATTTTTTTTTATTAAAAAAATATGAATTTTTATTTTCAAAAATCGATTCCTTCAAAACTGCTTAATGGATTTACTTGAAATTTAGTTTTTTATTGTAAATTAGTAGTATCTTTGAAACAAATAAGCTAAAATAGTCATTGCACTTAAATTAAAGAAAAACACATTTTTGAGTTTTTTCGCCAAAATTTAAGTTTCATTTTCAAAATTAAGTTGTTTAAAATCTGCTCGATGAAATTTCTTTAAATTTTGATATGATGTTAATATGGAAATTATCTACAAAACAAAACCATTAAAGTAAATAATAGTGCAAAATTGAAAAAAGTTTTCATACAACGAAATTTTTTTTTATTAAAAAAATATGAATTTTTATTTTCAAAAATCGATTCCTTCAAAACTGCTTAATGGATTTACTTGAAATTTAGTTTTTTATTGTAAATTAGTAGTATCTTTGAAACAAATAAGCTAAAATAGTCATTGCACTTAAATTAAAGAAAAACACATTTTTGAGTTTTTTCGCCAAAATTTAAGTTTCATTTTCAAAATTAAATTGTTTAAAATCTGCTCGATGAAATTTCTTTAAATTTTGATATGATGTTGATATGGAAATTATCTACAAAACAAAACCATTAAAGTAAATAATAGTGCAAAATTGAAAAAAGTTTTCATACAACGAAATTTTTTTTTATTAAAAAAATATGAATTTTTATTTTCAAAAATCGATTCCTTCAAAACTGCTTAATGGATTTACTTGAAATTTAGTTTTTTATTGTAAATTAGTAGTATCTTTGAAACAAATAAGCTAAAATAGTCATTGCACTTAAATTAAAGAAAAACACATTTTTGAGTTTTTTCGCCAAAATTTAAGTTTCATTTTCAAAATTAAGTTGTTTAAAATCTGCTCGATGAAATTTCTTTAAATTTTGATATGATGTTAATATGGAAATTATCTACAAAACAAAACCATTAAAGTAAATAATAGTGCAAAATTGAAAAAAGTTTTCATACAACGAAATTTTTTTTTATTAAAAAAATATGAATTTTTATTTTCAAAAATCGATTCCTTCAAAACTGCTTAATGGATTTACTTGAAATTTAGTTTTTTATTGTAAATTAGTAGTATCTTTGAAACAAATAAGCTAAAATAGTCATTGCACTTAAATTAAAGAAAAACACATTTTTGAGTTTTTTCGCCAAAATTTAAGTTTCATTTTCAAAATTAAATTGTTTAAAATCTGCTCGATGAAATTTCTTTAAATTTTGATATGATGTTGATATGGAAATTATCTACAAAACAAAACCATTAAAGTAAATAATAGTGCAAGATTGAAAAAAGTTTTCATACAACGAAATTTTTTTTTATTAAAAAAATATGAATTTTTATTTTCAAAAATCGATTCCTTCAAAACTGCTTAATGGATTTACTTGAAATTTAGTTTTTTATTGTAAATTAGTAGTATCTTTGAAACAAATAAGCTAAAATAGTCATTGCACTTAAATTAAAGAAAAACAAATTTTTGAGTTTTTTCGCCAAAATTTAAGTTTCATTTTCAAAATTAAATTGTTTAAAATCTGCTCGATGAAATTTCTTTAAATTTTGATATGATGTTGATATGGAAATTATCTACAAAACAAAACCATTAAAGTAAATAATAGTGCAAAATTGAAAAAAGTTTTCATACAACGAAATTTTTTTTTATTAAAAAAATATGAATTTTTATTTTCAAAAATCGATTCCTTCAAAACTGCTTAATGGATTTACTTGAAATTTAGTTTTTTATTGTAAATTAGTAGTATCTTTGAAACAAATAAGCTAAAATAGTCATTGCACTTAAATTAAAGAAAAACACATTTTTGAGTTTTTTCGCCAAAATTTAAGTTTCATTTTCAAAATTAAATTGTTTAAAATCTGCTCGATGAAATTTCTTTAAATTTTGATATGATGTTGATATGGAAATTATCTACAAAACAAAACCATTAAAGTAAATAATAGTGCAAAATTGAAAAAAGTTTTCATACAACGAAATTTTTTTTTATTAAAAAAATATGAATTTTTATTTTCAAAAATCGATTCCTTCAAAACTGCTTAATGTATTTACTTGAAATTTAGTTTTTTATTGTAAATTAGTAGTATCTTTGAAACAAATAAGCTAAAATAGTCATTGCACTTAAATTAAAGAAAAACACATTTTTGAGTTTTTTCGCCAAAATTTAAGTTTCATTTTCAAAATTAAGTTGTTTAAAATCTGCTCGATGAAATTTCTTTAAATTTTGATATGATGTTAATATGGAAATTATCTACAAAACAAAACCATTAAAGTAAATAATAGTGCAAAATTGAAAAAAGTTTTCATACAACGAAATTTTTTTTTATTAAAAAAATATGAATTTTTATTTTCAAAAATCGATTCCTTCAAAACTGCTTAATGGATTTACTTGAAATTTAGTTTTTTATTGTAAATTAGTAGTATCTTTGAAACAAATAAGCTAAAATAGTCATTGCACTTAAATTAAAGAAAAACACATTTTTGAGTTTTTTCGCCAAAATTTAAGTTTCATTTTCAAAATTAAGTTGTTTAAAATCTGCTCGATGAAATTTCTTTAAATTTTGATATGATGTTAATATGGAAATTATCTACAAAACAAAACCATTAAAGTAAATAATAGTGCAAAATTGAAAAAAGTTTTCATACAACGAAATTTTTTTTTATTAAAAAAATATGAATTTTTATTTTCAAAAATCGATTCCTTCAAAACTGCTTAATGGATTTACTTGAAATTTAGTTTTTTATTGTAAATTAGTAGTATCTTTGAAACAAATAAGCTAAAATAGTCATTGCACTTAAATTAAAGAAAAACACATTTTTGAGTTTTTTCGCCAAAATTTAAGTTTCATTTTCAAAATTAAATTGTTTAAAATCTGCTCGATGAAATTTCTTTAAATTTTGATATGATGTTGATATGGAAATTATCTACAAAACAAAACCATTAAAGTAAATAATAGTGCAAAATTGAAAAAAGTTTTCATACAACGAAATTTTTTTTTATTAAAAAAATATGAATTTTTATTTTCAAAAATCGATTCCTTCAAAACTGCTTAATGGATTTACTTGAAATTTAGTTTTTTATTGTAAATTAGTAGTATCTTTGAAACAAATAAGCTAAAATAGTCATTGCACTTAAATTAAAGAAAAACACATTTTTGAGTTTTTTCGCCAAAATTTAAGTTTCATTTTCAAAATTAAATTGTTTAAAATCTGCTCGATGAAATTTCTTTAAATTTTGATATGATGTTGATATGGAAATTATCTACAAAACAAAACCATTAAAGTAAATAATGGTGCAAAATTGAAAAAAGTTTTCATACAACGAAATTTTTTTTTATTAAAAAAATATGAATTTTTATTTTCAAAAATCGATTCCTTCAAAACTGCTTAATGGATTTACTTGAAATTTAGTTTTTTATTGTAAATTAGTAGTATCTTTGAAACAAATAAGCTAAAATAGTCATTGCACTTAAATTAAAGAAAAACACATTTTTGAGTTTTTTCGCCAAAATTTAAGTTTCATTTTCAAAATTAAATTGTTTAAAATCTGCTCGATGAAATTTCTTTAAATTTTGATATGATGTTAATATGGAAATTATCTACAAAACAAAACCATTAAAGTAAATAATAGTGCAAAATTGAAAAAAGTTTTCATACAACGAAATTTTTTTTTATTAAAAAAATATGAATTTTTATTTTCAAAAATCGATTCCTTCAAAACTGCTTAATGGATTTACTTGAAATTTAGTTTTTTATTGTAAATTAGTAGTATCTTTGAAACAAATAAGCTAAAATAGTCATTGCACTTAAATTAAAGAAAAACACATTTTTGAGTTTTTTCGCCAAAATTTAAGTTTCATTTTCAAAATTAAATTGTTTAAAATCTGCTCGATGAAATTTCTTTAAATTTTGATATGATGTTGATATGGAAATTATCTACAAAACAAAACCATTAAAGTAAATAATAGTGCAAAATTGAAAAAAGTTTTCATACAACGAAATTTTTTTTTATTAAAAAAATATGAATTTTTATTTTCAAAAATCGATTCCTTCAAAACTGCTTAATGGATTTACTTGAAATTTAGTTTTTTATTGTAAATTAGTAGTATCTTTGAAACAAATAAGCTAAAATAGTCATTGCACTTAAATTAAAGAAAAACACATTTTTGAGTTTTTTCGCCAAAATTTAAGTTTCATTTTCAAAATTAAATTGTTTAAAATCTGCTCGATGAAATTTCTTTAAATTTTGATATGATGTTAATATGGAAATTATCTACAAAACAAAACCATTAAAGTAAATAATAGTGCAAAATTGAAAAAAGTTTTCATACAACGAAATTTTTTTTTATTAAAAAAATATGAATTTTTATTTTCAAAAATCGATTCCTTCAAAACTGCTTAATGGATTTACTTGAAATTTAGTTTTTTATTGTAAATTAGTAGTATCTTTGAAACAAATAAGCTAAAATAGTCATTGCACTTAAATTAAAGAAAAACACATTTTTGAGTTTTTTCGCCAAAATTTAAGTTTCATTTTCAAAATTAAATTGTTTAAAATCTGCTCGATGAAATTTCTTTAAATTTTGATATGATGTTAATATGGAAATTATCTACAAAACAAAACCATTAAAGTAAATAATAGTGCAAAATTGAAAAAAGTTTTCATACAACGAAATTTTTTTTTATTAAAAAAATATGAATTTTTATTTTCAAAAATCGATTCCTTCAAAACTGCTTAATGGATTTACTTGAAATTTAGTTTTTTATTGTAAATTAGTAGTATCTTTGAAACAAATAAGCTAAAATAGTCATTGCACTTAAATTAAAGAAAAACACATTTTTGAGTTTTTTCGCCAAAATTTAAGTTTCATTTTCAAAATTAAATTGTTTAAAATCTGCTCGATGAAATTTCTTTAAATTTTGATATGATGTTGATATGGAAATTATCTACAAAACAAAACCATTAAAGTAAATAATAGTGCAAAATTGAAAAAAGTTTTCATACAACGAAATTTTTTTTTTATTAAAAAAATATGAATTTTTATTTTCAAAAATCGATTCCTTCAAAACTGCTTAATGGATTTACTTGAAATTTAGTTTTTTATTGTAAATTAGTAGTATCTTTGAAACAAATAAGCTAAAATAGTCATTGCACTTAAATTAAAGAAAAACACATTTTTGAGTTTTTTCGCCAAAATTTAAGTTTCATTTTCAAAATTAAATTGTTTAAAATCTGCTCGATGAAATTTCTTTAAATTTTGATATGATGTTAATATGGAAATTATCTACAAAACAAAACCATTAAAGTAAATAATAGTGCAAAATTGAAAAAAGTTTTCATACAACGAAATTTTTTTTTATTAAAAAAATATGAATTTTTATTTTCAAAAATCGATTCCTTCAAAACTGCTTAATGGATTTACTTGAAATTTAGTTTTTTATTGTAAATTAGTAGTATCTTTGAAACAAATAAGCTAAAATAGTCATTGCACTTAAATTAAAGAAAAACACATTTTTGAGTTTTTTCGCCAAAATTTAAGTTTCATTTTCAAAATTAAATTGTTTAAAATCTGCTCGATGAAATTTCTTTAAATTTTGATATGATGTTAATATGGAAATTATCTACAAAACAAAACCATTAAAGTAAATAATAGTGCAAAATTGAAAAAAGTTTTCATACAACGAAATTTTTTTTTATTAAAAAAATATGAATTTTTATTTTCAAAAATCGATTCCTTCAAAACTGCTTAATGGATTTACTTGAAATTTAGTTTTTTATTGTAAATTAGTAGTATCTTTGAAACAAATAAGCTAAAATAGTCATTGCACTTAAATTAAAGAAAAACAAATTTTTGAGTTTTTTCGCCAAAATTTAAGTTTCATTTTCAAAATTAAATTGTTTAAAATCTGCTCGATGAAATTTCTTTAAATTTTGATATGATGTTAATATGGAAATTATCTACAAAACAAAACCATTAAAGTAAATAATAGTGCAAAATTGAAAAAAGTTTTCATACAACGAAATTTTTTTTTATTAAAAAAATATGAATTTTTATTTTCAAAAATCGATTCCTTCAAAACTGCTTAATGGATTTACTTGAAATTTAGTTTTTTATTGTAAATTAGTAGTATCTTTGAAACAAATAAGCTAAAATAGTCATTGCACTTAAATTAAAGAAAAACACATTTTTGAGTTTTTTCGCCAAAATTTAAGTTTCATTTTCAAAATTAAATTGTTTAAAATCTGCTCGATGAAATTTCTTTAAATTTTGATATGATGTTAATATGGAAATTATCTACAAAACAAAACCATTAAAGTAAATAATAGTGCAAAATTGAAAAAAGTTTTCATACAACGAAATTTTTTTTTATTAAAAAAATATGAATTTTTATTTTCAAAAATCGATTCCTTCAAAACTGCTTAATGGATTTACTTGAAATTTAGTTTTTTATTGTAAATTAGTAGTATCTTTGAAACAAATAAGCTAAAATAGTCATTGCACTTAAATTAAAGAAAAACACATTTTTGAGTTTTTTCGCCAAAATTTAAGTTTCATTTTCAAAATTAAGTTGTTTAAAATCTGCTCGATGAAATTTCTTTAAATTTTGATATGATGTTAATATGGAAATTATCTACAAAACAAAACCATTAAAGTAAATAATAGTGCAAAATTGAAAAAAGTTTTCATACAACGAAATTTTTTTTTATTAAAAAAATATGAATTTTTATTTTCAAAAATCGATTCCTTCAAAACTGCTTAATGGATTTACTTGAAATTTAGTTTTTTATTGTAAATTAGTAGTATCTTTGAAACAAATAAGCTAAAATAGTCATTGCACTTAAATTAAAGAAAAACACATTTTTGAGTTTTTTCGCCAAAATTTAAGTTTCATTTTCAAAATTAAATTGTTTAAAATCTGCTCGATGAAATTTCTTTAAATTTTGATATGATGTTGATATGGAAATTATCTACAAAACAAAACCATTAAAGTAAATAATAGTGCAAAATTGAAAAAAGTTTTCATACAACGAAATTTTTTTTTATTAAAAAAATATGAATTTTTATTTTCAAAAATCGATTCCTTCAAAACTGCTTAATGGATTTACTTGAAATTTAGTTTTTTATTGTAAATTAGTAGTATCTTTGAAACAAATAAGCTAAAATAGTCATTGCACTTAAATTAAAGAAAAACACATTTTTGAGTTTTTTCGCCAAAATTTAAGTTTCATTTTCAAAATTAAATTGTTTAAAATCTGCTCGATGAAATTTCTTTAAATTTTGATATGATGTTAATATGGAAATTATCTACAAAACAAAACCATTAAAGTAAATAATAGTGCAAAATTGAAAAAAGTTTTCATACAACGAAATTTTTTTTTATTAAAAAAATATGAATTTTTATTTTCAAAAATCGATTCCTTCAAAACTGCTTAATGGATTTACTTGAAATTTAGTTTTTTATTGTAAATTAGTAGTATCTTTGAAACAAATAAGCTAAAATAGTCATTGCACTTAAATTAAAGAAAAACACATTTTTGAGTTTTTTCGCCAAAATTTAAGTTTCATTTTCAAAATTGTTAAAAATTGCTCGATGAAATTTCTTTAAATTTTGATATGATGTTAATATGGAAATTATCTACAAAACAAAACCATTAAAGTAAATAATTTTGATATGATGTTAATATGGAAATTATCTACAAAACAAAACCATTAAAGTAAATAATAGTGCAAAATTGAAAAAAGTTTTCATACAACGAAATTTTTTTTTATTAAAAAAATATGAATTTTTATTTTCAAAAATCGATTCCTTCAAAACTGCTTAATGGATTTACTTTAAATTTAGTTTTTTATTTTAAATTAGTAGTATCTTTGAAACAAATAAGCTAAAATAGTCATTGCACTTAAATTAAAGAAAAACACATTTTTGAGTTTTTTCGCCAAAATTTAAGTTTCATTTTCAAAATTAAATTGTTTAAAATCTGCTCGATGAAATTTCTTTAAATTTTGATATGATGTTAATATGGAAATTATCTACAAAACAAAACCATTAAAGTAAATAATAGTGCAAAATTGAAAAAAGTTTTCATACAACGAAATTTTTTTTTATTAAAAAAATATGAAATTTTATTTTCAAAAATCGATTCCTTCAAAACTGCTTAATGGATTTACTTGAAATTTAGTTTTTTATTGTAAATTAGTAGTATCTTTGAAACAAATAAGCTAAAATAGTCATTGCACTTAAATTAAAGAAAAACACATTTTTGAGTTTTTTCGCCAAAATTTAAGTTTCATTTTCAAAATTAAATTGTTTAAAATCTGCTCGATGAAATTTCTTTAAATTTTGATATGATGTTAATATGGAAATTATCTACAAAACAAAACCATTAAAGTAAATAATAGTGCAAAATTGAAAAAAGTTTTCATACAACGAAATTTTTTTTTATTAAAAAAATATGAATTTTTATTTTCAAAAATCGATTCCTTCAAAACTGCTTAATGGATTTACTTGAAATTTAGTTTTTTATTGTAAATTAGTAGTATCTTTGAAACAAATAAGCTAAAATAGTCATTGCACTTAAATTAAAGAAAAACACATTTTTGAGTTTTTTCGCCAAAATTTAAGTTTCATTTTCAAAATTAAATTGTTTAAAATCTGCTCGATGAAATTTCTTTAAATTTTGATATGATGTTAATATGGAAATTATCTACAAAACAAAACCATTAAAGTAAATAATAGTGCAAAATTGAAAAAAGTTTTCATACAACGAAATTTTTTTTTATTAAAAAAATATGAATTTTTATTTTCAAAAATCGATTCCTTCAAAACTGCTTAATGGATTTACTTGAAATTTAGTTTTTTATTGTAAATTAGTAGTATCTTTGAAACAAATAAGCTAAAATAGTCATTGCACTTAAATTAAAGAAAAACACATTTTTGAGTTTTTTCGCCAAAATTTAAGTTTCATTTTCAAAATTAAATTGTTTAAAATCTGCTCGATGAAATTTCTTTAAATTTTGATATGATGTTAATATGGAAATTATCTACAAAACAAAACCATTAAAGTAAATAATAGTGCAAAATTGAAAAAAGTTTTCATACAACGAAATTTTTTTTTATTAAAAAAATATGAATTTTTATTTTCAAAAATCGATTCCTTCAAAACTGCTTAATGGATTTACTTGAAATTTAGTTTTTTATTGTAAATTAGTAGTATCTTTGAAACAAATAAGCTAAAATAGTCATTGCACTTAAATTAAAGAAAAACACATTTTTGAGTTTTTTCGCCAAAATTTAAGTTTCATTTTCAAAATTAAATTGTTTAAAATCTGCTCGATGAAATTTCTTTAAATTTTGATATGATGTTGATATGGAAATTATCTACAAAACAAAACCATTAAAGTAAATAATAGTGCAAAATTGAAAAAAGTTTTCATACAACGAAATTTTTTTTTATTAAAAAAATATGAATTTTTATTTTCAAAAATCGATTCCTTCAAAACTGCTTAATGGATTTACTTGAAATTTAGTTTTTTATTGTAAATTAGTAGTATCTTTGAAACAAATAAGCTAAAATAGTCATTGCACTTAAATTAAAGAAAAACACATTTTTGAGTTTTTTCGCCAAAATTTAAGTTTCATTTTCAAAATTAAATTGTTTAAAATCTGCTCGATGAAATTTCTTTAAATTTTGATATGATGTTAATATGGAAATTATCTACAAAACAAAACCATTAAAGTAAATAATAGTGCAAAATTGAAAAAAGTTTTCATACAACGAAATTTTTTTTTATTAAAAAAATATGAATTTTTATTTTCAAAAATCGATTCCTTCAAAACTGCTTAATGGATTTACTTGAAATTTAGTTTTTTATTGTAAATTAGTAGTATCTTTGAAACAAATAAGCTAAAATAGTCATTGCACTTAAATTAAAGAAAAACACATTTTTGAGTTTTTTCGCCAAAATTTAAGTTTCATTTTCAAAATTGTTTAAAATCTGCTCGATGAAATTTCTTTAAATTTTGATATGATGTTAATATGGAAATTATCTACAAAACAAAACCATTAAAGTAAATAATAGTGCAAAATTGAAAAAAGTTTTCATACAACGAAATTTTTTTTTATTAAAAAAATATGAATTTTTATTTTCAAAAATCGATTCCTTCAAAACTGCTTAATGGATTTACTTGAAATTTAGTTTTTTATTGTAAATTAGTAGTATCTTTGAAACAAATAAGCTAAAATAGTCATTGCACTTAAATTAAAGAAAAACACATTTTTGAGTTTTTTCGCCAAAATTTAAGTTTCATTTTCAAAATTAAATTGTTTAAAATCTGCTCGATGAAATTTCTTTAAATTTTGATATGATGTTGATATGGAAATTATCTACCAAATAAAACCATTAAAGTAAATAATAGTGCAAAATTGAAAAAAGTTTTCATACAACGAAATTTTTTTTTATTAAAAAAATATGAATTTTTATTTTCAAAAATCGATTCCTTCAAAACTGCTTAATGGATTTACTTGAAATTTAGTTTTTTATTGTAAATTAGTAGTATCTTTGAAACAAATAAGCTAAAATAGTCATTGCACTTAAATTAAAGAAAAACACATTTTTGAGTTTTTTCGCCAAAATTTAAGTTTAATTTTCAAAATTGAATTGTTTAAAATCTGCTCGATGAAATTTCTTTAAATTTTGATATGATGTTGATATGGAAATTATCTACAAAACAAAACCATTAAAGTAAATAATAGTGCAAAATTGAAAAAAGTTTTCATACAACGAAATTTTTTTTTATTAAAAAAATATGAATTTTTATTTTCAAAAATCGATTCCTTCAAAACTGCTTAATGGATTTACTTGAAATTTAGTTTTTTATTGTAAATTAGTAGTATCTTTGAAACAAATAAGCTAAAATAGTCATTGCACTTAAATTAAAGAAAAACACATTTTTGAGTTTTTTCGCCAAAATTTAAGTTTCATTTTCAAAATTGTTTAAAATCTGCTCGATGAAATTTCTTTAAATTTTGATATGATGTTAATATGGAAATTATCTACAAAACAAAACCATTAAAGTAAATAATAGTGCAAAATTGAAAAAAGTTTTCATACAACGAAATTTTTTTTTATTAAAAAAATATGAATTTTTATTTTCAAAAATCGATTCCTTCAAAACTGCTTAATGGATTTACTTGAAATTTAGTTTTTTATTGTAAATTAGTAGTATCTTTGAAACAAATAAGCTAAAATAGTCATTGCACTTAAATTAAAGAAAAACACATTTTTGAGTTTTTTCGCCAAAATTTAAGTTTCATTTTCAAAATTAAATTGTTTAAAATCTGCTCGATGAAATTTCTTTAAATTTTGATATGATGTTAATATGGAAATTATCTACAAAACAAAACCATTAAAGTAAATAATAGTGCAAAATTGAAAAAAGTTTTCATACAACGAAATTTTTTTTTATTAAAAAAATATGAATTTTTATTTTCAAAAATCGATTCCTTCAAAACTGCTTAATGGATTTACTTGAAATTTAGTTTTTTATTGTAAATTAGTAGTATCTTTGAAACAAATAAGCTAAAATAGTCATTGCACTTAAATTAAAGAAAAACACATTTTTGAGTTTTTTCGCCAAAATTTAAGTTTCATTTTCAAAATTGTTTAAAATCTGCTCGATGAAATTTCTTTAAATTTTGATATGATGTTAATATGGAAATTATCTACAAAACAAAACCATTAAAGTAAATAATAGTGCAAAATTGAAAAAAGTTTTCATACAACGAAATTTTTTTTTATTAAAAAAATATGAATTTTTATTTTCAAAAATCGATTCCTTCAAAACTGCTTAATGGATTTACTTGAAATTTAGTTTTTTATTGTAAATTAGTAGTATCTTTGAAACAAATAAGCTAAAATAGTCATTGCACTTAAATTAAAGAAAAACACATTTTTGAGTTTTTTCGCCAAAATTTAAGTTTCATTTTCAAAATTAAATTGTTTAAAATCTGCTCGATGAAATTTCTTTAAATTTTGATATGATGTTGATATGGAAATTATCTACAAAACAAAACCATTAAAGTAAATAATAGTGCAAAATTGAAAAAAGTTTTCATACAACGAAATTTTTTTTTATTAAAAAAATATGAATTTTTATTTTCAAAAATCGATTCCTTCAAAACTGCTTAATGGATTTACTTGAAATTTAGTTTTTTATTGTAAATTAGTAGTATCTTTGAAACAAATAAGCTAAAATAGTCATTGCACTTAAATTAAAGAAAAACACATTTTTGAGTTTTTTCGCCAAAATTTAAGTTTCATTTTCAAAATTAAATTGTTTAAAATCTGCTCGATGAAATTTCTTTAAATTTTGATATGATGTTAATATGGAAATTATCTACAAAACAAAACCATTAAAGTAAATAATAGTGCAAAATTGAAAAAAGTTTTCATACAACGAAATTTTTTTTTATTAAAAAAATATGAATTTTTATTTTCAAAAATCGATTCCTTCAAAACTGCTTAATGGATTTACTTGAAATTTAGTTTTTTATTGTAAATTAGTAGTATCTTTGAAACAAATAAGCTAAAATAGTCATTGCACTTAAATTAAAGAAAAACACATTTTTGAGTTTTTTCGCCAAAATTTAAGTTTCATTTTCAAAATTAAATTGTTTAAAATCTGCTCGATGAAATTTCTTTAAATTTTGATATGATGTTGATATGGAAATTATCTACAAAACAAAACCATTAAAGTAAATAATAGTGCAAAATTGAAAAAAGTTTTCATACAACGAAATTTTTTTTTATTAAAAAAATATGAATTTTTATTTTCAAAAATCGATTCCTTCAAAACTGCTTAATGGATTTACTTGAAATTTAGTTTTTTATTGTAAATTAGTAGTATCTTTGAAACAAATAAGCTAAAATAGTCATTGCACTTAAATTAAAGAAAAACACATTTTTGAGTTTTTTCGCCAAAATTTAAGTTTCATTTTCAAAATTAAATTGTTTAAAATCTGCTCGATGAAATTTCTTTAAATTTTGATATGATGTTAATATGGAAATTATCTACAAAACAAAACCATTAAAGTAAATAATAGTGCAAAATTGAAAAAAGTTTTCATACAACGAAATTTTTTTTTATTAAAAAAATATGAATTTTTATTTTCAAAAATCGATTCCTTCAAAACTGCTTAATGGATTTACTTGAAATTTAGTTTTTTATTGTAAATTAGTAGTATCTTTGAAACAAATAAGCTAAAATAGTCATTGCACTTAAATTAAAGAAAAACACATTTTTGAGTTTTTTCGCCAAAATTTAAGTTTCATTTTCAAAATTAAATTGTTTAAAATCTGCTCGATGAAATTTCTTTAAATTTTGATATGATGTTAATATGGAAATTATCTACAAAACAAAACCATTAAAGTAAATAATAGTGCAAAATTGAAAAAAGTTTTCATACAACGAAATTTTTTTTTATTAAAAAAATATGAATTTTTATTTTCAAAAATCGATTCCTTCAAAACTGCTTAATGGATTTACTTGAAATTTAGTTTTTTATAGTAAATTAGTAGTATCTTTGAAACAAATAAGCTAAAATAGTCATTGCACTTAAATTAAAGAAAAACACATTTTTGAGTTTTTTCGCCAAAATTTAAGTTTCATTTTCAAAATTAAATTGTTTAAAATCTGCTCGATGAAATTTCTTTAAATTTTGATATGATGTTAATATGGAAATTATCTACAAAACAAAACCATTAAAGTAAATAATAGTGCAAAATTGAAAAAAGTTTTCATACAACGAAATTTTTTTTTATTAAAAAAATATGAATTTTTATTTTCAAAAATCGATTCCTTCAAAACTGCTTAATGGATTTACTTGAAATTTAGTTTTTTATTGTAAATTAGTAGTATCTTTGAAACAAATAAGCTAAAATAGTCATTGCACTTAAATTAAAGAAAAACACATTTTTGAGTTTTTTCGCCAAAATTTAAGTTTCATTTTCAAAATTAAATTGTTTAAAATCTGCTCGATGAAATTTCTTTAAATTTTGATATGATGTTAATATGGAAATTATCTACAAAACAAAACCATTAAAGTAAATAATAGTGCAAAATTGAAAAAAGTTTTCATACAACGAAATTTTTTTTTATTAAAAAAATATGAATTTTTATTTTCAAAAATCGATTCCTTCAAAACTGCTTAATGGATTTACTTGAAATTTAGTTTTTTATTGTAAATTAGTAGTATCTTTGAAACAAATAAGCTAAAATAGTCATTGCACTTAAATTAAAGAAAAACACATTTTTGAGTTTTTTCGCCAAAATGTAAGTTTCATTTTCAAAATTAAATTGTTTAAAATCTGCTCGATGAAATTTCTTTAAATTTTGATATGATGTTAATATGGAAATTATCTACAAAACAAAACCATTAAAGTAAATAATAGTGCAAAATTGAAAAAAGTTTTCATACAACGAAATTTTTTTTTATTAAAAAAATATGAATTTTTATTTTCAAAAATCGATTCCTTCAAAACTGCTTAATGGATTTACTTGAAATTTAGTTTTTTATTGTAAATTAGTAGTATCTTTGAAACAAATAAGCTAAAATAGTCATTGCACTTAAATTAAAGAAAAACACATTTTTGAGTTTTTTCGCCAAAATTTAAGTTTCATTTTCAAAATTAAATTGTTTAAAATCTGCTCGATGAAATTTCTTTAAATTTTGATATGATGTTAATATGGAAATTATCTACAAAACAAAACCATTACAGTAAATAATAGTGCAAAATTGAAAAAAGTTTTCATACAACGAAATTTTTTTTTATTAAAAAAATATGAATTTTTATTTTCAAAAATCGATTCCTTCAAAACTGCTTAATGGATTTACTTGAAATTTAGTTTTTTATTGTAAATTAGTAGTATCTTTGAAACAAATAAGCTAAAATAGTCATTGCACTTAAATTAAAGAAAAACACATTTTTGAGTTTTTTCGCCAAAATTTAAGTTTCATTTTCAAAATTAAATTGTTTAAAATCTGCTCGATGAAATTTCTTTAAATTTTGATATGATGTTGATATGGAAATTATCTACAAAACAAAACCATTAAAGTAAATAATAGTGCAAAATTGAAAAAAGTTTTCATACAACGAAATTTTTTTTTATTAAAAAAATATGAATTTTTATTTTCAAAAATCGATTCCTTCAAAACTGCTTAATGGATTTACTTGAAATTTAGTTTTTTATTGTAAATTAGTAGTATCTTTGAAACAAATAAGCTAAAATAGTCATTGCACTTAAATTAAAGAAAAACACATTTTTGAGTTTTTTCGCCAAAATTTAAGTTTCATTTTCAAAATTAAATTGTTTAAAATCTGCTCGATGAAATTTCTTTAAATTTTGATATGATGTTAATATGAAAATTATCTACAAAACAAAACCATTAAAGTAAATAATAGTGCAAAATTGAAAAAAGTTTTCATACAACGAAATTTTTTTTTATTAAAAAAATATGAATTTTTATTTTCAAAAATCGATTCCTTCAAAACTGCTTAATGGATTTACTTGAAATTTAGTTTTTTATTGTAAATTAGTAGTATCTTTGAAACAAATAAGCTAAAATAGTCATTGCACTTAAATTAAAGAAAAACACATTTTTGAGTTTTTTCGCCAAAATTTAAGTTTCATTTTCAAAATTAAATTGTTTAAAATCTGCTCGATGAAATTTCTTTAAATTTTGATATGATGTTAATATGGAAATTATCTACAAAACAAAACCATTACAGTAAATAATAGTGCAAAATTGAAAAAAGTTTTCATACAACGAAATTTTTTTTTATTAAAAAAATATGAATTTTTATTTTCAAAAATCGATTCCTTCAAAACTGCTTAATGGATTTACTTGAAATTTAGTTTTTTATTGTAAATTAGTAGTATCTTTGAAACAAATAAGCTAAAATAGTCATTGCACTTAAATTAAAGAAAAACACATTTTTGAGTTTTTTCGCCAAAATTTAAGTTTCATTTTCAAAATTAAGTTGTTTAAAATCTGCTCGATGAAATTTCTTTAAATTTTGATATGATGTTGATATGGAAATTATCTACAAAACAAAACCATTAAAGTAAATAATAGTGCAAAATTGAAAAAAGTTTTCATACAACGAAATTTTTTTTTATTAAAAAAATATGAATTTTTATTTTCAAAAATCGATTCCTTCAAAACTGCTTAATGGATTTACTTGAAATTTAGTTTTTTATTGTAAATTAGTAGTATCTTTGAAACAAATAAGCTAAAATAGTCATTGCACTTAAATTAAAGAAAAACACATTTTTGAGTTTTTTCGCCAAAATTTAAGTTTCATTTTCAAAATTAAATTGTTTAAAATCTGCTCGATGAAATTTCTTTAAATTTTGATATGATGTTGATATGGAAATTATCTACAAAACAAAACCATTAAAGTAAATAATAGTGCAAAATTGAAAAAAGTTTTCATACAACGAAATTTTTTTTTATTAAAAAAATATGAATTTTTATTTTCAAAAATCGATTCCTTCAAAACTGCTTAATGGATTTACTTGAAATTTAGTTTTTTATTGTAAATTAGTAGTATCTTTGAAACAAATAAGCTAAAATAGTCATTGCACTTAAATTAAAGAAAAACACATTTTTGAGTTTTTTCGCCAAAATTTAAGTTTCATTTTCAAAATTAAATTGTTTAAAATCTGCTCGATGAAATTTCTTTAAATTTTGATATGATGTTAATATGGAAATTATCTACAAAACAAAACCATTAAAGTAAATAATAGTGCAAAATTGAAAAAAGTTTTCATACAACGAAATTTTTTTTTATTAAAAAAATATGAATTTTTATTTTCAAAAATCGATTCCTTCAAAACTGCTTAATGGATTTACTTGAAATTTAGTTTTTTATTGTAAATTAGTAGTATCTTTGAAACAAATAAGCTAAAATAGTCATTGCACTTAAATTAAAGAAAAACACATTTTTGAGTTTTTTCGCCAAAATTTAAGTTTCATTTTCAAAATTAAATTGTTTAAAATCTGCTCGATGAAATTTCTTTAAATTTTGATATGATGTTAATATGGAAATTATCTACAAAACAAAACCATTAAAGTAAATAATAGTGCAAAATTGAAAAAAGTTTTCATACAACGAAATTTTTTTTTATTAAAAAAATATGAATTTTTATTTTCAAAAATCGATTCCTTCAAAACTGCTTAATGGATTTACTTGAAATTTAGTTTTTTATTGTAAATTAGTAGTATCTTTGAAACAAATAAGCTAAAATAGTCATTGCACTTAAATTAAAGAAAAACACATTTTTGAGTTTTTTCGCCAAAATTTAAGTTTCATTTTCAAAATTAAGTTGTTTAAAATCTGCTCGATGAAATTTCTTTAAATTTTGATATGATGTTAATATGGAAATTATCTACAAAACAAAACCATTAAAGTAAATAATAGTGCAAAATTGAAAAAAGTTTTCATACAACGAAATTTTTTTTTATTAAAAAAATATGAATTTTTATTTTCAAAAATCGATTCCTTCAAAACTGCTTAATGGATTTACTTGAAATTTAGTTTTTTATTGTAAATTAGTAGTATCTTTGAAACAAATAAGCTAAAATAGTCATTGCACTTAAATTAAAGAAAAACACATTTTTGAGTTTTTTCGCCAAAATGTAAGTTTCATTTTCAAAATTAAATTGTTTAAAATCTGCTCGATGAAATTTCTTTAAATTTTGATATGATGTTAATATGGAAATTATCTACAAAACAAAACCATTAAAGTAAATAATAGTGCAAAATTGAAAAAAGTTTTCATACAACGAAATTTTTTTTTATTAAAAAAATATGAATTTTTATTTTCAAAAATCGATTCCTTCAAAACTGCTTAATGGATTTACTTGAAATTTAGTTTTTTATTGTAAATTAGTAGTATCTTTGAAACAAATAAGCTAAAATAGTCATTGCACTTAAATTAAAGAAAAACACATTTTTGAGTTTTTTCGCCAAAATTTAAGTTTCATTTTCAAAATTAAATTGTTTAAAATCTGCTCGATGAAATTTCTTTAAATTTTGATATGATGTTGATATGGAAATTATCTACAAAACAAAACCATTAAAGTAAATAATAGTGCAAAATTGAAAAAAGTTTTCATACAACGAAATTTTTTTTTATTAAAAAAATATGAATTTTTATTTTCAAAAATCGATTCCTTCAAAACTGCTTAATAGATTTACTTGAAATTTAGTTTTTTATTGTAAATTAGTAGTATCTTTGAAACAAATAAGCTAAAATAGTCATTGCACTTAAATTAAAGAAAAACACATTTTTTTAGTTTTTTCGCCAAAATTTAAGTTTCATTTTCAAAATTAAATTGTTTAAAATCTATGTTAATATGGAAATTATCTACAAAACAAAACCATTAAAGTAAATAATAGTGCAAAATTGAAAAAAGTTTTCATACAACGAAATTTTTTTTTATTAAAAAAATATGAATTTTTATTTTCAAAAATCGATTCCTTCAAAACTGCTTAATGGATTTACTTGAAATTTAGTTTTTTATTGTAAATTAGTAGTATCTTTGAAACAAATAAGCTAAAATAGTCATTGCACTTAAATTAAAGAAAAACACATTTTTGAGTTTTTTCGCCAAAATTTAAGTTTCATTTTCAAAATTAAATTGTTTAAAATCTGCTCGATGAAATTTCTTTAAATTTTGATATGATGTTGATATGGAAATTATCTACAAAACAAAACCATTAAAGTAAATAATAGTGCAAAATTGAAAAAAGTTTTCATACAACGAAATTTTTTTTTATTAAAAAAATATGAATTTTTATTTTCAAAAATCGATTCCTTCAAAACTGCTTAATGGATTTACTTGAAATTTAGTTTTTTATTGTAAATTAGTAGTATCTTTGAAACAAATAAGCTAAAATAGACATTTTTGAGTTTTTTCGCCAAAATTTAAGTTTCATTTTCAAAATTAAATTGTTTAAAATCTGCTCGATGAAATTTCTTTAAATTTTGATATGATGTTGATATGGAAATTATCTACAAAACAAAACCATTAAAGTAAATAATAGTGCAAAATTGAAAAAAGTTTTTATACAACGAAATTTTTTTTTATTAAAAAAATATGAATTTTTATTTTCAAAAATCGATTCCTTCAAAACTGCTTAATGGATTTACTTGAAATTTAGTTTTTTATTGTAAATTAGTAGTATCTTTGAAACAAATAAGCTAAAATAGTCATTGCACTTAAATTAAAGAAAAACACATTTTTGAGTTTTTTCGCCAAAATTTAAGTTTCATTTTCAAAATTAAATTGTTTAAAATCTGCTCGATGAAATTTCTTTAAATTTTGATATGATGTTGATATGGAAATTATCTACAAAACAAAACCATTAAAGTAAATAATAGTGCAAAATTGAAAAAAGTTTTCATACAACGAAATTTTTTTTTATTAAAAAAATATGAATTTTTATTTTCAAAAATCGATTCCTTCAAAACTGCTTAATGGATTTACTTGAAATTTAGTTTTTTATTGTAAATTAGTAGTATCTTTGAAACAAATAAGCTAAAATAGTCATTGCACTTAAATTAAAGAAAAACACATTTTTTAGTTTTTTCGCCAAAATTTAAGTTTCATTTTCAAAATTAAATTGTTTAAAATCTGCTCGATGAAATTTCTTTAAATTTTGATATGATGTTAATATGGAAATTATCTACAAAACAAAACCATTAAAGTAAATAATAGTGCAAAATTGAAAAAAGTTTTCATACAACGAAATTTTTTTTTATTAAAAAAATATAAATTTTTATTTTCAAAAATCGATTCCTTCAAAACTGCTTAATGGATTTACTTGAAATTTAGTTTTTTATTGTAAATTAGTAGTATCTTTGAAACAAATAAGCTAAAATAGTCATTGCACTTAAATTAAAGAAAAACACATTTTTGAGTTTTTTCGCCAAAATTTAAGTTTCATTTTCAAAATTAAATTGTTTAAAATCTGCTCGATGAAATTTCTTTAAATTTTGATATGATGTTAATATGGAAATTATCTACAAAACAAAACCATTAAAGTAAATAATAGTGCAAAATTGAAAAAAGTTTTCATACAACGAAATTTTTTTTTATTAAAAAAATATGAATTTTTATTTTCAAAAATCGATTCCTTCAAAACTGCTTAATGGATTTACTTGAAATTTAGTTTTTTATTGTAAATTAGTAGTATCTTTGAAACAAATAAGCTAAAATAGTCATTGCACTTAAATTAAAGAAAAACACATTTTTGAGTTTTTTCGCCAAAATTTAAGTTTCATTTTCAAAATTAAATTGTTTAAAATCTGCTCGATGAAATTTCTTTAAATTTTGATATGATGTTGATATGGAAATTATCTACAAAACAAAACCATTAAAGTAAATAATAGTGCAAAATTGAAAAAAGTTTTCATACAACGAAATTTTTTTTTATTAAAAAAATATGAATTTTTATTTTCAAAAATCGATTCCTTCAAAACTGCTTAATGGATTTACTTGAAATTTAGTTTTTTATTGTAAATTAGTAGTATCTTTGAAACAAATAAGCTAAAATAGTCATTGCACTTAAATTAAAGAAAAACACATTTTTGAGTTTTTTCGCCAAAATTTAAGTTTCATTTTCAAAATTAAATTGTTTAAAATCTGCTCGATGAAATTTCTTTAAATTTTGATATGATGTTAATATGGAAATTATCTACAAAACAAAACCATTAAAGTAAATAATAGTGCAAAATTGAAAAAAGTTTTCATACAACGAAATTTTTTTTTATTAAAAAAATATGAATTTTTATTTTCAAAAATCGATTCCTTCAAAACTGCTTAATGGATTTACTTGAAATTTAGTTTTTTATTGTAAATTAGTAGTATCTTTGAAACAAATAAGCTAAAATAGTCATTGCACTTAAATTAAAGAAAAACACATTTTTGAGTTTTTTCGCCAAAATTTAAGTTTCATTTTCAAAATCAAATTGTTTAAAATCTGCTCGATGAAATTTCTTTAAATTTTGATATGATGGTAATATGGAAATTATCTACAAAACAAAACCATTAAAGTAAATAATAGTGCAAAATTGAAAAAAGTTTTCATACAACGAAATTTTTTTTTATTAAAAAAATATGAATTTTTATTTTCAAAAATCGATTCCTTCAAAACTGCTTAATGGATTTACTTGAAATTTAGTTTTTTATTGTAAATTAGTAGTATCTTTGAAACAAATAAGCTAAAATAGTCATTGCACTTAAATTAAAGAAAAACACATTTTTGAGTTTTTTCGCCAAAATTTAAGTTTCATTTTCAAAATTAAATTGTTTAAAATCTGCTCCATTAAAATTTCTTTAAATTTTGATATGATGTTGATATGGAAATTATCTACAAAACAAAACCATTAAAGTAAATAATAGTGCAAAATTGAAAAAAGTTTTCATACAACGAAATTTTTTTTTATTAAAAAAATATGAATTTTTATTTTCAAAAATCGATTCCTTCAAAACTGCTTAATGGATTTACTTGAAATTTAGTTTTTTATTGTAAATTAGTAGTATCTTTGAAACAAATAAGCTAAAATAGTCACTGCACTTAAATTAAAGAAAAACACATTTTTGAGTTTTTTCGCCAAAATTTAAGTTTCATTTTCAAAATTAAATTGTTTAAAATCTGCTCGATGAAATTTCTTTAAATTTTGATATGATGTTGGTATGGAAATTATCTACAAAACAAAACCATTAAAGTAAATAATAGTGCAAAATTGAAAAAAGTTTTCATACAACGAAATTTTTTTTTATTAAAAAAATATGAATTTTTATTTTCAAAAATCGATTCCTTCAAAACTGCTTAATGGATTTACTTGAAATTTAGTTTTTTATTGTAAATTAGTAGTATCTTTGAAACAAATAAGCTAAAATAGTCATTGCACTTAAATTAAAGAAAAACACATTTTTGAGTTTTTTCGCCAAAATTTAAGTTTCATTTTCAAAATTAAATTGTTTAAAATCTGCTCGATGAAATTTCTTTAAATTTTGATATGATGTTAATATGGAAATTATCTACAAAACAAAACCATTAAAGTAAATAATAGTGCAAAATTGAAAAAAGTTTTCATACAACGAAATTTTTTTTTATTAAAAAAATATGAATTTTTATTTTCAAAAATCGATTCCTTCAAAACTGCTTAATGGATTTACTTGAAATTTAGTTTTTTATTGTAAATTAGTAGTATCTTTGAAACAAATAAGCTAAAATAGTCATTGCACTTAAATTAAAGAAAAACACATTTTTGAGTTTTTTCGCCAAAATTTAAGTTTCATTTTCAAAATCAAATTGTTTAAAATCTGCTCGATGAAATTTCTTTAAATTTTGATATGATGGTAATATGGAAATTATCTACAAAACAAAACCATTAAAGTAAATAATAGTGCAAAATTGAAAAAAGTTTTCATACAACGAAATTTTTTTTTATTAAAAAAATATGAATTTTTATTTTCAAAAATCGATTCCTTCAAAACTGCTTAATGGATTTACTTGAAATTTAGTTTTTTATTGGTAATTAGTAGTATCTTTGAAACAAATAAGCTAAAATAGTCATTGCACTTAAATTAAAGAAAAACACATTTTTGAGTTTTTTCGCCAAAATTTAAGTTTCATTTTCAAAATTAAATTGTTTAAAATCTGCTCGATGAAATTTCTTTAAATTTTGATATGATGTTGATATGAAAATTATCTACAAAACAAAACCATTAAAGTAAATAATAGTGCAAAATTGAAAAAAGTTTTCATACAACGAAATTTTTTTTTATTAAAAAAATATGAATTTTTATTTTCAAAAATCGATTCCTTCAAAACTGCTTAATGGATTTACTTGAAATTTAGTTTTTTATTGTAAATTAGTAGTATCTTTGAAACAAATAAGCTAAAATAGTCATTGCACTTAAATTAAAGAAAAAAACATTTTTGAGTTTTTTTTCGCCAAAATTTAAGTTTCATTTTCAAAATTAAATTGTTTAAAATCTGCTCCATTAAAATTTCTTTAAATTTTGATATGATGTTGATATGGAAATTATCTACAAAACAAAACCATTAAAGTAAATAATAGTGCAAAATTGAAAAAAGTTTTCATACAACGAAATTTTTTTTTATTAAAAAAATATGAATTTTTATTTTCAAAAATCGATTCCTTCAAAACTGCTTAATGGATTTACTTGAAATTTAGTTTTTTATTGTAAATTAGTAGTATCTTTGAAACAAATAAGCTAAAATAGTCACTGCACTTAAATTAAAGAAAAACACATTTTTGAGTTTTTTCGCCAAAATTTAAGTTTCATTTTCAAAATTAAATTGTTTAAAATCTGCTCGATGAAATTTCTTTAAATTTTGATATGATGTTGGTATGGAAATTATCTACAAAACAAAACCATTAAAGTAAATAATAGTGCAAAATTGAAAAAAGTTTTCATACAACGAAATTTTTTTTTATTAAAAAAATATGAATTTTTATTTTCAAAAATCGATTCCTTCAAAACTGCTTAATGGATTTACTTGAAATTTAGTTTTTTATTGTAAATTAGTAGTATTTTTGAAACAAATAAGCTAAAATAGTCATTGCACTTAAATTAAAGAAAAACACATTTTTGAGTTTTTTCGCCAAAATTTAAGTTTCATTTTCAAAATTAAATTGTTTAAAATCTGCTGGATGAAATTTCTTTAAATTTTGATATGATGTTGGTATGGAAATTATCTACAAAACAAAACCATTAAAGTAAATAATAGTGCAAAATTGAAAAAAGTTTTCATACAACGAAATTTTTTTTTATTAAAAAAATATGAATTTTTATTTTCAAAAATCGATTCCTTCAAAACTGCTTAATGGATTTACTTGAAATTTAGTTTTTTATTGTAAATTAGTAGTATCTTTGAAACAAATAAGCTAAAATAGTCATTGCACTTAAATTAAAGAAAAAAACATTTTTGAGTTTTTTTTCGCCAAAATTTAAGTTTCATTTTCAAAATTAAATTGTTTAAAATCTGCTCCATGAAATTTCTTTAAATTTTGATATGATGTTGATATGGAAATTATCTACAAAACAAAACCATTAAAGTAAATAATAGTGCAAAATTGAAAAAAGTTTTCATACAACGAAATTTTTTTTTATTAAAAAAATATGAATTTTTATTTTCAAAAATCGATTCCTTCAAAACTGCTTAATGGATTTACTTGAAATTTAGTTTTTTATTGTAAATTAGTAGTATCTTTGAAACAAATAAGCTAAAATAGTCATTGCACTTAAATTAAAGAAAAACACATTTTTGAGTTTTTTCACCAAAATTTAAGTTTCATTTTCAAAATCAAATTGTTTAAAATCTGCTCGATGAAATTTCTTTAAATTTTGATATGATGGTAATATGGAAATTATCTACAAAACAAAACCATTAAAGTAAATAATAGTGCAAAATTGAAAAAAGTTTTCATACAACGAAATTTTTTTTTATTAAAAAAATATGAATTTTTATTTTCAAAAATCGATTCCTTCAAAACTGCTTAATGGATTTACTTGAAATTTAGTTTTTTATTGTAAATTAGTAGTATCTTTGAAACAAATAAGCTAAAATAGTCATTGCACTTAAATTAAAGAAAAACACATTTTTGAGTTTTTTCGCCAAAATTTAAGTTTCATTTTCAAAATTAAATTGTTTAAAATCTGCTCGATGAAATTTCTTTAAATTTTGATATGATGTTAATATGGAAATTATCTACAAAACAAAACCATTAAAGTAAATAATAGTGCAAAATTGAAAAAAGTTTTCATACAACGAAATTTTTTTTTATTAAAAAAATATGAATTTTTATTTTCAAAAATCGATTCCTTCAAAACTGCTTAATGGATTTACTTGAAATTTAGTTTTTTATTGTAAATTAGTAGTATCTTTGAAACAAATAAGCTAAAATAGTCACTGCACTTAAATTAAAGAAAAACACATTTTTGAGTTTTTTCGCCAAAATTTAAGTTTCATTTTCAAAATTAAATTGTTTAAAATCTGCTCGATGAAATTTCTTTAAATTTTGATATGATGTTGGTATGGAAATTATCTACAAAACAAAACCATTAAAGTAAATAATAGTGCAAAATTGAAAAAAGTTTTCATACAACGAAATTTTTTTTTATTAAAAAAATATGAATTTTTATTTTCAAAAATCGATTCCTTCAAAACTGCTTAATGGATTTACTTGAAATTTAGTTTTTTATTGTAAATTAGTAGTATCTTTGAAACAAATAAGCTAAAATAGTCATTGCACTTAAATTAAAGAAAAACACATTTTTGAGTTTTTTCGCCAAAATTTAAGTTTCATTTTCAAAATCAAATTGTTTAAAATCTGCTCGATGAAATTTCTTTAAATTTTGATATGATGGTAATATGGAAATTATCTACAAAACAAAACCATTAAAGTAAATAATAGTGCAAAATTGAAAAAAGTTTTCATACAACGAAATTTTTTTTTATTAAAAAAATATGAATTTTTATTTTCAAAAATCGATTCCTTCAAAACTGCTTAATGGATTTTCTTGAAATTTAGTTTTTTATTGTAAATTAGTAGTATCTTTGAAACAAATAAGCTAAAATAGTCATTGCACTTAAATTAAAGAAAAACACATTTTTGAGTTTTTTCGCCAAAATTTAAGTTTCATTTTCAAAATTAAATTGTTTAAAATCTGCTCGATGAAATTTCTTTAAATTTTGATATGATGTTGATATGAAAATTATCTACAAAACAAAACCATTAAAGTAAATAATAGTGCAAAATTGAAAAAAGTTTTCATACAACGAAATTTTTTTTTATTAAAAAAATATGAATTTTTATTTTCAAAAATCGATTCCTTCAAAACTGCTTAATGGATTTACTTGAAATTTAGTTTTTTATTGTAAATTAGTAGTATCTTTGAAACAAATAAGCTAAAATAGTCATTGCACTTAAATTAAAGAAAAAAACATTTTTGAGTTTTTTTTCGCCAAAATTTAAGTTTCATTTTCAAAATTAAATTGTTTAAAATCTGCTCCATGAAATTTCTTTAAATTTTGATATGATGGTAATATGGAAATTATCTACAAAACAAAACCATTAAAGTAAATAATAGTGCAAAATTGAAAAAAGTTTTCATACAACGAAATTTTTTTTTATTAAAAAAATATGAATTTTTATTTTCAAAAATCGATTCCTTCAAAACTGCTTAATGGATTTACTTGAAATTTAGTTTTTTATTGTAAATTAGTAGTATCTTTGAAACAAATAAGCTAAAATAGTCATTGCACTTAAATTAAAGAAAAAAACATTTTTGAGTTTTTTTTCGCCAAAATTTAAGTTTCATTTTCAAAATTAAATTGTTTAAAATCTGCTCGATGAAATTTCTTTAAATTTTGATATGATGTTAAAACCATTAAAGTAAATAATAGTGCAAAATTGAAAAAAGTTTTCATACAACGAAATTTTTTTTTATTAAAAAAATATGAATTTTTATTTTCAAAAATCGATTCCTTCTAAACTGCTTAATGGATTTACTTGAAATTTAGTTTTTTATTGTAAATTAGTAGTATCTTTGAAACAAATAAGCTAAAATAGTCATTGCACTTAAATTAAAGAAAAACACATTTTTGAGTTTTTTCGCCAAAATTTAAGTTTCATTTTCAAAATTAAATTGTTTAAAATCTGCTCGATGAAATTTCTTTAAATTTTGATATGATGTTAAAACCATTAAAGTAAATAATAGTGCAAAATTGAAAAAAGTTTTCATACAACGAAATTTTTTTTTATTAAAAAAATATGAATTTTTATTTTCAAAAATCGATTCCTTCTAAACTGCTTAATGGATTTACTTGAAATTTAGTTTTTTATTGTAAATTAGTAGTATCTTTGAAACAAATAAGCTAAAATAGTCATTGCACTTAAATTAAAGAAAAACACATTTTTGAGTTTTTTCGCCAAAATTTAAGTTTCATTTTCAAAATTAAATTGTTTAAAATCTGCTCGATGAAATTTCTTTAAATTTTGATATGATGTTGATATGGAAATTATCTACAAAACAAAACCATTAAAGTAAATAATAGTGCAAAATTGAAAAAAGTTTTCATACAACGAAATTTTTTTTTATTAAAAAAATATGAATTTTTATTTTCAAAAATCGATTCCTTCAAAACTGCTTAATGGATTTACTTGAAATTTAGTTTTTTATTGTAAATTAGTAGTATCTTTGAAACAAATAAGCTAAAATAGTCATTGCACTTAAATTAAAGAAAAACACATTTTTGAGTTTTTTCGCCAAAATTTAAGTTTCATTTTCAAAATTAAATTGTTTAAAATCTGCTCGATGAAATTTCTTTAAATTTTGATATGATGTTAATATGGAAATTATCTACAAAACAAAACCATTAAAGTAAATAATAGTGCAAAATTGAAAAAAGTTTTCATACAACGAAATTTTTTTTTATTAAAAAAATATGAATTTTTATTTTCAAAAATCGATTCCTTCAAAACTGCTTAATGGATTTACTTGAAATTTAGTTTTTTATTGTAAATTAGTAGTATCTTTGAAACAAATAAGCTAAAATAGTCATTGCAATTAAATTAAAGAAAAACACATTTTTGAGTTTTTTCGCCAAAATTTAAGTTTCATTTTCAAAATTAAATTGTTTAAAATCTGCTCGATGAAATTTCTTTAAATTTTGATATGATGTTAATATGGAAATTATCTACAAAACAAAACCATTAAAGTAAATAATAGTGCAAAATTGAAAAAAGTTTTCATACAATGAAATTTTTTTTTATTAAAAAAATATGAATTTTTATTTTCAAAAATCGATTCCTTCAAAACTGCTTAATGGATTTACTTGAAATTTAGTTTTTTATTGTAAATTAGTAGTATCTTTGAAACAAATAAGCTAAAATAGTCACTGCACTTAAATTAAAGAAAAACACATTTTTGAGTTTTTTCGCCAAAATTTAAGTTTCATTTTCAAAATTAAATTGTTTAAAATCTGCTCGATGAAATTTCTTTAAATTTTGATATGATGTTGGTATGGAAATTATCTACAAAACAAAACCATTAAAGTAAATAATAGTGCAAAATTGAAAAAAGTTTTCATACAACGAAATTTTTTTTTATTAAAAAAATATGAATTTTTATTTTCAAAAATCGATTCCTTCAAAACTGCTTAATGGATTTACTTGAAATTTAGTTTTTTATTGTAAATTAGTAGTATCTTTGAAACAAATAAGCTAAAATAGTCATTGCACTTAAATTAAAGAAAAACACATTTTTGAGTTTTTTCGCCAAAATTTAAGTTTCATTTTCAAAATCAAATTGTTTAAAATCTGCTCGATGAAATTTCTTTAAATTTTGATATGATGGTAATATGGAAATTATCTACAAAACAAAACCATTAAAGTAAATAATAGTGCAAAATTGAAAAAAGTTTTCATACAACGAAATTTTTTTTTATTAAAAAAATATGAATTTTTATTTTCAAAAATCGATTCCTTCAAAACTGCTTAATGGATTTTCTTGAAATTTAGTTTTTTATTGTAAATTAGTAGTATCTTTGAAACAAATAAGCTAAAATAGTCATTGCACTTAAATTAAAGAAAAACACATTTTTGAGTTTTTTCGCCAAAATTTAAGTTTCATTTTCAAAATTAAATTGTTTAAAATCTGCTCGATGAAATTTCTTTAAATTTTGATATGATGTTGATATGAAAATTATCTACAAAACAAAACCATTAAAGTAAATAATAGTGCAAAATTGAAAAAAGTTTTCATACAACGAAATTTTTTTTTATTAAAAAAATATGAATTTTTATTTTCAAAAATCGATTCCTTCAAAACTGCTTAATGGATTTACTTGAAATTTAGTTTTTTATTGTAAATTAGTAGTATCTTTGAAACAAATAAGCTAAAATAGTCAAAAGAAAAAAACATTTTTGAGTTTTTTTTCGCCAAAATTTAAGTTTCATTTTCAAAATTAAATTGTTTAAAATCTGCTCCATGAAATTTCTTTAAATTTTGATATGATGGTAATATGGAAATTATCTACAAAACAAAACCATTAAAGTAAATAATAGTGCAAAATTGAAAAAAGTTTTCATACAACGAAATTTTTTTTTATTAAAAAAATATGAATTTTTATTTTCAAAAATCGATTCCTTCAAAACTGCTTAATGGATTTACTTGAAATTTAGTTTTTTATTGTAAATTAGTAGTATCTTTGAAACAAATAAGCTAAAATAGTCATTGCACTTAAATTAAAGAAAAAAACATTTTTGAGTTTTTTTTCGCCAAAATTTAAGTTTCATTTTCAAAATTAAATTGTTTAAAATCTGCTCGATGAAATTTCTTTAAATTTTGATATGATGTTAAAACCATTAAAGTAAATAATAGTGCAAAATTGAAAAAAGTTTTCATACAACGAAATTTTTTTTTATTAAAAAAATATGAATTTTTATTTTCAAAAATCGATTCCTTCTAAACTGCTTAATGGATTTACTTGAAATTTAGTTTTTTATTGTAAATTAGTAGTATCTTTGAAACAAATAAGCTAAAATAGTCATTGCACTTAAATTAAAGAAAAACACATTTTTGAGTTTTTTCGCCAAAATTTAAGTTTCATTTTCAAAATTAAATTGTTTAAAATCTGCTCGATGAAATTTCTTTAAATTTTGATATGATGTTAAAACCATTAAAGTAAATAATAGTGCAAAATTGAAAAAAGTTTTCATACAACGAAATTTTTTTTTATTAAAAAAATATGAATTTTTATTTTCAAAAATCGATTCCTTCTAAACTGCTTAATGGATTTACTTGAAATTTAGTTTTTTATTGTAAATTAGTAGTATCTTTGAAACAAATAAGCTAAAATAGTCATTGCACTTAAATTAAAGAAAAACACATTTTTGAGTTTTTTCGCCAAAATTTAAGTTTCATTTTCAAAATTAAATTGTTTAAAATCTGCTCGATGAAATTTCTTTAAATTTTGATATGATGTTGATATGGAAATTATCTACAAAACAAAACCATTAAAGTAAATAATAGTGCAAAATTGAAAAAAGTTTTCATACAACGAAATTTTTTTTTATTAAAAAAATATGAATTTTTATTTTCAAAAATCGATTCCTTCAAAACTGCTTAATGGATTTACTTGAAATTTAGTTTTTTATTGTAAATTAGTAGTATCTTTGAAACAAATAAGCTAAAATAGTCATTGCACTTAAATTAAAGAAAAACACATTTTTGAGTTTTTTCGCCAAAATTTAAGTTTCATTTTCAAAATTGAATTGTTTAAAATCTGCTCGATGAAATTTCTTTAAATTTTGATATGATGTTAATATGGAAATTATCTACAAAACAAAACCATTAAAGTAAATAATAGTGCAAAATTGAAAAAAGTTTTCATACAACGAAATTTTTTTTTATTAAAAAAATATGAATTTTTATTTTCAAAAATCGATTCCTTCAAAACTGCTTAATGGATTTACTTGAAATTTAGTTTTTTATTGTAAATTAGTAGTATCTTTGAAACAAATAAGCTAAAATAGTCATTGCACTTAAATTAAAGAAAAACACATTTTTGAGTTTTTTCGCCAAAATTTAAGTTTCATTTTCAAAATTAAATTGTTTAAAATCTGCTCGATGAAATTTCTTTAAATTTTGATATGATGTTAATATGGAAATTATCTACAAAACAAAACCATTAAAGTAAATAATAGTGCAAAATTGAAAAAAGTTTTCATACAACTAAATTTTTTTTTATTAAAAAAATATGAATTTTTATTTTCAAAAATCGATTCCTTCAAAACTGCTTAATGGATTTACTTGAAATTTAGTTTTTTATTGTAAATTAGTAGTATCTTTGAAACAAATAAGCTAAAATAGTCATTGCACTTAAATTAAAGAAAAACACATTTTTGAGTTTTTTCGCCAAAATTTAAGTTTCATTTTCAAAATTAAATTGTTTAAAATCTGCTCGATGAAATTTCTTTAAATTTTGATATGATGTTAATATGGAAATTATCTACAAAACAAAACCATTAAAGTAAATAATCGTGCAAAATTGAAAAAAGTTTTCATACAACGAAATTTTTTTTTATTAAAAAAATATGAATTTTTATTTTCAAAAATCGATTCCTTCAAAACTAATGGATTTACTTGAAATTTAGTTTTTCATTGTAAATTAGTAGTATCTTTGAAACAAATAAGCTAAAATAGTCATTGCACTTAAATTAAAGAAAAACACATTTTTGAGTTTTTTCGCCAAAATTTAAGTTTCATTTTCAAAATTAAATTGTTTAAAATCTGCTCGATGAAATTTCTTTAAATTTTGATATGATGTTGACATGGAAATTATCTACAAAACAAAACCATTAAAGTAAATAATAGTGCAAAATTGAAAAAAGTTTTCATACAACGAAATTTTTTTTATTAAAAAAATATGAATTTTTATTTTCAAAAATCGATTCCTTCAAAACTGCTTAATGGATTTACTTGAAATTTAGTTTTTTATTGTAAATTAGTAGTATCTTTGAAACAAATAAGCTAAAATAGTCATTGCACTTAAATTAAAGAAAAACACATTTTTGAGTTTTTTCGCCAAAATTTAAGTTTCATTTTCAAAATTAAATTGTTTAAAATCTGCTCGATGAAATTTCTTTAAATTTTGATATGATGTTGATATGGAAATTATCTACAAAACAAAACCATTAAAGTAAATAATAGTGCAAAATTGAAAAAAGTTTTCATACAACGAAATTTTTTTTTATTAAAAAAATATGAATTTTTATTTTCAAAAATCGATTCCTTCTAAACTGCTTAATGGATTTACTTGAAATTTAGTTTTTTATTGTAAATTAGTAGTATCTTTGAAACAAATAAGCTAAAATAGTCATTGCACTTAAATTAAAGAAAAACACATTTTTGAGTTTTTTCGCCAAAATTTAAGTTTCATTTTCAAAATTAAATTGTTTAAAATCTGCTCGATGAAATTTCTTTAAATTTTGATATGATGTTGATATGGAAATTATCTACAAAACAAAACCATTAAAGTAAATAATAGTGCAAAATTGAAAAAAGTTTTCATACAACGAAATTTTTTTTTATTAAAAAAATATGAATTTTTATTTTCAAAAATCGATTCCTTCAAAACTGCTTAATGGATTTACTTGAAATTTAGTTTTTTATTGTAAATTAGTAGTATCTTTGAAACAAATAAGCTAAAATAGTCATTGCACTTAAATTAAAGAAAAACACATTTTTGAGTTTTTTCGCCAAAATTTAAGTTTCATTTTCAAAATTAAATTGTTTAAAATCTGCTCGATGAAATTTCTTTAAATTTTGATATGATGTTAATATGGAAATTATCTACAAAACAAAACCATTAAAGTAAATAATAGTGCAAAATTGAAAAAAGTTTTCATACAACGAAATTTTTTTTTATTAAAAAAATATGAATTTTTATTTTCAAAAATCGATTCCTTCAAAACTGCTTAATGGATTTACTTGAAATTTAGTTTTTTATTGTAAATTAGTAGTATCTTTGAAACAAATAAGCTAAAATAGTCATTGCACTTAAATTAAAGAAAAACACATTTTTGAGTTTTTTCGCCAAAATTTAAGTTTCATTTTCAAAATCAAATTGTTTAAAATCTGCTCGATGAAATTTCTTTAAATTTTGATATGATGGTAATATGGAAATTATCTACAAAACAAAACCATTAAAGTAAATAATAGTGCAAAATTGAAAAAAGTTTTCATACAACGAAATTTTTTTTTATTAAAAAAATATGAATTTTTATTTTCAAAAATCGATTCCTTCAAAACTGCTTAATGGATTTACTTGAAATTTAGTTTTTTATTGTAAATTAGTAGTATCTTTGAAACAAATAAGCTAAAATAGTCATTGCACTTAAATTAAAGAAAAACACATTTTTGAGTTTTTTCGCCAAAATTTAAGTTTCATTTTCAAAATTAAATTGTTTAAAATCTGCTCGATGAAATTTCTTTAAATTTTGATATGATGTTGATATAGAAATTATCTACAAAACAAAACCATTACAGTAAATAATAGTGCAAAATTGAAAAAAGTTTTCATACAACGAAATTTTTTTTTATTAAAAAAATATGAATTTTTATTTTCAAAAATCGATTCCTTCAAAACTGCTTAATGGATTTACTTGAAATTTAGTTTTTTATTGTAAATTAGTAGTATCTTTGAAACAAATAAGCTAAAATAGTCATTGCACTTAAATTAAAGAAAAACACATTTTTGAGTTTTTTTTCGCCAAAATTTAAGTTTCATTTTCAAAATTAAATTGTTTAAAATCTGCTCGATGAAATTTCTTTAAATTTTGATATGATGTTGATATGGAAATTATCTACAAAACAAAACCATTAAAGTAAATAATAGTGCAAAATTGAAAAAAGTTTTCATACAACGAAATTTTTTTTTATTAAAAAAATATGAATTTTTATTTTCAAAAATCGATTCCTTCAAAACTGCTTAATGGATTTACTTGAAATTTAGTTTTTTATTGTAAATTAGTAGTATCTTTGAAACAAATAAGCTAAAATAGTCATTGCACTTAAATTAAAGAAAAACACATTTTTGAGTTTTTTCGCCAAAATTTAAGTTTCATTTTCAAAATTAAATTGTTTAAAATCTGCTCGATGAAATTTCTTTAAATTTTGATATGATGTTAATATGGAAATTATCTACAAAACAAAACCATTAAAGTAAATAATAGTGCAAAATTGAAAAAAGTTTTCATACAACGAAATTTTTTTTTATTAAAAAAATATGAATTTTTATTTTCAAAAATCGATTCCTTCTAAACTGCTTAATGGATTTACTTGAAATTTAGTTTTTTATTGTAAATTAGTAGTATCTTTGAAACAAATAAGCTAAAATAGTCATTGCACTTAAATTAAAGAAAAACACATTTTTGAGTTTTTTCGCCAAAATTTAAGTTTCATTTTCAAAATTAAATTGTTTAAAATCTGCTCGATGAAATTTCTTTAAATTTTGATATGATGTTAATATGGAAATTATCTACAAAACAAAACCATTAAAGTAAATAATAGTGCAAAATTGAAAAAAGTTTTCATACAACGAAATTTTTTTTTATTAAAAAAATATGAATTTTTATTTTCAAAAATCGATTCCTTCAAAACTGCTTAATGGATTTACTTGAAATTTAGTTTTTTATTGTAAATTAGTAGTATCTTTGAAACAAATAAGCTAAAATAGTCATTGCACTTAAATTAAAGAAAAACACATTTTTGAGTTTTTTCGCCAAAATTTAAGTTTCATTTTCAAAATTAAATTGTTTAAAATCTGCTCGATGAAATTTCTTTAAATTTTGATATGATGTTAATATGGAAATTATCTACAAAACAAAACCATTAAAGTAAATAATAGTGCAAAATTGAAAAAAGTTTTCATACAACGAAATTTTTTTTTATTAAAAAAATATGAATTTTTATTTTCAAAAATCGATTCCTTCAAAACTGCTTAATGGATTTACTTGAAATTTAGTTTTTTATTGTAAATTAGTAGTATCTTTGAAACAAATAAGCTAAAATAGTCATTGCACTTAAATTAAAGAAAAACACATTTTTGAGTTTTTTCGCCAAAATTTAAGTTTCATTTTCAAAATTAAATTGTTTAAAATCTGCTCGATGAAATTTCTTTAAATTTTGATATGATGTTAATATGGAAATTATCTACAAAACAAAACCATTAAAGTAAATAATAGTGCAAAATTGAAAAAAGTTTTCATACAACGAAATTTTTTTTTATTAAAAAAATATGAATTTTTATTTTCAAAAATCGATTCCTTCAAAACTGCTTAATGGATTTACTTGAAATTTAGTTTTTGATTGTAAATTAGTAGTATCTTTGAAACAAATAAGCTAAAATAGTCATTGCACTTAAATTAAAGAAAAACACATTTTTGAGTTTTTTCGCCAAAATTTAAGTTTCATTTTCAAAATTAAATTGTTTAAAATCTGCTCGATGAAATTTCTTTAAATTTTGATATGATGTTGATATGGAAATTATCTACAAAACAAAACCATTAAAGTAAATAATAGTGCAAAATTGAAAAAAGTTTTCATACAACGAAATTTTTTTTTATTAAAAAAATATGAATTTTTATTTTCAAAAATCGATTCCTTCAAAACTGCTTAATGGATTTACTTGAAATTTAGTTTTTTATTGTAAATTAGTAGTATCTTTGAAACAAATAAGCTAAAATAGTCATTGCACTTAAATTAAAGAAAAACACATTTTTGAGTTTTTTCGCCAAAATTTAAGTTTCATTTTCAAAATTAAATTGTTTAAAATCTGCTCGATGAAATTTCTTTAAATTTTGATATGATGTTGATATGGAAATTATCTACAAAACAAAACCATTAAAGTAAATAATAGTGCAAAATTGAAAAAAGTTTTCATACAACGAAATTTTTTTTTATTAAAAAAATATGAATTTTTATTTTCAAAAATCGATTCCTTCAAAACTGCTTAATAGATTTACTTGAAATTTAGTTTTTTATTGTAAATTAGTAGTATCTTTGAAACAAATAAGCTAAAATAGTCATTGCACTTAAATTAAAGAAAAACACATTTTTTTAGTTTTTTCGCCAAAATTTAAGTTTCATTTTCAAAATTAAATTGTTTAAAATCTGCTCGATGAAATTTCTTTAAATTTTGATATGATGTTAATATGGAAATTATCTACAAAACAAAACCATTAAAGTAAATAATAGTGCAAAATTGAAAAAAGTTTTCATACAACGAAATTTTTTTTTATTAAAAAAATATGAATTTTTATTTTCAAAAATCGATTCCTTCAAAACTGCTTAATGGATTTACTTGAAATTTAGTTTTTTATTGTAAATTAGTAGTATCTTTGAAACAAATAAGCTAAAATAGTCATTGCACTTAAATTAAAGAAAAACACATTTTTGAGTTTTTTCGCCAAAATTTAAGTTTCATTTTCAAAATTAAATTGTTTAAAATCTGCTCGATGAAATTTCTTTAAATTTTGATATGATGTTGATATGGAAATTATCTACAAAACAAAACCATTAAAGTAAATAATAGTGCAAAATTGAAAAAAGTTTTCATACAACGAAATTTTTTTTTATTAAAAAAATATGAATTTTTATTTTCAAAAATCGATTCCTTCAAAACTGCTTAATGGATTTACTTGAAATTTAGTTTTTTATTGTAAATTAGTAGTATCTTTGAAACAAATAAGCTAAAATAGTCATTGCACTTAAATTAAAGAAAAACACATTTTTGAGTTTTTTCGCCAAAATTTAAGTTTCATTTTCAAAATTAAATTGTTTAAAATCTGCTCGATGAAATTTCTTTAAATTTTGATATGATAATGATATAGAAATTATCTACAAAACAAAACCATTACAGTAAATAATAGTGCAAAATTGAAAAAAGTTTTCATACAACGAAATTTTTTTTTATTAAAAAAATATGAATTTTTATTTTCAAAAATCGATTCCTTCAAAACTGCTTAATGGATTTACTTGAAATTTAGTTTTTTATTGTAAATTAGTAGTATCTTTGAAACAAATAAGCTAAAATAGTCATTGCACTTAAATTAAAGAAAAACACATTTTTGAGTTTTTTCGCCAAAATTTAAGTTTCATTTTCAAAATTAAATTGTTTAAAATCTGCTCGATGAAATTTCTTTAAATTTTGATATGATGTTAATATGGAAATTATCTACAAAACAAAACCATTAAAGTAAATAATAGTGCAAAATTGAAAAAAGTTTTCATACAACGAAATTTTTTTTTATTAAAAAAATATGAATTTTTATTTTCAAAAATCGATTCCTTCAAAACTGCTTAATGGATTTACTTGAAATTTAGTTTTTTATTGTAAATTAGTAGTATCTTTGAAACAAATAAGCTAAAATAGTCATTGCACTTAAATTAAAGAAAAACACATTTTTGAGTTTTTTCGCCAAAATTTAAGTTTCATTTTCAAAATTAAATTGTTTAAAATCTGCTCGATGAAATTTCTTTAAATTTTGATATGATGTTGATATGGAAATTATCTACAAAACAAAACCATTAAAGTAAATAATAGTGCAAAATTGAAAAAAGGTTTAATACAACGAAATTTTTTTTTATTAAAAAAATATGAATTTTTATTTTCAAAAATCGATTCCTTCAAAACTGCTTAATGGATTTACTTGAAATTTAGTTTTTTATTGTAAATTAGTAGTATCTTTGAAACAAATAAGCTAAAATAGTCATTGCACTTAAATTAAAGAAAAACACATTTTTGAGTTTTTTCGCCAAAATTTAAGTTTCATTTTCAAAATTAAATTGTTTAAAATCTGCTCGATGAAATTTCTTTAAATTTTGATATGATGTTAATATAGAAATTATCTACAAAACAAAACCATTAAAGTAAATAATAGTGCAAAATTAAAAAAAGTTTTCATACAACGAAATTTTTTTTTATTAAAAAAATATGAATTTTTATTTTCAAAAATCGATTCCTTCAAAACTGCTTAATGGATTTACTTGAAATTTAGTTTTTTATTGTAAATTAGTAGTATCTTTGAAACAAATAAGCTAAAATAGTCATTGCACTTAAATTAAAGAAAAAACACATTTTTGAGTTTTTTCGCCAAAATTTAAGTTTCATTTTCAAAATTAAATTGTTTAAAATCTGCTCGATGAAATTTCTTTAAATTTTGATATGATGTTAATATGGAAATTATCTACAAAACAAAACCATTAAAGTAAATAATAGTGCAAAATTGAAAAAAGTTTTCATACAACGAAATTTTTTTTTATTAAAAAAATATGAATTTTTATTTTCAAAAATCGATTCCTTCAAAATTGCTTAATGGATTTACTTGAAATTTAGTTTTTTATTGTAAATTAGTAGTATCTTTGAAACAAATAAGCTAAAATAGTCATTGCACTTAAATTAAAGAAAAACACATTTTTGAGTTTTTTCGCCAAAATTTAAGTTTCATTTTCAAAATTAAATTGTTTAAAATCTGCTCGATGAAATTTCTTTAAATTTTGATATGATGTTAATATGGAAATTATCTACAAAACAAAACCATTAAAGTAAATAATAGTGCAAAATTGAAAAAAGTTTTCATACAACGAAATTTTTTTTTATTAAAAAAATATGAATTTTTATTTTCAAAAATCGATTCCTTCAAAACTGCTTAATGGATTTACTTGAAATTTAGTTTTTTATTGTAAATTAGTAGTATCTTTGAAACAAATAAGCTAAAATAGTCATTGCACTTAAATTAAAGAAAAACACATTTTTGAGTTTTTTCGCCAAAATTTAAGTTTCATTTTCAAAATTAAATTGTTTAAAATCTGCTCGATGAAATTTCTTTAAATTTTGATATGATGTTAATATGGAAATTATCTACAAAACAAAACCATTAAAGTAAATAATAGTGCAAAATTGAAAAAAGTTTTCATACAACGAAATTTTTTTTTATTAAAAAAATATGAATTTTTATTTTCAAAAATCGATTCCTTCAAAACTGCTTAATGGATTTACTTGAAATTTAGTTTTTTATTGTAAATTAGTAGTATCTTTGAAACAAATAAGCTAAAATAGTCATTGCACTTAAATTAAAGAAAAACACATTTTTGAGTTTTTTCGCCAAAATTTAAGTTTCATTTTCAAAATTAAATTGTTTAAAATCTGCTCGATGAAATTTCTTTAAATTTTGATATGATGTTGATATGGAAATTATCTACAAAACAAAACCATTAAAGTAAATAATAGTGCAAAATTGAAAAAAGTTTTAATACAACGAAATTTTTTTTTATTAAAAAAATATGAATTTTTATTTTCAAAAATCGATTCCTTCAAAACTGCTTAATGGATTTACTTGAAATTTAGTTTTTTATTGTAAATTAGTAGTATCTTTGAAACAAATAAGCTAAAATAGTCATTGCACTTAAATTAAAGAAAAACACATTTTTGAGTTTTTTCGCCAAAATTTAAGTTTCATTTTCAAAATTAAATTGTTTAAAATCTGCTCGATGAAATTTCTTTAAATTTTGATATGATGTTAATATAGAAATTATCTACAAAACAAAACCATTAAAGTAAATAATAGTGCAAAATTAAAAAAAGTTTTCATACAACGAAATTTTTTTTTATTAAAAAAATATGAATTTTTATTTTCAAAAATCGATTCCTTCAAAACTGCTTAATGGATTTACTTGAAATTTAGTTTTTTATTGTAAATTAGTAGTATCTTTGAAACAAATAAGCTAAAATAGTCATTGCACTTAAATTAAAGAAAAACACATTTTTGAGTTTTTTCGCCAAAATTTAAGTTTCATTTTCAAAATTAAATTGTTTAAAATCTGCTCGATGAAATTTCTTTAAATTTTGATATGATGTTAATATGGAAATTATCTACAAAACAAAACCATTAAAGTAAATAATAGTGCAAAATTGAAAAAAGTTTTCATACAACGAAATTTTTTTTTATTAAAAAAATATGAATTTTTATTTTCAAAAATCGATTCCTTCAAAATTGCTTAATGGATTTACTTGAAATTTAGTTTTTTATTGTAAATTAGTAGTATCTTTGAAACAAATAAGCTAAAATAGTCATTGCACTTAAATTAAAGAAAAACACATTTTTGAGTTTTTTCGCCAAAATTTAAGTTTCATTTTCAAAATTAAATTGTTTAAAATCTGCTCGATGAAATTTCTTTAAATTTTGATATGATGTTAATATGGAAATTATCTACAAAACAAAACCATTAAAGTAAATAATAGTGCAAAATTGAAAAAAGTTTTCATACAACGAAATTTTTTTTTATTAAAAAAATATGAATTTTTATTTTCAAAAATCGATTCCTTCAAAACTGCTTAATGGATTTACTTGAAATTTAGTTTTTTATTGTAAATTAGTAGTATCTTTGAAACAAATAAGCTAAAATAGTCATTGCACTTAAATTAAAGAAAAACACATTTTTGAGTTTTTTCGCCAAAATTTAAGTTTCATTTTCAAAATTAAATTGTTTAAAATCTGCTCGATGAAATTTCTTTAAATTTTGATATGATGTTAATATGGAAATTATCTACAAAACAAAACCATTAAAGTAAATAATAGTGCAAAATTGAAAAAAGTTTTCATACAACGAAATTTTTTTTTATTAAAAAAATATGAATTTTTATTTTCAAAAATCGATTCCTTCAAAACTGCTTAATGGATTTACTTGAAATTTAGTTTTTTATTGTAAATTAGTAGTATCTTTGAAACAAATAAGCTAAAATAGTCATTGCACTTAAATTAAAGAAAAACACATTTTTGAGTTTTTTCGCCAAAATTTAAGTTTCATTTTCAAAATTAAATTGTTTAAAATCTGCTCGATGAAATTTCTTTAAATTTTGATATGATGTTAATATGGAAATTAACTACAAAACAAAACCATTAAAGTAAATAATAGTGCAAAATTGAAAAAAGTTTTCATACAACGAAATTTTTTTTTTATTAAAAAAATATGAATTTTTATTTTCAAAAATCGATTCCTTCAAAACTGCTTAATGGATTTACTTGAAATTTAGTTTTTTATTGTAAATTAGTAGTATCTTTGAAACAAATAAGCTAAAATAGTCATTGCACTTAAATTAAAGAAAAACACATTTTTGAGTTTTTTCGCCAAAATTTAAGTTTCATTTTCAAAATTAAATTGTTTAAAATCTGCTCGATGAAATTTCTTTAAATTTTGATATGATGTTGATATGGAAATTATCTACAAAACAAAACCATTAAAGTAAATAATAGTGCAAAATTGAAAAAAGTTTTCATACAACGAAATTTTTTTTTATTAAAAAAATATGAATTTTTATTTTCAAAAATCGATTCCTTTAAAACTGCTTAATGGATTTACTTGAAATTTAGTTTTTTATTGTAAATTAGTAGTATCTTTGAAACAAATAAGCTAAAATAGTCATTGCACTTAAATTAAAGAAAAACACATTTTTGAGTTTTTTCGCCAAAATTTAAGTTTCATTTTCAAAATTAAATTGTTTAAAATCTGCTCGATGAAATTTCTTTAAATTTTGATATGATGTTAATATGGAAATTATCTACAAAACAAAACCATTAAAGTAAATAATAGTGCAAAATTAAAAAAAGTTTTCATACAACGAAATTTTTTTTTATTAAAAAAATATGAATTTTTATTTTCAAAAATCGATTCCTTCAAAACTGCTTAATGGATTTACTTGAAATTTAGTTTTTTATTGTAAATTAGTAGTATCTTTAAAACAAATAAGCTAAAATAGTCATTGCACTTAAATTAAAGAAAAACACATTTTTGAGTTTTTTCGCCAAAATTTAAGTTTCATTTTCAAAATTAAATTGTTTAAAATCTGCTCGATGAAATTTCTTTAAATTTTGATATGATGTTAATATGGAAATTATCTACAAAACAAAACCATTAAAGTAAATAATAGTGCAAAATTGAAAAAAGTTTTCATACAACGAAATTTTTTTTTATTAAAAAAATATGAATTTTTATTTTCAAAAATCGATTCCTTCAAAACTGCTTAATGGATTTACTTGAAATTTAGTTTTTTATTGTAAATTAGTAGTATCTTTGAAACAAATAAGCTAAAATAGTCATTGCACTTAAATTAAAGAAAAACACATTTTTGAGTTTTTTCGCCAAAATTTAAGTTTCATTTTCAAAATTAAATTGTTTAAAATCTGCTCGATGAAATTTCTTTAAATTTTGATATGATGTTAATATGGAAATTATCTACAAAACAAAACCATTAAAGTAAATAATAGTGCAAAATTGAAAAAAGTTTTCATACAACGAAATTTTTTTTTATTAAAAAAATATGAATTTTTATTTTCAAAAATCGATTCCTTCAAAACTGCTTAATGGATTTACTTGAAATTTAGTTTTTTATTGTAAATTAGTAGTATCTTTGAAACAAATAAGCTAAAATAGTCATTGCACTTAAATTAAAGAAAAACACATTTTTGAGTTTTTTCGCCAAAATTTAAGTTTCATTTTCAAAATTAAGTTGTTTAAAATCTGCTCGATGAAATTTCTTTAAATTTTGATATGATGTTAATATGGAAATTATCTACAAAACAAAACCATTAAAGTAAATAATAGTGCAAAATTGAAAAAAGTTTTCATACAACGAAATTTTTTTTTATTAAAAAAATATGAATTTTTATTTTCAAAAATCGATTCCTTCAAAACTGCTTAATGGATTTACTTGAAATTTAGTTTTTTATTGTAAATTAGTAGTATCTTTGAAACAAATAAGCTAAAATAGTCATTGCACTTAAATTAAAGAAAAACACATTTTTGAGTTTTTTCGCCAAAATTTAAGTTTCATTTTCAAAATTAAATTGTTTAAAATCTGCTTGATGAAATTTCTTTAAATTTTGATATGATGTTAATATGGAAATTATCTACAAAACAAAACCATTAAAGTAAATAATAGTGCAAAATTGAAAAAAGTTTTCATACAACGAAATTTTTTTTTATTAAAAAAATATGAATTTTTATTTTCAAAAATCGATTCCTTCAAAACTGCTTAATGGATTTACTTGAAATTTAGTTTTTTATTGTAAATTAGTAGTATCTTTGAAACAAATAAGCTAAAATAGTCATTGCACTTAAATTAAAGAAAAACACATTTTTGAGTTTTTTCGCCAAAATTTAAGTTTCATTTTCAAAATTAAATTGTTTAAAATCTCCTCGATGAAATTTCTTTAAATTTTGATATGATGTTGATATGGAAATTATCTACAAAACAAAACCATTAAAGTAAATAATGGTGCAAAATTGAAAAAAGTTTTCATACAACGAAATTTTTTTTTATTAAAAAAATATGAATTTTTATTTTCAAAAATCGATTCCTTTAAAACTGCTTAATGGATTTACTTGAAATTTAGTTTTTTATTGTAAATTAGTAGTATCTTTGAAACAAATAAGCTAAAATAGTCATTGCACTTAAATTAAAGAAAAACACATTTTTGAGTTTTTTCGCCAAAATTTAAGTTTCATTTTCAAAATTGAATTGTTTAAAATCTGCTCGATGAAATTTCTTTAAATTTTGATATGATGTTGATATGGAAATTATCTACAAAACAAAACCATTAAAGTAAATAATAGTGCAAAATTGAAAAAAGTTTTCATACAACGAAATTTTTTTTTATTAAAAAAATATGAATTTTTATTTTCAAAAATCGATTCCTTCAAAACTGCTTAATGGATTTACTTGAAATTTAGTTTTTTATTGTAAATTAGTAGTATCTTTGAAACAAATAAGCTAAAATAGTCATTGCACTTAAATTAAAGAAAAACACATTTTTGAGTTTTTTCGCCAAAATTTAAGTTTCATTTTCAAAATTAAGGTGTTTAAAATCTGCTCGATGAAATTTCTTTAAATTTTGATATGATGTTAATATGGAAATTATCTACAAAACAAAACCATTAAAGTAAATAATAGTGCAAAATTGAAAAAAGTTTTCATACAACGAAATTTTTTTTTATTAAAAAAATATGAATTTTTATTTTCAAAAATCGATTCCTTCAAAACTGCTTAATGGATTTACTTGAAATTTAGTTTTTTATTGTAAATTAGTAGTATCTTTGAAACAAATAAGCTAAAATAGTCATTGCACTTAAATTAAAGAAAAACACATTTTTGAGTTTTTTCGCCAAAATTTAAGTTTCATTTTCAAAATTAAGTTGTTTAAAATCTGCTCGATGAAATTTCTTTAAATTTTGATATGATGTTAATATGGAAATTATCTACAAAACAAAACCATTAAAGTAAATAATAGTGCAAAATTGAAAAAAGTTTTCATACAACGAAATTTTTTTTTATTAAAAAAATATGAATTTTTATTTTCAAAAATCGATTCCTTCAAAACTGCTTAATGGATTTACTTGAAATTTAGTTTTTTATTGTAAATTAGTAGTATCTTTGAAACAAATAAGCTAAAATAGTCATTGCACTTAAATTAAAGAAAAACACATTTTTGAGTTTTTTCGCCAAAATTTAAGTTTCATTTTCAAAATTAAATTGTTTAAAATCTGCTCGATGAAATTTCTTTAAATTTTGATATGATGTTGATATGGAAATTATCTACAAAAAAAAACCATTAAAGTAAATAATAGTGCAAAATTGAAAAAAGTTTTCATACAACGAAATTTTTTTTTATTAAAAAAATATGAATTTTTATTTTCAAAAATCGATTCCTTCAAAACTGCTTAATGGATTTACTTGAAATTTAGTTTTTTATTGTAAATTAGTAGTATCTTTGAAACAAATAAGCTAAAATAGTCATTGCACTTAAATTAAAGAAAAACACATTTTTGAGTTTTTTCGCCAAAATTTAAAAAGTTTTCATACAACGAAATTTTTTTTTATTAAAAAAATATGAATTTTTATTTTCATAAATCGATTCCTTCAAAACTGCTTAATGGATTTACTTGAAATTTAGTTTTTTATTGTAAATTAGTAGTATCTTTGAAACAAATAAGCTAAAATAGTCATTGCACTTAAATTAAAGAAAAACACATTTTTGAGTTTTTTCGCCAAAATTTAAGTTTCATTTTCAAAATTAAATTGTTTAAAATCTGCTCGATGAAATTTCTTTAAATTTTGATATGATGTTAATATGGAAATTATCTACAAAACAAAACCATTAAAGTAAATAATAGTGCAAAATTGAAAAAAGTTTTCATACAACGAAATTTTTTTTTATTAAAAAAATATGAATTTTTATTTTCAAAAATCGATTCCTTCAAAACTGCTTAATGGATTTACTTGAAATTTAGTTTTTTATTGTAAATTAGTAGTATCTTTGAAACAAATAAGCTAAAATAGTCATTGCACTTAAATTAAAGAAAAACACATTTTTGAGTTTTTTCGCCAAAATTTAAGTTTCATTTTCAAAATTAAATTGTTTAAATTTTGATATGATGTTGATATGGAAATTATCTACAAAACAAAACCATTAAAGTAAATAATAGTGCAAAATTGAAAAAAGTTTTCATACAACGAAATTTTTTTTTATTAAAAAAATATGAATTTTTATTTTCAAAAATCGATTCCTTCAAAACTGCTTAATGGATTTAATTGAAATTTAGTTTTTTATTGTAAATTAGTAGTATCTTTGAAACAAATAAGCTAAAATAGTCATTGCACTTAAATTAAAGAAAAACACATTTTTGAGTTTTTTCGCCAAAATTTAAGTTTCATTTTCAAAATTAAGTTGTTTAAAATCTGCTCGATGAAATTTCTTTAAATTTTGATATGATGTTAATATGGAAATTATCTACAAAACAAAACCATTAAAGTAAATAATAGTGCAAAATTGAAAAAAGTTTTCATACAACGAAATTTTTTTTTATTAAAAAATATGAATTTTTATTTTCAAAAATCGATTCCTTCAAAACTGCTTAATGGATTTACTTGAAATTTAGTTTTTTATTGTAAATTAGTAGTATCTTTGAAACAAATAAGCTAAAATAGTCATTGCACTTAAATTAAAGAAAAACACATTTTTGAGTTTTTTCGCCAAAATTTAAGTTTCATTTTCAAAATTAAATTGTTTACAATCTGCTCGATGAAATTTCTTTAAATTTTGATATGATGTTAATATGGAAATTATCTACAAAACAAAACCATTACAGTAAATAATAGTGCAAAATTGAAAAAAGTTTTCATACAACGAAATTTTTTTTTATTAAAAAAATATGAATTTTTATTTTCAAAAATCGATTCCTTCAAAACTGCTTAATGGATTTACTTGAAATTTAGTTTTTTATTGTAAATTAGTAGTATCTTTGAAACAAATAAGCTAAAATAGTCATTGCACTTAAATTAAAGAAAAACACATTTTTGAGTTTTTTCGCCAAAATTTAAGTTTCATTTTCAAAATTAAATTGTTTAAAATCTGCTCGATGAAATTTCTTTAAATTTTGATATGATGTTGATATGGAAATTATCTACAAAACAAAACCATTAAAGTAAATAATAGTGCAAAATTGAAAAAAGTTTTCATACAACGAAATTTTTTTTTATTAAAAAAATATGAATTTTTATTTTCAAAAATCGATTCCTTCAAAACTGCTTAATGGATTTACTTGAAATTTAGTTTTTTATTGTAAATTAGTAGTATCTTTGAAACAAATAAGCTAAAATAGTCATTGCACTTAAATTAAAGAAAAACACATTTTTGAGTTTTTTCGCCAAAATTTAAGTTTCATTTTCAAAATTAAATTGTTTAAAATCTGCTCGATGAAATTTCTTTAAATTTTGATATGATGTTGATATGGAAATTATCTACAAAACAAAACCATTAAAGTAAATAATAGTGCAAAATTGAAAAAAGTTTTCATACAACGAAATTTTTTTTTATTAAAAAAATATGAATTTTTATTTTCAAAAATCGATTCCTTCAAAACTGCTTAATGGATTTACTTGAAATTTAGTTTTTTATTGTAAATTAGTAGTATCTTTGAAACAAATAAGCTAAAATAGTCATTGCACTTAAATTAAAGAAAAACACATTTTTGAGTTTTTTCGCCAAAATTTAAGTTTCATTTTCAAAATTAAATTGTTTAAAATCTGCTCGATGAAATTTCTTTAAATTTTGATATGATGTTGATATGGAAATTATCTACAAAACAAAACCATTAAAGTAAATAATAGTGCAAAATTGAAAAAAGTTTTCATACAACGAAATTTTTTTTTATTAAAAAAATATGAATTTTTATTTTCAAAAATCGATTCCTTCAAAATTGCTTAATGGATTTACTTGAAATTTAGTTTTTTATTGTAAATTAGTGGTATCTTTGAAACAAATAAGCTAAAATAGTCATTGCACTTAAATTAAAGAAAAACACATTTTTGAGTTTATTCGCCAAAATTTAAGTTTCATTTTCAAAATTAAATTGTTTAAAATCTGCTCGATGAAATTTCTTTAAATTTTGATATGATGTTAATATGGAAATTATCTACAAAACAAAACCATTAAAGTAAATAATAGTGCAAAATTGAAAAAAGTTTTCATACAACGAAATTTTTTTTTATTAAAAAAATATGAATTTTTATTTTCAAAAATCGATTCCTTCAAAACTGCTTAATGGATTTACTTGAAATTTAGTTTTTTATTGTAAATTAGTAGTATCTTTGAAACAAATAAGCTAAAATAGTCATTGCACTTAAATTAAAGAAAAACACATTTTTGAGTTTTTTCGCCAAAATTTAAGTTTCATTTTCAAAATTAAATTGTTTAAAATCTGCTCGATGAAATTTCTTTAAATTTTGATATGATGTTAATATGGAAATTATCTACAAAACAGAACCATTAAAGTAAATAATAGTGCAAAATTGAAAAAAGTTTTCATACAACGAAATTTTTTTTTATTAAAAAAATATGAATTTTTATTTTCAAAAATCGATTCCTTCAAAACTGCTTAATGGATTTACTTGAAATTTAGTTTTTTATTGTAAATTAGTAGTATCTTTGAAACAAATAAGCTAAAATAGTCATTGCACTTAAATTAAAGAAAAACACATTTTTGAGTTTTTTCGCCAAAATTTAAGTTTCATTCTCAAAATTAAATTGTTTAAAATCTGCTCGATGAAATTTCTTTAAATTTTGATATGATGTTAATATGGAAATTATCTACAAAACAAAACCATTAAAGTAAATAATAGTGCAAAATTGAAAAAAGTTTTCATACAACGAAATTTTTTTTTATTAAAAAAATATGAATTTTTATTTTCAAAAATCGATTCCTTCAAAACTGCTTAATGGATTTACTTGAAATTTAGTTTTTTATTGTAAATTAGTAGTATCTTTGAAACAAATAAGCTAAAATAGTCATTGCACTTAAATTAAAGAAAAACACATTTTTGAGTTTTTTCGCCAAAATTTAAGTTTCATTCTCAAAATTAAATTGTTTAAAATCTGCTCGATGAAATTTCTTTAAATTTTGATATGATGTTAATATGGAAATTATCTACAAAACAAAACCATTAAAGTAAATAATAGTGCAAAATTGAAAAAAGTTTTCATACAACGAAATTTTTTTTTATTAAAAAAATATGAATTTTTATTTTCAAAAATCGATTCCTTCAAAACTGCTTAATGGATTTACTTGAAATTTAGTTTTTTATTGTAAATTAGTAGTATCTTTGAAACAAATAAGCTAAAATAGTCATTGCACTTAAATTAAAGAAAAACACATTTTTGAGTTTTTTCGCCAAAATTTAAGTTTCATTTTCAAAATTAAATTGTTTAAAATCTGCTCGATGAAATTTCTTTAAATTTTGATATGATGTTAATATGGAAATTATCTACAAAACAAAACCATTAAAGTAAATAATAGTGCAAAATTGAAAAAAGTTTTCATACAACGAAATTTTTTTTTATTAAAAAAATATGAATTTTTATTTTCAAAAATCGATTCCTTCAAAACTGCTTAATGGATTTACTTGAAATTTAGTTTTTTATTGTAAATTAGTAGTATCTTTGAAACAAATAAGCTAAAATAGTCATTGCACTTAAATTAAAGAAAAACACATTTTTGAGTTTTTTCGCCAAAATTTAAGTTTCATTTTCAAAATTAAATTGTTTAAATTTTGATATGATGTTGATATGGAAATTATCTACAAAACAAAACCATTAAAGTAAATAATAGTGCAAAATTGAAAAAAGTTTTCATACAACGAAATTTTTTTTTATTAAAAAAATATGAATTTTTATTTTCAAAAATCGATTCCTTCAAAACTGCTTAATGGATTTAATTGAAATTTAGTTTTTTATTGTAAATTAGTAGTATCTTTGAAACAAATAAGCTAAAATAGTCATTGCACTTAAATTAAAGAAAAACACATTTTTGAGTTTTTTCGCCAAAATTTAAGTTTCATTTTCAAAATTAAGTTGTTTAAAATCTGCTCGATGAAATTTCTTTAAATTTTGATATGATGTTAATATGGAAATTATCTACAAAACAAAACCATTAAAGTAAATAATAGTGCAAAATTGAAAAAAGTTTTCATACAACGAAATTTTTTTTTATTAAAAAAATATGAATTTTTATTTTCAAAAATCGATTCCTTCAAAACTGCTTAATGGATTTACTTGAAATTTAGTTTTTTATTGTAAATTAGTAGTATCTTTGAAACAAATAAGCTAAAATAGTCATTGCACTTAAATTAAAGAAAAACACATTTTTGAGTTTTTTCGCCAAAATTTAAGTTTCATTTTCAAAATTAAATTGTTTAAAATCTGCTCGATGAAATTTCTTTAAATTTTGATATGATGTTGATATGGAAATTATCTACAAAACAAAACCATTAAAGTAAATAATAGTGCAAAATTGAAAAAAGTTTTCATACAACGAAATTTTTTTTTATTAAAAAAATATGAATTTTTATTTTCAAAAATCGATTCCTTCAAAACTGCTTAATGGATTTACTTGAAATTTAGTTTTTTATTGTAAATTAGTAGTATCTTTGAAACAAATAAGCTAAAATAGTCATTGCACTTAAATTAAAGAAAAACACATTTTTGAGTTTTTTCGCCAAAATTTAAGTTTCATTTTCAAAATTAAATTGTTTAAAATCTGCTCGATGAAATTTCTTTAAATTTTGATATGATGTTAATATGGAAATTATCTACAAAACAAAACCATTAAAGTAAATAATAGTGCAAAATTGAAAAAAGTTTTCATACAACGAAATTTTTTTTTATTAAAAAAATATGAATTTTTATTTTCAAAAATCGATTCCTTCAAAACTGCTTAATGGATTTACTTGAAATTTAGTTTTTTATTGTAAATTAGTAGTATCTTTGAAACAAATAAGCTAAAATAGTCATTGCACTTAAATTAAAGAAAAACACATTTTTGAGTTTATTCGCCAAAATTTAAGTTTCATTTTCAAAATTAAATTGTTTAAAATCTGCTCGATGAAATTTCTTTAAATTTTGATATGATGTTAATATGGAAATTATCTACAAAACAAAACCATTAAAGTAAATAATAGTGCAAAATTGAAAAAAGTTTTCATACAACGAAATTTTTTTTTATTAAAAAAATATGAATTTTTATTTTCAAAAATCGATTCCTTCAAAACTGCTTAATGGATTTACTTGAAATTTAGTTTTTTATTGTAAATTAGTAGTATCTTTGAAACAAATAAGCTAAAATAGTCATTGCACTTAAATTAAAGAAAAACACATTTTTGAGTTTTTTCGCCAAAATTTAAGTTTCATTTTCAAAATTAAATTGTTTAAAATCTGCTCGATGAAATTTCTTTAAATTTTGATATGATGTTAATATGGAAATTATCTACAAAACAAAACCATTAAAGTAAATAATAGTGCAAAATTGAAAAAAGTTTTCATACAACGAAATTTTTTTTTATTAAAAAAATATGAATTTTTATTTTCAAAAATCGATTCCTTCAAAACTGCTTAATGGATTTACTTGAAATTTAGTTTTTTATTGTAAATTAGTAGTATCTTTGAAACAAATAAGCTAAAATAGTCATTGCACTTAAATTAAAGAAAAACACATTTTTGAGTTTTTTCGCCAAAATTTAAGTTTCATTTTCAAAATTAAATTGTTTAAAATCTGCTCGATGAAATTTCTTTAAATTTTGATATGATGTTGATATGGAAATTATCTACAAAACAAAACCATTAAAGTAAATAATAGTGCAAAATTGAAAAAAGTTTTCATACAACGAAATTTTTTTTTATTAAAAAAATATGAATTTTTATTTTCAAAAATCGATTCCTTCAAAACTGCTTAATGGATTTACTTGAAATTTAGTTTTTTATTGTAAATTAGTAGTATCTTTGAAACAAATAAGCTAAAATAGTCATTGCACTTAAATTAAAGAAAAACACATTTTTGAGTTTTTTCGCCAAAATTTAAGTTTCATTTTCAAAATTAAATTGTTTAAAATCTGCTCGATGAAATTTCTTTAAATTTTGATATGATGTTAATATGGAAATTATCTACAAAACAAAACCATTAAAGTAAATAATAGTGCAAAATTGAAAAAAGTTTTCATACAACGAAATTTTTTTTTATTAAAAAAATATGAATTTTTATTTTCAAAAATCGATTCCTTCAAAACTGCTTAATGGATTTACTTGAAATTTAGTTTTTTATTGTAAATTAGTAGTATCTTTGAAACAAATAAGCTAAAATAGTCATTGCACTTAAATTAAAGAAAAACACATTTTTGAGTTTATTCGCCAAAATTTAAGTTTCATTTTCAAAATTAAATTGTTTAAAATCTGCTCGATGAAATTTCTTTAAATTTTGATATGATGTTAATATGGAAATTATCTACAAAACAAAACCATTAAAGTAAATAATAGTGCAAAATTGAAAAAAGTTTTCATACAACGAAATTTTTTTTTATTAAAAAAATATGAATTTTTATTTTCAAAAATCGATTCCTTCAAAACTGCTTAATGGATTTACTTGAAATTTAGTTTTTTATTGTAAATTAGTAGTATCTTTGAAACAAATAAGCTAAAATAGTCATTGCACTTAAATTAAAGAAAAACACATTTTTGAGTTTTTTCGCCAAAATTTAAGTTTCATTTTCAAAATTAAATTGTTTAAAATCTGCTCGATGAAATTTCTTTAAATTTTGATATGATGTTAATATGGAAATTATCTACAAAACAAAACCATTAAAGTAAATAATAGTGCAAAATTGAAAAAAGTTTTCATACAACGAAATTTTTTTTTATTAAAAAAATATGAATTTTTATTTTCAAAAATCGATTCCTTCAAAACTGCTTAATGGATTTACTTGAAATTTAGTTTTTTATTGTAAATTAGTAGTATCTTTGAAACAAATAAGCTAAAATAGTCATTGCACTTAAATTAAAGAAAAACACATTTTTGAGTTTTTTCGCCAAAATTTAAGTTTCATTTTCAAAATTAAATTGTTTAAAATCTGCTCGATGAAATTTCTTTAAATTTTGATATGATGTTAATATGGAAATTATCTACAAAACAGAACCATTAAAGTAAATAATAGTGCAAAATTGAAAAAAGTTTTCATACAACGAAATTTTTTTTTATTAAAAAAATATGAATTTTTATTTTCAAAAATCGATTCCTTCAAAACTGCTTAATGGATTTACTTGAAATTTAGTTTTTTATTGTAAATTAGTAGTATCTTTGAAACAAATAAGCTAAAATAGTCATTGCACTTAAATTAAAGAAAAACACATTTTTGAGTTTTTTCGCCAAAATTTAAGTTTCATTCTCAAAATTAAATTGTTTAAAATCTGCTCGATGAAATTTCTTTAAATTTTGATATGATGTTAATATGGAAATTATCTACAAAACAAAACCATTAAAGTAAATAATAGTGCAAAATTGAAAAAAGTTTTCATACAACGAAATTTTTTTTTATTAAAAAAATATGAATTTTTATTTTCAAAAATCGATTCCTTCAAAACTGCTTAATGGATTTACTTGAAATTTAGTTTTTTATTGTAAATTAGTAGTATCTTTGAAACAAATAAGCTAAAATAGTCATTGCACTTAAATTAAAGAAAAACACATTTTTGAGTTTTTTCGCCAAAATTTAAGTTTCATTTTCAAAATTAAATTGTTTAAAATCTGCTCGATGAAATTTCTTTAAATTTTGATATGATGTTAATATGGAAATTATCTACAAAACAAAACCATTAAAGTAAATAATAGTGCAAAATTGAAAAAAGTTTTCATACAACGAAATTTTTTTTTATTAAAAAAATATGAATTTTTATTTTCAAAAATCGATTCCTTCAAAACTGCTTAATGGATTTACTTGAAATTTAGTTTTTTATTGTAAATTAGTAGTATCTTTGAAACAAATAAGCTAAAATAGTCATTGCACTTAAATTAAAGAAAAACACATTTTTGAGTTTTTTCGCCAAAATTTAAGTTTCATTTTCAAAATTAAATTGTTTAAAATCTGCTCGATGAAATTTCTTTAAATTTTGATATGATGTTAATATGGAAATTATCTACAAAACAAAACCATTAAAGTAAATAATAGTGCAAAATTGAAAAAAGTTTTCATACAACGAAATTTTTTTTTATTAAAAAAATATGAATTTTTATTTTCAAAAATCGATTCCTTCAAAACTGCTTAATGGATTTACTTGAAATTTAGTTTTTTATTGTAAATTAGTAGTATCTTTGAAACAAATAAGCTAAAATAGTCATTGCACTTAAATTAAAGAAAAACACATTTTTGAGTTTTTTCGCCAAAATTTAAGTTTCATTTTCAAAATTAAATTGTTTAAAATCTGCTCGATGAAATTTCTTTAAATTTTGATATGATGTTAATATGGAAATTATCTACAAAACAGAACCATTAAAGTAAATAATAGTGCAAAATTGAAAAAAGTTTTCATACAACGAAATTTTTTTTTATTAAAAAAATATGAATTTTTATTTTCAAAAATCGATTCCTTCAAAACTGCTTAATGGATTTACTTGAAATTTAGTTTTTTATTGTAAATTAGTAGTATCTTTGAAACAAATAAGCTAAAATAGTCATTGCACTTAAATTAAAGAAAAACACATTTTTGAGTTTTTTCGCCAAAATTTAAGTTTCATTCTCAAAATTAAATTGTTTAAAATCTGCTCGATGAAATTTCTTTAAATTTTGATATGATGTTAATATGGAAATTATCTACAAAACAAAACCATTAAAGTAAATAATAGTGCAAAATTGAAAAAAGTTTTCATACAACGAAATTTTTTTTTATTAAAAAAATATGAATTTTTATTTTCAAAAATCGATTCCTTCAAAACTGCTTAATGGATTTACTTGAAATTTAGTTTTTTATTGTAAATTAGTAGTATCTTTGAAACAAATAAGCTAAAATAGTCATTGCACTTAAATTAAAGAAAAACACATTTTTGAGTTTTTTCGCCAAAATTTAAGTTTCATTTTCAAAATTAAATTGTTTAAAATCTGCTCGATGAAATTTCTTTAAATTTTGATATGATGTTAATATGGAAATTATCTACAAAACAAAACCATTAAAGTAAATAATAGTGCAAAATTGAAAAAAGTTTTCATACAACGAAATTTTTTTTTATTAAAAAAATATGAATTTTTATTTTCAAAAATCGATTCCTTCAAAACTGCTTAATGGATTTACTTGAAATTTAGTTTTTTATTGTAAATTAGTAGTATCTTTGAAACAAATAAGCTAAAATAGTCATTGCACTTAAATTAAAGAAAAACACATTTTTGAGTTTTTTCGCCAAAATTTAAGTTTCATTCTCAAAATTAAATTGTTTAAAATCTGCTCGATGAAATTTCTTTAAATTTTGATATGATGTTAATATGGAAATTATCTACAAAACAAAACCATTAAAGTAAATAATAGTGCAAAATTGAAAAAAGTTTTCATACAACGAAATTTTTTTTTATTAAAAAAATATGAATTTTTATTTTCAAAAATCGATTCCTTCAAAACTGCTTAATGGATTTACTTGAAATTTAGTTTTTTATTGTAAATTAGTAGTATCTTTGAAACAAATAAGCTAAAATAGTCATTGCACTTAAATTAAAGAAAAACACATTTTTGAGTTTTTTCGCCAAAATTTAAGTTTCATTTTCAAAATTAAATTGTTTAAAATCTGCTCGATGAAATTTCTTTAAATTTTGATATGATGTTAATATGGAAATTATCTACAAAACAAAACCATTAAAGTAAATAATAGTGCAAAATTGAAAAAGTTTTCATACAACGAAATTTTTTTTTATTAAAAAAATATGAATTTTTATTTTCAAAAATCGATTCCTTCAAAACTGCTTAATGGATTTACTTGAAATTTAGTTTTTTATTGTAAATTAGTAGTATCTTTGAAACAAATAAGCTAAAATAGTCATTGCACTTAAATTAAAGAAAAACACATTTTTGAGTTTTTTCGCCAAAATTTAAGTTTCATTTTCAAAATTAAATTGTTTAAAATCTGCTCGATGAAATTTCTTTAAATTTTGATATGATGTTGATATAGAAATTATCTACAAAACAAAACCATTACAGTAAATAATAGTGCAAAATTGAAAAAAGTTTTCATACAACGAAATTTTTTTTTATTAAAAAAATATGAATTTTTATTTTCAAAAATCGATTCCTTCAAAACTGCTTAATGGATTTACTTGAAATTTAGTTTTTTATTGTAAATTAGTAGTATCTTTGAAACAAATAAGCTAAAATAGTCATTGCACTTAAATTAAAGAAAAACACATTTTTGAGTTTTTTCGCCAAAATTTAAGTTTCATTTTCAAAATTAAATTGTTTAAAATCTGCTCGATGAAATTTCTTTAAATTTTGATATGATGTTAATATGGAAATTATCTACAAAACAAAACCATTAAAGTAAATAATAGTGCAAAATTGAAAAAAGTTTTCATACAACGAAATTTTTTTTTATTAAAAAAATATGAATTTTTATTTTCAAAAATCGATTCCTTCAAAACTGCTTAATGGATTTACTTGAAATTTAGTTTTTTATTGTAAATTAGTAGTATCTTTGAAACAAATAAGCTAAAATAGTCATTGCACTTAAATTAAAGAAAAACACATTTTTGAGTTTTTTCGCCAAAATTTAAGTTTCATTTTCAAAATTAAATTGTTTAAAATCTGCTCGATGAAATTTCTTTAAATTTTGATATGATGTTAATATGGAAATTATCTACAAAACAAAACCATTAAAGTAAATAATAGTGCAAAATTGAAAAAAGTTTTCATACAACGAAATTTTTTTTTATTAAAAAAATATGAATTTTTATTTTCAAAAATCGATTCCTTCAAAACTGCTTAATGGATTTACTTGAAATTTAGTTTTTTATTGTAAATTAGTAGTATCTTTGAAACAAATAAGCTAAAATAGTCATTGCACTTAAATTAAAGAAAAACACATTTTTGAGTTTTTTCGCCAAAATTTAAGTTTCATTCTCAAAATTAAATTGTTTAAAATCTGCTCGATGAAATTTCTTTAAATTTTGATATGATGTTAATATGGAAATTATCTACAAAACAAAACCATTAAAGTAAATAATAGTGCAAAATTGAAAAAAGTTTTCATACAACGAAATTTTTTTTTATTAAAAAAATATGAATTTTTATTTTCAAAAATCGATTCCTTCAAAACTGCTTAATGGATTTACTTGAAATTTAGTTTTTTATTGTAAATTAGTAGTATCTTTGAAACAAATAAGCTAAAATAGTCATTGCACTTAAATTAAAGAAAAACACATTTTTGAGTTTTTTCGCCAAAATTTAAGTTTCATTTTCAAAATTAAATTGTTTAAAATCTGCTCGATGAAATTTCTTTAAATTTTGATATGATGTTGATATGGAAATTATCTACAAAACAAAACCATTAAAGTAAATAATAGTGCAAAATTGAAAAAAGTTTTCATACAACGAAATTTTTTTTTATTAAAAAAATATGAATTTTTATTTTCAAAAATCGATTCCTTCAAAACTGCTTAATGGATTTACTTGAAATTTAGTTTTTTATTGTAAATTAGTAGTATCTTTGAAACAAATAAGCTAAAATAGTCATTGCACTTAAATTAAAGAAAAACACATTTTTGAGTTTTTTCGCCAAAATTTAAGTTTCATTCTCAAAATTAAATTGTTTAAAATCTGCTCGATGAAATTTCTTTAAATTTTGATATGATGTTAATATGGAAATTATCTACAAAACAAAACCATTAAAGTAAATAATAGTGCAAAATTGAAAAAAGTTTTCATACAACGAAATTTTTTTTTATTAAAAAAATATGAATTTTTATTTTCAAAAATCGATTCCTTCAAAACTGCTTAATGGATTTACTTGAAATTTAGTTTTTTATTGTAAATTAGTAGTATCTTTGAAACAAATAAGCTAAAATAGTCATTGCACTTAAATTAAAGAAAAACACATTTTTGAGTTTTTTCGCCAAAATTTAAGTTTCATTTTCAAAATTAAATTGTTTAAAATCTGCTCGATGAAATTTCTTTAAATTTTGATATGATGTTAATATGGAAATTATCTACAAAACAAAACCATTAAAGTAAATAATAGTGCAAAATTGAAAAAGTTTTCATACAACGAAATTTTTTTTTATTAAAAAAATATGAATTTTTATTTTCAAAAATCGATTCCTTCAAAACTGCTTAATGGATTTACTTGAAATTTAGTTTTTTATTGTAAATTAGTAGTATCTTTGAAACAAATAAGCTAAAATAGTCATTGCACTTAAATTAAAGAAAAACACATTTTTGAGTTTTTTCGCCAAAATTTAAGTTTCATTTTCAAAATTAAATTGTTTAAAATCTGCTCGATGAAATTTCTTTAAATTTTGATATGATGTTGATATAGAAATTATCTACAAAACAAAACCATTACAGTAAATAATAGTGCAAAATTGAAAAAAGTTTTCATACAACGAAATTTTTTTTTATTAAAAAAATATGAATTTTTATTTTCAAAAATCGATTCCTTCAAAACTGCTTAATGGATTTACTTGAAATTTAGTTTTTTATTGTAAATTAGTAGTATCTTTGAAACAAATAAGCTAAAATAGTCATTGCACTTAAATTAAAGAAAAACACATTTTTGAGTTTTTTCGCCAAAATTTAAGTTTCATTTTCAAAATTAAATTGTTTAAAATCTGCTCGATGAAATTTCTTTAAATTTTGATATGATGTTAATATGGAAATTATCTACAAAACAAAACCATTAAAGTAAATAATAGTGCAAAATTGAAAAAAGTTTTCATACAACGAAATTTTTTTTTATTAAAAAAATATGAATTTTTATTTTCAAAAATCGATTCCTTCAAAACTGCTTAATGGATTTACTTGAAATTTAGTTTTTTATTGTAAATTAGTAGTATCTTTGAAACAAATAAGCTAAAATAGTCATTGCACTTAAATTAAAGAAAAACACATTTTTGAGTTTTTTCGCCAAAATTTAAGTTTCATTTTCAAAATTAAATTGTTTAAAATCTGCTCGATGAAATTTCTTTAAATTTTGATATGATGTTAATATGGAAATTATCTACAAAACAAAACCATTAAAGTAAATAATAGTGCAAAATTGAAAAAAGTTTTCATACAACGAAATTTTTTTTTATTAAAAAAATATGAATTTTTATTTTCAAAAATCGATTCCTTCAAAACTGCTTAATGGATTTACTTGAAATTTAGTTTTTTATTGTAAATTAGTAGTATCTTTGAAACAAATAAGCTAAAATAGTCATTGCACTTAAATTAAAGAAAAACACATTTTTGAGTTTTTTCGCCAAAATTTAAGTTTCATTTTCAAAATTAAATTGTTTAAAATCTGCTCGATGAAATTTCTTTAAATTTTGATATGATGTTAATATGGAAATTATCTACAAAACAAAACCATTAAAGTAAATAATAGTGCAAAATTGAAAAAAGTTTTCATACAACGAAATTTTTTTTTATTAAAAAAATATGAATTTTTATTTTCAAAAATCGATTCCTTCAAAACTGCTTAATGGATTTACTTGAAATTTAGTTTTTTATTGTAAATTAGTAGTATCTTTGAAACAAATAAGCTAAAATAGTCATTGCACTTAAATTAAAGAAAAACACATTTTTGAGTTTTTTCGCCAAAATTTAAGTTTCATTTTCAAAATCAAATTGTTTAAAATCTGCTCGATGAAATTTCTTTAAATTTTGATATGATGGTAATATGGAAATTATCTACAAAACAAAACCATTAAAGTAAATAATAGTGCAAAATTGAAAAAAGTTTTCATACAACGAAATTTTTTTTTATTAAAAAAATATGAATTTTTATTTTCAAAAATCGATTCCTTCAAAACTGCTTAATGGATTTACTTGAAATTTAGTTTTTTATTGTAAATTAGTAGTATCTTTGAAACAAATAAGCTAAAATAGTCATTGCACTTAAATTAAAGAAAAACACATTTTTGAGTTTTTTCGCCAAAATTTAAGTTTCATTTTCAAAATTAAATTGTTTAAAATCTGCTCGATGAAATTTCTTTAAATTTTGATATGATGTTGGTATGGAAATTATCTACAAAACAAAACCATTAAAGTAAATAATAGTGCAAAATTGAAAAAAGTTTTCATACAACGAAATTTTTTTTTATTAAAAAAATATGAATTTTTATTTTCAAAAATCGATTCCTTCAAAACTGCTTAATGGATTTACTTGAAATTTAGTTTTTTATTGTAAATTAGTAGTATCTTTGAAACAAATAAGCTAAAATAGTCATTGCACTTAAATTAAAGAAAAACACATTTTTGAGTTTTTTCGCCAAAATTTAAGTTTCATTTTCAAAATTAAATTGTTTAAAATCTGCTCGATGAAATTTCTTTAAATTTTGATATGATGTTGGTATGGAAATTATCTACAAAACAAAACCATTAAAGTAAATAATAGTGCAAAATTGAAAAAAGTTTTCATACAACGAAATTTTTTTTTATTAAAAAAATATGAATTTTTATTTTCAAAAATTGATTCCTTCAAAACTGCTTAATGGATTTACTTGAAATTTAGTTTTTTATTGTAAATTAGTAGTATCTTTGAAACAAATAAGCTAAAATAGTCATTGCACTTAAATTAAAGAAAAACACATTTTTGAGTTTTTTCGCCAAAATTTAAGTTTCATTTTCAAAATCAAATTGTTTAAAATCTGCTCGATGAAATTTCTTTAAATTTTGATATGATGGTAATATGGAAATTATCTACAAAACAAAACCATTAAAGTAAATAATAGTGCAAAATTGAAAAAAGTTTTCATACAACGAAATTTTTTTTTATTAAAAAAATATGAATTTTTATTTTCAAAAATCGATTCCTTCAAAACTGCTTAATGGATTTACTTGAAATTTAGTTTTTTATTGTAAATTAGTAGTATCTTTGAAACAAATAAGCTAAAATAGTCATTGCACTTAAATTAAAGAAAAACACATTTTTGAGTTTTTTCGCCAAAATTTAAGTTTCATTTTCAAAATTAAATTGTTTAAAATCTGCTCGATGAAATTTCTTTAAATTTTGATATGATGTTGATATGAAAATTATCTACAAAACAAAACCATTAAAGTAAATAATAGTGCAAAATTGAAAAAAGTTTTCATACAACGAAATTTTTTTTTATTAAAAAAATATGAATTTTTATTTTCAAAAATCGATTCCTTCAAAACTGCTTAATGGATTTACTTGAAATTTAGTTTTTTATTGTAAATTAGTAGTATCTTTGAAACAAATAAGCTAAAATAGTCATTGCACTTAAATTAAAGAAAAAAACATTTTTGAGTTTTTTTTCGCCAAAATTTAAGTTTCATTTTCAAAATTAAATTGTTTAAAATCTGCTCCATGAAATTTCTTTAAATTTTGATATGATGTTGATATGGAAATTATCTACAAAACAAAACCATTAAAGTAAATAATAGTGCAAAATTGAAAAAAGTTTTCATACAACGAAATTTTTTTTTATTAAAAAAATATGAATTTTTATTTTCAAAAATCGATTCCTTCAAAACTGCTTAATGGATTTACTTGAAATTTAGTTTTTTATTGTAAATTAGTAGTATCTTTGAAACAAATAAGCTAAAATAGTCACTGCACTTAAATTAAAGAAAAACACATTTTTGAGTTTTTTCGCCAAAATTTAAGTTTCATTTTCAAAATTAAATTGTTTAAAATCTGCTCGATGAAATTTCTTTAAATTTTGATATGATGTTGGTATGGAAATTATCTACAAAACAAAACCATTAAAGTAAATAATAGTGCAAAATTGAAAAAAGTTTTCATACAACGAAATTTTTTTTTATTAAAAAAATATGAATTTTTATTTTCAAAAATCGATTCCTTCAAAACTGCTTAATGGATTTACTTGAAATTTAGTTTTTTATTGTAAATTAGTAGTATCTTTGAAACAAATAAGCTAAAATAGTCATTGCACTTAAATTAAAGAAAAACACATTTTTGAGTTTTTTCGCCAAAATTTAAGTTTCATTTTCAAAATTGAATTGTTTAAAATCTGCTCGATGAAATTTCTTTAAATTTTGATATGATGTTGATATGGAAATTATCTACAAAACAAAACCATTAAAGTAAATAATAGTGCAAAATTGAAAAAAGTTTTCATACAACGAAATTTTTTTTTATTAAAAAAATATGAATTTTTATTTTCAAAAATCGATTCCTTCAAAACTGCTTAATGGATTTACTTGAAATTTAGTTTTTTATTGTAAATTAGTAGTATCTTTGAAACAAATAAGCTAAAATAGCCATTGCACTTAAATTAAAGAAAAACACATTTTTGAGTTTTTTCGCCAAAATTTAAGTTTCATTTTCAAAATTGAATTGTTTAAAATCTGCTCGATGAAATTTCTTTAAATTTTGATATGATGTTAATATGGAAATTATCTACAAAACAAAACCATTAAAGTAAATAATAGTGCAAAATTGAAAAAAGTTTTCATACAACGAAATTTTTTTTTATTAAAAAAATATGAATTTTTATTTTCAAAAATCGATTCCTTCAAAACTGCTTAATGGATTTACTTGAAATTTAGTTTTTTATTGTAAATTAGTAGTATCTTTGAAACAAATAAGCTAAAATAGTCATTGCACTTAAATTAAAGAAAAACACATTTTTGAGTTTTTTCGCCAAAATTTAAGTTTCATTTTCAAAATTAAATTGTTTAAAATCTGCTCGATGAAATTTCTTTAAATTTTGATATGATGTTGATATGGAAATTATCTACCAAATAAAACCATTAAAGTAAATAATAGTGCAAAATTGAAAAAAGTTTTCATACAACGAAATTTTTTTTTATTAAAAAAATATGAATTTTTATTTTCAAAAATCGATTCCTTCAAAACTGCTTAATGGATTTACTTGAAATTTAGTTTTTTATTGTAAATTAGTAGTATCTTTGAAACAAATAAGCTAAAATAGTCATTGCACTTAAATTAAAGAAAAACACATTTTTGAGTTTTTTCGCCAAAATTTAAGTTTCATTTTCAAAATTGAATTGTTTAAAATCTGCTCGATGAAATTTCTTTAAATTTTGATATGATGTTGATATGGAAATTATCTACAAAACAAAACCATTAAAGTAAATAATAGTGCAAAATTGAAAAAAGTTTTCATACAACGAAATTTTTTTTTATTAAAAAAATATGAATTTTTATTTTCAAAAATCGATTCCTTCAAAACTGCTTAATGGATTTACTTGAAATTTAGTTTTTTATTGTAAATTAGTAGTATCTTTGAAACAAATAAGCTAAAATAGTCATTGCACTTAAATTAAAGAAAAACACATTTTTGAGTTTTTTCGCCAAAATTTAAGTTTCATTTTCAAAATTGAATTGTTTAAAATCTGCTCGATGAAATTTCTTTAAATTTTGATATGATGTTGATATGGAAATTATCTACAAAACAAAACCATTAAAGTAAATAATAGTGCAAAATTGAAAAAAGTTTTCATACAACGAAATTTTTTTTTATTAAAAAAATATGAATTTTTATTTTCAAAAATCGATTCCTTCAAAACTGCTTAATGGATTTACTTGAAATTTAGTTTTTTATTGTAAATTAGTAGTATCTTTGAAACAAATAAGCTAAAATAGTCATTGCACTTAAATTAAAGAAAAACACATTTTTGAGTTTTTTCGCCAAAATTTAAGTTTCATTTTCAAAATTAAATTGTTTAAAATCTGCTCGATGAAATTTCTTTAAATTTCGATATGATGTTGATATGGAAATTATCTACAAAACAAAACCATTAAAGTAAATAATAGTGCAAAATTGAAAAAAGTTTTCATACAACGAAATTTTTTTTTATTAAAAAAATATGAATTTTTATTTTCAAAAATCGATTCCTTCAAAACTGCTTAATGGATTTACTTGAAATTTAGTTTTTTATTGTAAATTAGTAGTATCTTTGAAACAAATAAGCTAAAATAGTCATTGCACTTAAATTAAAGAAAAACACATTTTTGAGTTTTTTCGCCAAAATTTAAGTTTCATTTTCAAAATTGAATTGTTTAAAGTAAATAATAGTGCAAAATTGAAAAAAGTTTTCATACAACGAAATTTTTTTTTATTAAAAAAATATGAATTTTTATTTTCAAAAATCGATTCCTTCAAAACTGCTTAATGGATTTACTTGAAATTTAGTTTTTTATTGTAAATTAGTAGTATCTTTGAAACAAATAAGCTAAAATAGTCATTGCACTTAAATTAAAGAAAAACACATTTTTGAGTTTTTTCGCCAACATTTAAGTTTCATTTTCAAAATTGAATTGTTTAAAATCTGCTCGATGAAATTTCTTTAAATTTTGATATGATGTTGATATGGAAATTATCTACAAAACAAAACCATTAAAGTAAATAATAGTGCAAAATTGAAAAAAGTTTTCATACAACGAAATTTTTTTTTATTAAAAAAATATGAATTTTTATTTTCAAAAATCGATTCCTTCAAAACTGCTTAATGGATTTACTTGAAATTTAGTTTTTTATTGTTAATTAGTAGTATCTTTGAAACAAATAAGCTAAAATAGTCATTGCACTTAAATTAAAGAAAAACACATTTTTGAGTTTTTTCGCCAAAATTTAAGTTTCATTTTCAAAATTAAGTTGTTTAAAATCTGCTCGATGAAATTTCTTTAAATTTTGATATGATGTTAATATGGAAATTATCTACAAAACAAAACCATTAAAGTAAATAATAGTGCAAAATTGAAAAAAGTTTTCATACAACGAAATTTTTTTTTATTAAAAAAATATGAATTTTTATTTTCAAAAATCGATTCCTTCAAAACTGCTTAATGGATTTACTTGAAATTTAGTTTTTTATTGTAAATTAGTAGTATCTTTGAAACAAATAAGCTAAAATAGTCATTGCACTTAAATTAAAGAAAAACACATTTTTGAGTTTTTTCGCCAAAATTTAAGTTTCATTTTCAAAATTAAATTGTTTAAAATCTGCTCGATGAAATTTCTTTAAATTTTGATATGATGTTAATATGGAAATTATCTACAAAACAAAACCATTAAAGTAAATAATAGTGCAAAATTGAATAAAATGCACGACTGGGTCGCACGTACTTGCTCTTGTAGTTCAAAGCATCTTTATCTTAAATATCTATTGGAAATTTAAGATTTTGTGAAGAAAAAAAAAATAAAAACAAAAAAAAAATCGAAAGTTAAAAAAATTCAATTTTTTAAAAATTTTTTGAAAAACTTTTTTTTTAATTTTTTTTTTACATTTTACACTTCAATACCTATGATGTCTGTAAATTTTGAAAAAAATTGACTTATGCTTTGATGAAATATATGGACTTAAAAAACATGTCAATTTTTGAAAAACGGCAACGCCATATTTCCGCTCTTGGCATTTTTTGAGAAAAACTAAAAACGCAGTTTTGTTGGAATCAATAAGAGTACTGCGCACACCAAATTTAAACGAAATCGTTAGAGCCGTTTTCGAGAAATTTGAAATACCTCGAAAACGTTATATGGGAGATATGCGTTAAATTGGAGATATTAAAAAAATAAAAAAAACGGACCTAGGGAATTACGTAAAAATCATCTGTACCAAGTTTCAAGCAAATCCATCCACCCGTTTAGGCCCTAGCTCGATGTACAGATGGACGCACAGACGCACAGACGCACAGACGCACAGACGCACACACGCACAGACCGACGGACGGCATGACGAAAACCACTTTTTTGATCTTCTCCATCATCGTAATGTTGGTTTTGATTAAAACCTCGATTTTTTTTTTCTACACGAAACCAATACTTGCCCTATAGAGCAAGTAAAAAAGTTTTCATACAACGAAATTTTTTTTTATTAAAAAAATATGAATTTTTATTTTCAAAAATCGATTCCTTCAAAACTGCTTAATGGATTTACTTGAAATTTAGTTTTTTATTGTAAATTAGTAGTATCTTTGAAACAAATAAGCTAAAATAGTCATTGCACTTAAATTAAAGAAAAACACATTTTTGAGTTTTTTCGCCAAAATTTAAGTTTCATTTTCAAAATTAAATTGTTTAAAATCTGCTCGATGAAATTTCTTTAAATTTTGATATGATGTTGATATGGAAATTATCTACCAAATAAAACCATTAAAGTAAATAATAGTGCAAAATTGAAAAAAGTTTTCATACAACGAAATTTTTTTTTATTAAAAAAATATGAATTTTTATTTTCAAAAATCGATTCCTTCAAAACTGCTTAATGGATTTACTTGAAATTTAGTTTTTTATTGTAAATTAGTAGTATCTTTGAAACAAATAAGCTAAAATAGTCATTGCACTTAAATTAAAGAAAAACACATTTTTGAGTTTTTTCGCCAAAATTTAAGTTTCATTTTCAAAATTAAATTGTTTAAAATCTGCTCGATGAAATTTCTTTAAATTTTGATATGATGTTGATATGGAAATTATCTACAAAACAAAACCATTAAAGTAAATAATAGTGCAAAATTGAAAAAAGTTTTCATACAACGAAATTTTTTTTTATTAAAAAAATATGAATTTTTATTTTCAAAAATCGATTCCTTCAAAACTGCTTAATGGATTTACTTGAAATTTAGTTTTTTATTGTAAATTAGTAGTATCTTTGAAACAAATAAGCTAAAATAGTCATTGCACTTAAATTAAAGAAAAACACATTTTTGAGTTTTTTCGCCAAAATTTAAGTTTCATTTTCAAAATTGAATTGTTTAAAATCTGCTCGATGAAATTTCTTTAAATTTTGATATGATGTTGATATGGAAATTATCTACAAAACAAAACCATTAAAGTAAATAATAGTGCAAAATTGAAAAAAGTTTTCATACAACGAAATTTTTTTTTATTAAAAAAATATGAATTTTTATTTTCAAAAATCGATTCCTTCAAAACTGCTTAATGGATTTACTTGAAATTTAGTTTTTTATTGTAAATTAGTAGTATCTTTGAAACAAATAAGCTAAAATAGTCATTGCACTTAAATTAAAGAAAAACACATTTTTGAGTTTTTTCGCCAAAATTTAAGTTTCATTTTCAAAATTGAATTGTTTAAAATCTGCTCGATGAAATTTCTTTAAATTTTGATATGATGTTGATATGGAAATTATCTACAAAACAAAACCATTAAAGTAAATAATAGTGCAAAATTGAAAAAAGTTTTCATACAACGAAATTTTTTTTTATTAAAAAAATATGAATTTTTATTTTCAAAAATCGATTCCTTCAAAACTGCTTAATGGATTTACTTGAAATTTAGTTTTTTATTGTAAATTAGTAGTATCTTTGAAACAAATAAGCTAAAATAGTCATTGCACTTAAATTAAAGAAAAACACATTTTTGAGTTTTTTCGCCAAAATTTAAGTTTCATTTTCAAAATTAAATTGTTTAAAATCTGCTCGATGAAATTTCTTTAAATTTTGATATGATGTTGATATGGAAATTATCTACAAAACAAAACCATTAAAGTAAATAATAGTGCAAAATTGAAAAAAGTTTTCATACAACGAAATTTTTTTTTATTAAAAAAATATGAATTTTTATTTTCAAAAATCGATTCCTTCAAAACTGCTTAATGGATTTACTTGAAATTTAGTTTTTTATTGTAAATTAGTAGTATCTTTAAAACAAATAAGCTAAAATAGTCATTGCACTTAAATTAAAGAAAAACACATTTTTGAGTTTTTTCGCCAAAATTTAAGTTTCATTTTCAAAATTAAATTGTTTAAAATCTGCTCGATGAAATTTCTTTAAATTTTGATATGATGTTGATATGGAAATTATCTACAAAACAAAACCATTAAAGTAAATAATAGTGCAAAATTGAAAAAAGTTTTCATACAACGAAATTTTTTTTTATTAAAAAAATATGAATTTTTATTTTCAAAAATCGATTCCTTCAAAACTGCTTAATGGATTTACTTGAAATTTAGTTTTTTATTGTAAATTAGTAGTATCTTTGAAACAAATAAGCTAAAATAGTCATTGCACTTAAATTAAAGAAAAACACATTTTTGAGTTTTTTCGCCAAAATTTAAGTTTCATTTTCAAAATTAAATTGTTTAAAATCTGCTCGATGAAATTTCTTTAAATTTTGATATGATGTTGATATGGAAATTATCTACAAAACAAAACCATTAAAGTAAATAATAGTGCAAAATTGAAAAAAGTTTTCATACAACGAAATTTTTTTTTATTAAAAAAATATGAATTTTTATTTTCAAAAATCGATTCCTTCAAAACTGCTTAATGGATTTACTTGAAATTTAGTTTTTTATTGTAAATTAGTAGTATCTTTGAAACAAATAAGCTAAAATAGTCATTGCACTTAAATTAAAGAAAAACACATTTTTGAGTTTTTTCGCCAAAATTTAAGTTTCATTTTCAAAATTAAATTGTTTAAAATCTGCTCGATGAAATTTCTTTAAATTTTGATATGATGTTGATATGGAAATTATCTACCAAATAAAACCATTAAAGTAAATAATAGTGCAAAATTGAAAAAAGTTTTCATACAACGAAATTTTTTTTTATTAAAAAAATATGAATTTTTATTTTCAAAAATCGATTCCTTCAAAACTGCTTAATGGATTTACTTGAAATTTAGTTTTTTATTGTAAATTAGTAGTATCTTTGAAACAAATAAGCTAAAATAGTCATTGCACTTAAATTAAAGAAAAACACATTTTTGAGTTTTTTCGCCAAAATTTAAGTTTCATTTTCAAAATTGAATTGTTTAAAATCTGCTCGATGAAATTTCTTTAAATTTTGATATGATGTTAATATGGAAATTATCTACAAAACAAAACCATTAAAGTAAATAATAGTGCAAAATTGAAAAAAGTTTTCATACAACGAAATTTTTTTTTATTAAAAAAATATGAATTTTTATTTTCAAAAATCGATTCCTTCAAAACTGCTTAATGGATTTACTTGAAATTTAGTTTTTTATTGTAAATTAGTAGTATCTTTGAAACAAATAAGCTAAAATAGTCATTGCACTTAAATTAAAGAAAAACACATTTTTGAGTTTTTTCGCCAAAATTTAAGTTTCATTTTCAAAATTAAATTGTTTAAAATCTGCTCGATGAAATTTCTTTAAATTTTGATATGATGTTGATATGGAAATTATCTACCAAATAAAACCATTAAAGTAAATAATAGTGCAAAATTGAAAAAAGTTTTCATACAACGAAATTTTTTTTTATTAAAAAAATATGAATTTTTATTTTCAAAAATCGATTCCTTCAAAACTGCTTAATGGATTTACTTGAAATTTAGTTTTTTATTGTAAATTAGTAGTATCTTTGAAACAAATAAGCTAAAATAGTCATTGCACTTAAATTAAAGAAAAACACATTTTTGAGTTTTTTCGCCAAAATTTAAGTTTCATTTTCAAAATTAAATTGTTTAAAATCTGCTCGATGAAATTTCTTTAAATTTTGATATGATGTTGATATGGAAATTATCTACCAAATAAAACCATTAAAGTAAATAATAGTGCAAAATTGAAAAAAGTTTTCATACAACGAAATTTTTTTTTATTAAAAAAATATGAATTTTTATTTTCAAAAATCGATTCCTTCAAAACTGCTTAATGGATTTACTTGAAATTTAGTTTTTTATTGTAAATTAGTAGTATCTTTGAAACAAATAAGCTAAAATAGTCATTGCACTTAAATTAAAGAAAAACACATTTTTGAGTTTTTTCGCCAAAATTTAAGTTTCATTTTCAAAATTGAATTGTTTAAAATCTGCTCGATGAAATTTCTTTAAATTTTGATATGATGTTGATATGGAAATTATCTACAAAACAAAACCATTAAAGTAAATAATAGTGCAAAATTGAAAAAAGTTTTCATACAACGAAATTTTTTTTTATTAAAAAAATATGAATTTTTATTTTCAAAAATCGATTCCTTCAAAACTGCTTAATGGATTTACTTGAAATTTAGTTTTTTATTGTAAATTAGTAGTATCTTTGAAACAAATAAGCTAAAATAGTCATTGCACTTAAATTAAAGAAAAACACATTTTTGAGTTTTTTCGCCAAAATTTAAGTTTCATTTTCAAAATTGAATTGTTTAAAATCTGCTCGATGAAATTTCTTTAAATTTTGATATGATGTTAATATGGAAATTATCTACAAAACAAAACCATTAAAGTAAATAATAGTGCAAAATTGAAAAAAGTTTTCATACAACGAAATTTTTTTTTATTAAAAAAATATGAATTTTTATTTTCAAAAATCGATTCCTTCAAAACTGCTTAATGGATTTACTTGAAATTTAGTTTTTTATTGTAAATTAGTAGTATCTTTGAAACAAATAAGCTAAAATAGTCATTGCACTTAAATTAAAGAAAAACACATTTTTGAGTTTTTTCGCCAAAATTTAAGTTTCATTTTCAAAATTAAATTGTTTAAAATCTGCTCGATGAAATTTCTTTAAATTTTGATATGATGTTGATATGAAAATTATCTACAAAACAAAACCATTAAAGTAAATAATAGTGCAAAATTGAAAAAAGTTTTCATACAACGAAATTTTTTTTTATTAAAAAAATATGAATTTTTATTTTCAAAAATCGATTCCTTCAAAACTGCTTAATGGATTTACTTGAAATTTAGTTTTTTATTGTGAATTAGTAGTATCTTTGAAACAAATAAGCTAAAATAGTCATTGCACTTAAATTAAAGAAAAACACATTTTTGAGTTTTTTCGCCAAAATTTAAGTTTCATTTTCAAAATTAAATTGTTTAAAATCTGCTCGATGAAATTTCTTTAAATTTTGATATGATGTTGATATGGAAATTATCTACAAAACAAAACCATTAAAGTAAATAATAGTGCAAAATTGAAAAAAGTTTTCATACAACGAAATTTTTTTTTATTAAAAAAATATGAATTTTTATTTTCAAAAATCGATTCCTTCAAAACTGCTTAATGGATTTACTTGAAATTTAGTTTTTTATTGTAAATTAGTAGTATCTTTGAAACAAATAAGCTAAAATAGTCATTGCACTTAAATTAAAGAAAAACACATTTTTGAGTTTTTTCGCCAAAATTTAAGTTTCATTTTCAAAATTGAATTGTTTAAAATCTGCTCGATGAAATTTCTTTAAATTTTGATATGATGTTAATATGGAAATTATCTACAAAACAAAACCATTAAAGTAAATAATAGTGCAAAATTGAAAAAAGTTTTCATACAACGAAATTTTTTTTTATTAAAAAAATATGAATTTTTATTTTCAAAAATCGATTCCTTCAAAACTGCTTAATGGATTTACTTGAAATTTAGTTTTTTATTGTAAATTAGTAGTATCTTTGAAACAAATAAGCTAAAATAGTCATTGCACTTAAATTAAAGAAAAACACATTTTTGAGTTTTTTCGCCAAAATTTAAGTTTCATTTTCAAAATTGAATTGTTTAAAATCTGCTCGATGAAATTTCTTTAAATTTTGATATGATGTTGATATGGAAATTATCTACAAAACAAAACCATTAAAGTAAATAATAGTGCAAAATTGAAAAAAGTTTTCATACAACGAAATTTTTTTTTATTAAAAAAATATGAATTTTTATTTTCAAAAATCGATTCCTTCAAAACTGCTTAATGGATTTACTTGAAATTTAGTTTTTTATTGTAAATTAGTAGTATCTTTGAAACAAATAAGCTAAAATAGTCATTGCACTTAAATTAAAGAAAAACACATTTTTGAGTTTTTTCGCCAAAATTTAAGTTTCATTTTCAAAATTGAATTGTTTAAAATCTGCTCGATGAAATTTCTTTAAATTTTGATATGATGTTAATATGGAAATTATCTACAAAACAAAACCATTAAAGTAAATAATAGTGCAAAATTGAAAAAAGTTTTCATACAACGAAATTTTTTTTTATTAAAAAAATATGAATTTTTATTTTCAAAAATCGATTCCTTCAAAACTGCTTAATGGATTTACTTGAAATTTAGTTTTTTATTGTAAATTAGTAGTATCTTTGAAACAAATAAGCTAAAATAGTCATTGCACTTAAATTAAAGAAAAACACATTTTTGAGTTTTTTCGCCAAAATTTAAGTTTCATTTTCAAAATTAAATTGTTTAAAATCTGCTCGATGAAATTTCTTTAAATTTTGATATGATGTTGATATGGAAATTATCTACAAAACAAAACCATTAAAGTAAATAATAGTGCAAAATTGAAAAAAGTTTTCATACAACGAAATTTTTTTTTATTAAAAAAATATGAATTTTTATTTTCAAAAATCGATTCCTTCAAAACTGCTTAATGGATTTACTTGAAATTTAGTTTTTTATTGTAAATTAGTAGTATCTTTGAAACAAATAAGCTAAAATAGTCATTGCACTTAAATTAAAGAAAAACACATTTTTGAGTTTTTTCGCCAAAATTTAAGTTTCATTTTCAAAATTGAATTGTTTAAAATCTGCTCGATGAAATTTCTTTAAATTTTGATATGATGTTGATATGGAAATTATCTACCAAATAAAACCATTAAAGTAAATAATAGTGCAAAATTGTTTTCATACAACGAAATTTTTTTTTATTAAAAAAATATGAATTTTTATTTTCAAAAATCGATTCCTTCAAAACTGCTTAATGGATTTACTTGAAATTTAGTTTTTTATTGTAAATTAGTAGTATCTTTGAAACAAATAAGCTAAAATAGTCATTGCACTTAAATTAAAGAAAAACACATTTTTGAGTTTTTTCGCCAAAGTTTAAGTTTCATTTTCAAAATTAAATTGTTTAAAATCTGCTCGATGAAATTTCTTTAAATTTTGATATGATGTTGATATGGAAATTATCTACCAAATAAAACCATTAAAGTAAATAATAGTGCAAAATTGAAAAAAGTTTTCATACAACGAAATTTTTTTTTATTAAAAAAATATGAATTTTTATTTTCAAAAATCGATTCCTTCAAAACTGCTTAATGGATTTACTTGAAATTTAGTTTTTTATTGTAAATTAGTAGTATCTTTGAAACAAATAAGCTAAAATAGTCATTGCACTTAAATTAAAGAAAAACACATTTTTGAGTTTTTTCGCCAAAATTTAAGTTTCATTTTCAAAATTAAATTGTTTAAAATCTGCTCGATGAAATTTCTTTAAATTTTGATATGATGTTGATATGGAAATTATCTACAAAACAAAACCATTAAAGTAAATAATAGTGCAAAATTGAAAAAAGTTTTCATACAACGAAATTTTTTTTTATTAAAAAAATATGAATTTTTATTTTCAAAAATCGATTCCTTCAAAACTGCTTAATGGATTTACTTGAAATTTAGTTTTTTATTGTAAATTAGTAGTATCTTTGAAACAAATAAGCTAAAATAGTCATTGCACTTAAATTAAAGAAAAACACATTTTTGAGTTTTTTCGCCAAAATTTAAGTTTCATTTTCAAAATTAAATTGTTTAAAATCTGCTCGATGAAATTTCTTTAAATTTTGATATGATGTTGATATGGAAATTATCTACCAAATAAAACCATTAAAGTAAATAATAGTGCAAAATTGAAAAAAGTTTTCATACAACGAAATTTTTTTTTATTAAAAAAATATGAATTTTTATTTTCAAAAATCGATTCCTTCAAAACTGCTTAATGGATTTACTTGAAATTTAGTTTTTTATTGTAAATTAGTAGTATCTTTGAAACAAATAAGCTAAAATAGTCATTGCACTTAAATTAAAGAAAAACACATTTTTGAGTTTTTTCGCCAAAATTTAAGTTTCATTTTCAAAATTGAATTGTTTAAAATCTGCTCGATGAAATTTCTTTAAATTTTGATATGATGTTAATATGGAAATTATCTACAAAACAAAACCATTAAAGTAAATAATAGTGCAAAATTGAAAAAAGTTTTCATACAACGAAATTTTTTTTTATTAAAAAAATATGAATTTTTATTTTCAAAAATCGATTCCTTCAAAACTGCTTAATGGATTTACTTGAAATTTAGTTTTTTATTGTAAATTAGTAGTATCTTTGAAACAAATAAGCTAAAATAGTCATTGCACTTAAATTAAAGAAAAACACATTTTTGAGTTTTTTCGCCAAAATTTAAGTTTCATTTTCAAAATTAAATTGTTTAAAATCTGCTCGATGAAATTTCTTTAAATTTTGATATGATGTTGATATGGAAATTATCTACAAAACAAAACCATTAAAGTAAATAATAGTGCAAAATTGAAAAAAGTTTTCATACAACGAAATTTTTTTTTATTAAAAAAATATGAATTTTTATTTTCAAAAATCGATTCCTTCAAAACTGCTTAATGGATTTACTTGAAATTTAGTTTTTTATTGTAAATTAGTAGTATCTTTGAAACAAATAAGCTAAAATAGTCATTGCACTTAAATTAAAGAAAAACACATTTTTGAGTTTTTTCGCCAAAATTTAAGTTTCATTTTCAAAATTAAATTGTTTAAAATCTGCTCGATGAAATTTCTTTAAATTTTGATATGATGTTGATATGGAAATTATCTACAAAACAAAACCATTAAAGTAAATAATAGTGCAAAATTGAAAAAAGTTTTCATACAACGAAATTTTTTTTTATTAAAAAAATATGAATTTTTATTTTCAAAAATCGATTCCTTCAAAACTGCTTAATGGATTTACTTGAAATTTAGTTTTTTATTGTAAATTAGTAGTATCTTTGAAACAAATAAGCTAAAATAGTCATTGCACTTAAATTAAAGAAAAACACATTTTTGAGTTTTTTCGCCAAAATTTAAGTTTCATTTTCAAAATTAAATTGTTTAAAATCTGCTCGATGAAATTTCTTTAAATTTTGATATGATGTTGATATGGAAATTATCTACCAAATAAAACCATTAAAGTAAATAATAGTGCAAAATTGAAAAAAGTTTTCATACAACGAAATTTTTTTTTATTAAAAAAATATGAATTTTTATTTTCAAAAATCGATTCCTTCAAAACTGCTTAATGGATTTACTTGAAATTTAGTTTTTTATTGTAAATTAGTAGTATCTTTGAAACAAATAAGCTAAAATAGTCATTGCACTTAAATTAAAGAAAAACACATTTTTGAGTTTTTTCGCCAAAATTTAAGTTTCATTTTCAAAATTGAATTGTTTAAAATCTGCTCGATGAAATTTCTTTAAATTTTGATATGATGTTGATATGGAAATTATCTACAAAACAAAACCATTAAAGTAAATAATAGTGCAAAATTGAAAAAAGTTTTCATACAACGAAATTTTTTTTTATTAAAAAAATATGAATTTTTATTTTCAAAAATCGATTCCTTCAAAACTGCTTAATGGATTTACTTGAAATTTAGTTTTTTATTGTAAATTAGTAGTATCTTTGAAACAAATAAGCTAAAATAGTCATTGCACTTAAATTAAAGAAAAACACATTTTTGAGTTTTTTCGCCAAAATTTAAGTTTCATTTTCAAAATTAAATTGTTTAAAATCTGCTCGATGAAATTTCTTTAAATTTTGATATGATGTTGATATGGAAATTATCTACAAAACAAAACCATTAAAGTAAATAATAGTGCAAAATTGAAAAAAGTTTTCATACAACGAAATTTTTTTTTATTAAAAAAATATGAATTTTTATTTTCAAAAATCGATTCCTTCAAAACTGCTTAATGGATTTACTTGAAATTTAGTTTTTTATTGTAAATTAGTAGTATCTTTGAAACAAATAAGCTAAAATAGTCATTGCACTTAAATTAAAGAAAAACACATTTTTGAGTTTTTTCGCCAAAATTTAAGTTTCATTTTCAAAATTGAATTGTTTAAAATCTGCTCGATGAAATTTCTTTAAATTTTGATATGATGTTGATATGGAAATTATCTACAAAACAAAACCATTAAAGTAAATAATAGTGCAAAATTGAAAAAAGTTTTCATACAACGAAATTTTTTTTTATTAAAAAAATATGAATTTTTATTTTCAAAAATCGATTCCTTCAAAACTGCTTAATGGATTTACTTGAAATTTAGTTTTTTATTGTAAATTAGTAGTATCTTTGAAACAAATAAGCTAAAATAGTCATTGCACTTAAATTAAAGAAAAACACATTTTTGAGTTTTTTCGCCAAAATTTAAGTTTCATTTTCAAAATTGAATTGTTTAAAATCTGCTCGATGAAATTTCTTTAAATTTTGATATGATGTTAATATGGAAATTATCTACAAAACAAAACCATTAAAGTAAATAATAGTGCAAAATTGAAAAAAGTTTTCATACAACGAAATTTTTTTTTATTAAAAAAATATGAATTTTTATTTTCAAAAATCGATTCCTTCAAAACTGCTTAATGGATTTACTTGAAATTTAGTTTTTTATTGTAAATTAGTAGTATCTTTGAAACAAATAAGCTAAAATAGTCATTGCACTTAAATTAAAGAAAAACACATTTTTGAGTTTTTTCGCCAAAATTTAAGTTTCATTTTCAAAATTAAATTGTTTAAAATCTGCTCGATGAAATTTCTTTAAATTTTGATATGATGTTGATATGGAAATTATCTACCAAATAAAACCATTAAAGTAAATAATAGTGCAAAATTGAAAAAAGTTTTCATACAACGAAATTTTTTTTTATTAAAAAAATATGAATTTTTATTTTCAAAAATCGATTCCTTCAAAACTGCTTAATGGATTTACTTGAAATTTAGTTTTTTATTGTAAATTAGTAGTATCTTTGAAACAAATAAGCTAAAATAGTCATTGCACTTAAATTAAAGAAAAACACATTTTTGAGTTTTTTCGCCAAAATTTAAGTTTCATTTTCAAAATTGAATTGTTTAAAATCTGCTCAATGAAATTTCTTTAAATTTTGATATGATGTTAATATGGAAATTATCTACAAAACAAAACCATTAAAGTAAATAATAGTGCAAAATTGAAAAAAGTTTTCATACAACGAAATTTTTTTTTATTAAAAAAATATGAATTTTTATTTTCAAAAATCGATTCCTTCAAAACTGCTTAATGGATTTACTTGAAATTTAGTTTTTTATTGTAAATTAGTAGTATCTTTGAAACAAATAAGCTAAAATAGTCATTGCACTTAAATTAAAGAAAAACACATTTTTGAGTTTTTTCGCCAAAATTTAAGTTTCATTTTCAAAATTAAATTGTTTAAAATCTGCTCGATGAAATTTCTTTAAATTTTGATATGATGTTGATATGGAAATTATCTACCAAATAAAACCATTAAAGTAAATAATAGTGCAAAATTGAAAAAAGTTTTCATACAACGAAATTTTTTTTTATTAAAAAAATATGAATTTTTATTTTCAAAAATCGATTCCTTCAAAACTGCTTAATGGATTTACTTGAAATTTAGTTTTTTATTGTAAATTAGTAGTATCTTTGAAACAAATAAGCTAAAATAGTCATTGCACTTAAATTAAAGAAAAACACATTTTTGAGTTTTTTCGCCAAAATTTAAGTTTCATTTTCAAAATTGAATTGTTTAAAATCTGCTCGATGAAATTTCTTTAAATTTTGATATGATGTTAATATGGAAATTATCTACAAAACAAAACCATTAAAGTAAATAATAGTGCAAAATTGAAAAAAGTTTTCATACAACGAAATTTTTTTTTATTAAAAAAATATGAATTTTTATTTTCAAAAATCGATTCCTTCAAAACTGCTTAATGGATTTACTTGAAATTTAGTTTTTTATTGTAAATTAGTAGTATCTTTGAAACAAATAAGCTAAAATAGTCATTGCACTTAAATTAAAGAAAAACACATTTTTGAGTTTTTTCGCCAAAATTTAAGTTTCATTTTCAAAATTAAATTGTTTAAAATCTGCTCGATGAAATTTCTTTAAATTTTGATATGATGTTGATATGGAAATTATCTACAAAACAAAACCATTAAAGTAAATAATAGTGCAAAATTGAAAAAAGTTTTCATACAACGAAATTTTTTTTTATTAAAAAAATATGAATTTTTATTTTCAAAAATCGATTCCTTCAAAACTGCTTAATGGATTTACTTGAAATTTAGTTTTTTATTGTAAATTAGTAGTATCTTTGAAACAAATAAGCTAAAATAGTCATTGCACTTAAATTAAAGAAAAACACATTTTTGAGTTTTTTCGCCAAAATTTAAGTTTCATTTTCAAAATTGAATTGTTTAAAATCTGCTCGATGAAATTTCTTTAAATTTTGATATGATGTTGATATGGAAATTATCTACAAAACAAAACCATTAAAGTAAATAATAGTGCAAAATTGAAAAAAGTTTTCATACAACGAAATTTTTTTTTATTAAAAAAATATGAATTTTTATTTTCAAAAATCGATTCCTTCAAAACTGCTTAATGGATTTACTTGAAATTTAGTTTTTTATTGTAAATTAGTAGTATCTTTGAAACAAATAAGCTAAAATAGTCATTGCACTTAAATTAAAGAAAAACACATTTTTGAGTTTTTTCGCCAAAATTTAAGTTTCATTTTCAAAATTGAATTGTTTAAAATCTGCTCGATGAAATTTCTTTAAATTTTGATATGATGTTAATATGGAAATTATCTACAAAACAAAACCATTAAAGTAAATAATAGTGCAAAATTGAAAAAAGTTTTCATACAACGAAATTTTTTTTTATTAAAAAAATATGAATTTTTATTTTCAAAAATCGATTCCTTCAAAACTGCTTAATGGATTTACTTGAAATTTAGTTTTTTATTGTAAATTAGTAGTATCTTTGAAACAAATAAGCTAAAATAGTCATTGCACTTAAATTAAAGAAAAACACATTTTTGAGTTTTTTCGCCAAAATTTAAGTTTCATTTTCAAAATTAAATTGTTTAAAATCTGCTCGATGAAATTTCTTTAAATTTTGATATGATGTTGATATGGAAATTATCTACAAAACAAAACCATTAAAGTAAATAATAGTGCAAAATTGAAAAAAGTTTTCATACAACGAAATTTTTTTTTATTAAAAAAATATGAATTTTTATTTTCAAAAATCGATTCCTTCAAAACTGCTTAATGGATTTACTTGAAATTTAGTTTTTTATTGTAAATTAGTAGTATCTTTGAAACAAATAAGCTAAAATAGTCATTGCACTTAAATTAAAGAAAAACACATTTTTGAGTTTTTTCGCCAAAATTTAAGTTTCATTTTCAAAATTAAATTGTTTAAAATCTGCTCGATGAAATTTCTTTAAATTTTGATATGATGTTGATATGGAAATTATCTACCAAATAAAACCATTAAAGTAAATAATAGTGCAAAATTGAAAAAAGTTTTCATACAACGAAATTTTTTTTTATTAAAAAAATATGAATTTTTATTTTCAAAAATCGATTCCTTCAAAACTGCTTAATGGATTTACTTGAAATTTAGTTTTTTGTTGTAAATTAGTAGTATCTTTGAAACAAATAAGCTAAAATAGTCATTGCACTTAAATTAAAGAAAAACACATTTTTGAGTTTTTTCGCCAAAATTTAAGTTTCATTTTCAAAATTAAATTGTTTAAAATCTGCTCGATGAAATTTCTTTAAATTTTGATATGATGTTGATATGGAAATTATCTACAAAACAAAACCATTAAAGTAAATAATAGTGCAAAATTGAAAAAAGTTTTCATACAACGAAATTTTTTTTTATTAAAAAAATATGAATTTTTATTTTCAAAAATCGATTCCTTCAAAACTGCTTAATGGATTTACTTGAAATTTAGTTTTTTATTGTAAATTAGTAGTATCTTTGAAACAAATAAGCTAAAATAGTCATTGCACTTAAATTAAAGAAAAACACATTTTTGAGTTTTTTCGCCAAAATTTAAGTTTCATTTTCAAAATTAAATTGTTTAAAATCTGCTCGATGAAATTTCTTTAAATTTTGATATGATGTTGATATGGAAATTATCTACAAAACAAAACCATTAAAGTAAATAATAGTGCAAAATTGAAAAAAGTTTTCATACAACGAAATTTTTTTTTATTAAAAAAATATGAATTTTTATTTTCAAAAATCGATTCCTTCAAAACTGCTTAATGGATTTACTTGAAATTTAGTTTTTTATTGTAAATTAGTAGTATCTTTGAAACAAATAAGCTAAAATAGTCATTGCACTTAAATTAAAGAAAAACACATTTTTGAGTTTTTTCGCCAAAATTTAAGTTTCATTTTCAAAATTAAATTGTTTAAAATCTGCTCGATGAAATTTCTTTAAATTTTGATATGATGTTGATAAGGAAATTATCTACCAAATAAAACCATTAAAGTAAATAATAGTGCAAAATTGAAAAAAGTTTTCATACAACGAAATTTTTTTTTATTAAAAAAATATGAATTTTTATTTTCAAAAATCGATTCCTTCAAAACTGCTTAATGGATTTACTTGAAATTTAGTTTTTTGTTGTAAATTAGTAGTATCTTTGAAACAAATAAGCTAAAATAGTCATTGCACTTAAATTAAAGAAAAACACATTTTTGAGTTTTTTCGCCAAAATTTAAGTTTCATTTTCAAAATTAAATTGTTTAAAATCTGCTCGATGAAATTTCTTTAAATTTTGATATGATGTTGATATGGAAATTATCTACAAAACAAAACCATTAAAGTAAATAATAGTGCAAAATTGAAAAAAGTTTTCATACAACGAAATTTTTTTTTATTAAAAAAATATGAATTTTTATTTTCAAAAATCGATTCCTTCAAAACTGCTTAATGGATTTACTTGAAATTTAGTTTTTTATTGTAAATTAGTAGTATCTTTGAAACAAATAAGCTAAAATAGTCATTGCACTTAAATTAAAGAAAAACACATTTTTGAGTTTTTTCGCCAAAATTTAAGTTTCATTTTCAAAATTAAATTGTTTAAAATCTGCTCGATGAAATTTCTTTAAATTTTGATATGATGTTGATATGGAAATTATCTACCAAATAAAACCATTAAAGTAAATAATAGTGCAAAATTGAAAAAAGTTTTCATACAACGAAATTTTTTTTTATTAAAAAAATATGAATTTTTATTTTCAAAAATCGATTCCTTCAAAACTGCTTAATGGATTTACTTGAAATTTAGTTTTTTGTTGTAAATTAGTAGTATCTTTGAAACAAATAAGCTAAAATAGTCATTGCACTTAAATTAAAGAAAAACACATTTTTGAGTTTTTTCGCCAAAATTTAAGTTTCATTTTCAAAATTAAATTGTTTAAAATCTGCTCGATGAAATTTCTTTAAATTTTGATATGATGTTGATATGGAAATTATCTACAAAACAAAACCATTAAAGTAAATAATAGTGCAAAATTGAAAAAAGTTTTCATACAACGAAATTTTTTTTTATTAAAAAAATATGAATTTTTATTTTCAAAAATCGATTCCTTCAAAACTGCTTAATGGATTTACTTGAAATTTAGTTTTTTATTGTAAATTAGTAGTATCTTTGAAACAAATAAGCTAAAATAGTCATTGCACTTAAATTAAAGAAAAACACATTTTTGAGTTTTTTCGCCAAAATTTAAGTTTCATTTTCAAAATTAAATTGTTTAAAATCTGCTCGATGAAATTTCTTTAAATTTTGATATGATGTTGATAAGGAAATTATCTACCAAATAAAACCATTAAAGTAAATAATAGTGCAAAATTGAAAAAAGTTTTCATACAACGAAATTTTTTTTTATTAAAAAAATATGAATTTTTATTTTCAAAAATCGATTCCTTCAAAACTGCTTAATGGATTTACTTGAAATTTAGTTTTTTGTTGTAAATTAGTAGTATCTTTGAAACAAATAAGCTAAAATAGTCATTGCACTTAAATTAAAGAAAAACACATTTTTGAGTTTTTTCGCCAAAATTTAAGTTTCATTTTCAAAATTAAATTGTTTAAAATCTGCTCGATGAAATTTCTTTAAATTTTGATATGATGTTGATATGGAAATTATCTACAAAACAAAACCATTAAAGTAAATAATAGTGCAAAATTGAAAAAAGTTTTCATACAACGAAATTTTTTTTTATTAAAAAAATATGAATTTTTATTTTCAAAAATCGATTCCTTCAAAACTGCTTAATGGATTTACTTGAAATTTAGTTTTTTATTGTAAATTAGTAGTATCTTTGAAACAAATAAGCTAAAATAGTCATTGCACTTAAATTAAAGAAAAACACATTTTTGAGTTTTTTCGCCAAAATTTAAGTTTCATTTTCAAAATTGAATTGTTTAAAATCTGCTCGATGAAATTTCTTTAAATTTTGATATGATGTTGATATGGAAATTATCTACAAAACAAAACCATTAAAGTAAATAATAGTGCAAAATTGAAAAAAGTTTTCATACAACGAAATTTTTTTTTATTAAAAAAATATGAATTTTTATTTTCAAAAATCGATTCCTTCAAAACTGCTTAATGGATTTACTTGAAATTTAGTTTTTTATTGTAAATTAGTAGTATCTTTGAAACAAATAAGCTAAAATAGTCATTGCACTTAAATTAAAGAAAAACACATTTTTGAGTTTTTTCGCCAAAATTTAAGTTTCATTTTCAAAATTAAATTGTTTAAAATCTGCTCGATGAAATTTCTTTAAATTTTGATATGATGTTGATATGGAAATTATCTACAAAACAAAACCATTAAAGTAAATAATAGTGCAAAATTGAAAAAAGTTTTCATACAACGAAATTTTTTTTTATTAAAAAAATATGAATTTTTATTTTCAAAAATCGATTCCTTCAAAACTGCTTAATGGATTTACTTGAAATTTAGTTTTTTATTGTAAATTAGTAGTATCTTTGAAACAAATAAGCTAAAATAGTCATTGCACTTACATAAATTAAAGAAAAACACATTTTTGAGTTTTTTCGCCAAAATTTAAGTTTCATTTTCAAAATTAAATTGTTTAAAATCTGCTCGATGAAATTTCTTTAAATTTTGATATGATGTTGATATGGAAATTATCTACAAAACAAAACCATTAAAGTAAATAATAGTGCAAAATTGAAAAAAGTTTTCATACAACGAAATTTTTTTTTATTAAAAAAATATGAATTTTTATTTTCAAAAATCGATTCCTTCAAAACTGCTTAATGGATTTACTTGAAATTTAGTTTTTTATTGTAAATTAGTAGTATCTTTGAAACAAATAAGCTAAAATAGTCATTGCACTTAAATTAAAGAAAAACACATTTTTGAGTTTTTTCGCCAAAATTTAAGTTTCATTTTCAAAATTGAATTGTTTAAAATCTGCTCGATGAAATTTCTTTAAATTTTGATATGATGTTGATATGGAAATTATCTACAAAACAAAACCATTAAAGTAAATAATAGTGCAAAATTGAAAAAAGTTTTCATACAACGAAATTTTTTTTTATTAAAAAAATATGAATTTTTATTTTCAAAAATCGATTCCTTCAAAACTGCTTAATGGATTTACTTGAAATTTAGTTTTTTATTGTAAATTAGTAGTATCTTTGAAACAAATAAGCTAAAATAGTCATTGCACTTAAATTAAAGAAAAACACATTTTTGAGTTTTTTCGCCAAAATTTAAGTTTCATTTTCAAAATTAAATTGTTTAAAATCTGCTCGATGAAATTTCTTTAAATTTTGATATGATGTTGATATGGAAATTATCTACAAAACAAAACCATTAAAGTAAATAATAGTGCAAAATTGAAAAAAGTTTTCATACAACGAAATTTTTTTTTATTAAAAAAATATGAATTTTTATTTTCAAAAATCGATTCCTTCAAAACTGCTTAATGGATTTACTTGAAATTTAGTTTTTTATTGTAAATTAGTAGTATCTTTGAAACAAATAAGCTAAAATAGTCATTGCACTTAAATTAAAGAAAAACACATTTTTGAGTTTTTTCGCCAAAATTTAAGTTTCATTTTCAAAATTAAATTGTTTAAAATCTGCTCGATGAAATTTCTTTAAATTTTGATATGATGTTGATATGGAAATTATCTACAAAACAAAACCATTAAAGTAAATAATAGTGCAAAATTGAAAAAAGTTTTCATACAACGAAATTTTTTTTTATTAAAAAAATATGAATTTTTATTTTCAAAAATCGATTCCTTCAAAACTGCTTAATGGATTTACTTGAAATTTAGTTTTTTATTGTAAATTAGTAGTATCTTTGAAACAAATAAGCTAAAATAGTCATTGCACTTAAATTAAAGAAAAACACATTTTTGAGTTTTTTTCGCCAAAATTTAAGTTTCATTTTCAAAATTAAATTGTTTAAAATCTGCTCGATGAAATTTCTTTAAATTTTGATATGATGTTGATATGGAAATTATCTACCAAATAAAACCATTAAAGTAAATAATAGTGCAAAATTGAAAAAAGTTTTCATACAACGAAATTTTTTTTTATTAAAAAAATATGAATTTTTATTTTCAAAAATCGATTCCTTCAAAACTGCTTAATGGATTTACTTGAAATTTAGTTTTTTATTGTAAATTAGTAGTATCTTTGAAACAAATAAGCTAAAATAGTCATTGCACTTAAATTAAAGAAAAACACATTTTTGAGTTTTTTCGCCAAAATTTAAGTTTCATTTTCAAAATTAAATTGTTTAAAATCTGCTCGATGAAATTTCTTTAAATTTTGATATGATGTTGATATGGAAATTATCTACAAAACAAAACCATTAAAGTAAATAATAGTGCAAAATTGAAAAAAGTTTTCATACAACGAAATTTTTTTTTATTAAAAAAATATGAATTTTTATTTTCAAAAATCGATTCCTTCAAAACTGCTTAATGGATTTACTTGAAATTTAGTTTTTTATTGTAAATTAGTAGTATCTTTGAAACAAATAAGCTAAAATAGTCATTGCACTTAAATTAAAGAAAAACACATTTTTGAGTTTTTTCGCCAAAATTTAAGTTTCATTTTCAAAATTAAATTGTTTAAAATCTGCTCGATGAAATTTCTTTAAATTTTGATATGATGTTGATATGGAAATTATCTACAAAACAAAACCATTAAAGTAAATAATAGTGCAAAATTGAAAAAAGTTTTCATACAACGAAATTTTTTTTTATTAAAAAAATATGAATTTTTATTTTCAAAAATCGATTCCTTCAAAACTGCTTAATGGATTTACTTGAAATTTAGTTTTTTATTGTAAATTAGTAGTATCTTTGAAACAAATAAGCTAAAATAGTCATTGCACTTAAATTAAAGAAAAACACATTTTTGAGTTTTTTCGCCAAAATTTAAGTTTCATTTTCAAAATTAAATTGTTTAAAATCTGCTCGATGAAATTTCTTTAAATTTTGATATGATGTTGATATGGAAATTATCTACAAAACAAAACCATTAAAGTAAATAATAGTGCAAAATTGAAAAAAGTTTTCATACAACGAAATTTTTTTTTATTAAAAAAATATGAATTTTTATTTTCAAAAATCGATTCCTTCAAAACTGCTTAATGGATTTACTTGAAATTTAGTTTTTTATTGTAAATTAGTAGTATCTTTGAAACAAATAAGCTAAAATAGTCATTGCACTTAAATTAAAGAAAAACACATTTTTGAGTTTTTTCGCCAAAATTTAAGTTTCATTTTCAAAATTAAATTGTTTAAAATCTGCTCGATGAAATTTCTTTAAATTTTGATATGATGTTGATATGGAAATTATCTACAAAACAAAACCATTAAAGTAAATAATAGTGCAAAATTGAAAAAAGTTTTCATACAACGAAATTTTTTTTTATTAAAAAAATATGAATTTTTATTTTCAAAAATCGATTCCTTCAAAACTGCTTAATGGATTTACTTGAAATTTAGTTTTTTATTGTAAATTAGTAGTATCTTTGAAACAAATAAGCTAAAATAGTCATTGCACTTAAATTAAAGAAAAACACATTTTTGAGTTTTTTCGCCAAAATTTAAGTTTCATTTTCAAAATTAAATTGTTTAAAATCTGCTCGATGAAATTTCTTTAAATTTTGATATGATGTTAATATGGAAATTATCTACAAAACAAAACCATTAAAGTAAATAATAGTGCAAAATTGAAAAAAGTTTTCATACAACGAAATTTTTTTTTATTAAAAAAATATGAATTTTTATTTTCAAAAATCGATTCCTTCAAAACTGCTTAATGGATTTACTTGAAATTTAGTTTTTTATTGTAAATTAGTAGTATCTTTGAAACAAATAAGCTAAAATAGTCATTGCACTTAAATTAAAGAAAAACACATTTTTGAGTTTTTTCGCCAAAATTTAAGTTTCATTTTCAAAATTAAATTGTTTAAAATCTGCTCGATGAAATTTCTTTAAATTTTGATATGATGTTGATATGGAAATTATCTACAAAACAAAACCATTAAAGTAAATAATAGTGCAAAATTGAAAAAAGTTTTCATACAACGAAATTTTTTTTTATTAAAAAAATATGAATTTTTATTTTCAAAAATCGATTCCTTCAAAACTGCTTAATGGATTTACTTGAAATTTAGTTTTTTATTGTAAATTAGTAGTATCTTTGAAACAAATAAGCTAAAATAGTCATTGCACTTAAATTAAAGAAAAACACATTTTTGAGTTTTTTCGCCAAAATTTAAGTTTCATTTTCAAAATTAAATTGTTTAAAATCTGCTCGATGAAATTTCTTTAAATTTTGATATGATGTTGATATGGAAATTATCTACCAAATAAAACCATTAAAGTAAATAATAGTGCAAAATTGAAAAAAGTTTTCATACAACGAAATTTTTTTTTATTAAAAAAATATGAATTTTTATTTTCAAAAATCGATTCCTTCAAAACTGCTTAATGGATTTACTTGAAATTTAGTTTTTTATTGTAAATTAGTAGTATCTTTGAAACAAATAAGCTAAAATAGTCATTGCACTTAAATTAAAGAAAAACACATTTTTGAGTTTTTTCGCCAAAATTTAAGTTTCATTTTCAAAATTAAATTGTTTAAAATCTGCTCGATGAAATTTCTTTAAATTTTGATATGATGTTGATATGGAAATTATCTACAAAACAAAACCATTAAAGTAAATAATAGTGCAAAATTGAAAAAAGTTTTCATACAACGAAATTTTTTTTTATTAAAAAAATATGAATTTTTATTTTCAAAAATCGATTCCTTCAAAACTGCTTAATGGATTTACTTGAAATTTAGTTTTTTATTGTAAATTAGTAGTATCTTTGAAACAAATAAGCTAAAATAGTCATTGCACTTAAATTAAAGAAAAACACATTTTTGAGTTTTTTCGCCAAAATTTAAGTTTCATTTTCAAAATTAAATTGTTTAAAATCTGCTCGATGAAATTTCTTTAAATTTTGATATGATGTTGATATGGAAATTATCTACAAAACAAAACCATTAAAGTAAATAATAGTGCAAAATTGAAAAAAGTTTTCATACAACGAAATTTTTTTTTATTAAAAAAATATGAATTTTTATTTTCAAAAATCGATTCCTTCAAAACTGCTTAATGGATTTACTTGAAATTTAGTTTTTTATTGTAAATTAGTAGTATCTTTGAAACAAATAAGCTAAAATAGTCATTGCACTTAAATTAAAGAAAAACACATTTTTGAGTTTTTTCGCCAAAATTTAAGTTTCATTTTCAAAATTAAATTGTTTAAAATCTGCTCGATGAAATTTCTTTAAATTTTGATATGATGTTGATATGGAAATTATCTACAAAACAAAACCATTAAAGTAAATAATAGTGCAAAATTGAAAAAAGTTTTCATACAACGAAATTTTTTTTTATTAAAAAAATATGAATTTTTATTTTCAAAAATCGATTCCTTCAAAACTGCTTAATGGATTTACTTGAAATTTAGTTTTTTATTGTAAATTAGTAGTATCTTTGAAACAAATAAGCTAAAATAGTCATTGCACTTAAATTAAAGAAAAACACATTTTTGAGTTTTTTCGCCAAAATTTAAGTTTCATTTTCAAAATTAAATTGTTTAAAATCTGCTCGATGAAATTTCTTTAAATTTTGATATGATGTTGATATGGAAATTATCTACCAAATAAAACCATTAAAGTAAATAATAGTGCAAAATTGAAAAAAGTTTTCATACAACGAAATTTTTTTTTATTAAAAAAATATGAATTTTTATTTTCAAAAATCGATTCCTTCAAAACTGCTTAATGGATTTACTTAAAATTTAGTTTTTTATTGTAAATTAGTAGTATCTTTGAAACAAATAAGCTAAAATAGTCATTGCACTTAAATTAAAGAAAAACACATTTTTGAGTTTTTTCGCCAAAATTTAAGTTTCATTTTCAAAATTGAATTGTTTAAAATCTGCTCGATGAAATTTCTTTAAATTTTGATATGATGTTAATATGGAAATTATCTACAAAACAAAACCATTAAAGTAAATAATAGTGCAAAATTGAAAAAAGTTTTCATACAACGAAATTTTTTTTTATTAAAAAAATATGAATTTTTATTTTCAAAAATCGATTCCTTCAAAACTGCTTAATGGATTTACTTGAAATTTAGTTTTTTATTGTAAATTAGTAGTATCTTTGAAACAAATAAGCTAAAATAGTCATTGCACTTAAATTAAAGAAAAACACATTTTTGAGTTTTTTCGCCAAAATTTAAGTTTCATTTTCAAAATTAAATTGTTTAAAATCTGCTCGATGAAATTTCTTTAAATTTTGATATGATGTTGATATGGAAATTATCTACAAAACAAAACCATTAAAGTAAATAATAGTGCAAAATTGAAAAAAGTTTTTATACAACGAAATTTTTTTTTATTAAAAAAATATGAATTTTTATTTTCAAAAATCGATTCCTTCAAAACTGCTTAATGGATTTACTTGAAATTTAGTTTTTTATTGTAAATTAGTAGTATCTTTGAAACAAATAAGCTAAAATAGTCATTGCACTTAAATTAAAGAAAAACACATTTTTGAGTTTTTTCGCCAAAATTTAAGTTTCATTTTCAAAATTAAATTGTTTAAAATCTGCTCGATGAAATTTCTTTAAATTTTGATATGATGTTGATATGGAAATTATCTACAAAACAAAACCATTAAAGTAAATAATAGTGCAAAATTGAAAAAAGTTTTCATACAACGAAATTTTTTTTTATTAAAAAAATATGAATTTTTATTTTCAAAAATCGATTCCTTCAAAACTGCTTAATGGATTTACTTGAAATTTAGTTTTTTATTGTAAATTAGTAGTATCTTTGAAACAAATAAGCTAAAATAGTCATTGCACTTAAATTAAAGAAAAACACATTTTTGAGTTTTTTCGCCAAAATTTAAGTTTCATTTTCAAAATTAAATTGTTTAAAATCTGCTCGATGAAATTTCTTTAAATTTTGATATGATGTTGATATGGAAATTATCTACAAAACAAAACCATTAACGTAAATAATAGTGCAAAATTGAAAAAAGTTTTCATACAACGAAATTTTTTTTTATTAAAAAAATATGAATTTTTATTTTCAAAAATCGATTCCTTCAAAACTGCTTAATGGATTTACTTGAAATTTAGTTTTTTATTGTAAATTAGTAGTATCTTTGAAACAAATAAGCTAAAATAGTCATTGCACTTAAATTAAAGAAAAACACATTTTTGAGTTTTTTCGCCAAAATTTAAGTTTCATTTTCAAAATTGAATTGTTTAAAATCTGCTCGATGAAATTTCTTTAAATTTTGATATGATGTTAATATGGAAATTATCTACAAAACAAAACCATTAAAGTAAATAATAGTGCAAAATTGAAAAAAGTTTTCATACAACGAAATTTTTTTTTATTAAAAAAATATGAATTTTTATTTTCAAAAATCGATTCCTTCAAAACTGCTTAATGGATTTACTTGAAATTTAGTTTTTTATTGTAAATTAGTAGTATCTTTGAAACAAATAAGCTAAAATAGTCATTGCACTTAAATTAAAGAAAAACACATTTTTGAGTTTTTTCGCCAAAATTTAAGTTTCATTTTCAAAATTAAATTGTTTAAAATCTGCTCGATGAAATTTCTTTAAATTTTGATATGATGTTGATATGGAAATTATCTACAAAACAAAACCATTAAAGTAAATAATAGTGCAAAATTGAAAAAAGTTTTCATACAACGAAATTTTTTTTTATTAAAAAAATATGAATTTTTATTTTCAAAAATCGATTCCTTCAAAACTGCTTAATGGATTTACTTGAAATTTAGTTTTTTATTGTAAATTAGTAGTATCTTTGAAACAAATAAGCTAAAATAGTCATTGCACTTAAATTAAAGAAAAACACATTTTTGAGTTTTTTCGCCAAAATTTAAGTTTCATTTTCAAAATTAAATTGTTTAAAATCTGCTCGATGAAATTTCTTTAAATTTTGATATGATGTTGATATGGAAATTATCTACAAAACAAAACCATTAAAGTAAATAATAGTGCAAAATTGAAAAAAGTTTTTATACAACGAAATTTTTTTTTATTAAAAAAATATGAATTTTTATTTTCAAAAATCGATTCCTTCAAAACTGCTTAATGGATTTACTTGAAATTTAGTTTTTTATTGTAAATTAGTAGTATCTTTGAAACAAATAAGCTAAAATAGTCATTGCACTTAAATTAAAGAAAAACACATTTTTGAGTTTTTTCGCCAAAATTTAAGTTTCATTTTCAAAATTAAATTGTTTAAAATCTGCTCGATGAAATTTCTTTAAATTTTGATATGATGTTGATATGGAAATTATCTACAAAACAAAACCATTAACGTAAATAATAGTGCAAAATTGAAAAAAGTTTTCATACAACGAAATTTTTTTTTATTAAAAAAATATGAATTTTTATTTTCAAAAATCGATTCCTTCAAAACTGCTTAATGGATTTACTTGAAATTTAGTTTTTTATTGTAAATTAGTAGTATCTTTGAAACAAATAAGCTAAAATAGTCATTGCACTTAAATTAAAGAAAAACACATTTTTGAGTTTTTTCGCCAAAATTTAAGTTTCATTTTCAAAATTGAATTGTTTAAAATCTGCTCGATGAAATTTCTTTAAATTTTGATATGATGTTAATATGGAAATTATCTACAAAACAAAACCATTAAAGTAAATAATAGTGCAAAATTGAAAAAAGTTTTCATACAACGAAATTTTTTTTTATTAAAAAAATATGAATTTTTATTTTCAAAAATCGATTCCTTCAAAACTGCTTAATGGATTTACTTGAAATTTAGTTTTTTATTGTAAATTAGTAGTATCTTTGAAACAAATAAGCTAAAATAGTCATTGCACTTAAATTAAAGAAAAACACATTTTTGAGTTTTTTCGCCAAAATTTAAGTTTCATTTTCAAAATTAAATTGTTTAAAATCTGCTCGATGAAATTTCTTTAAATTTTGATATGATGTTGATATGGAAATTATCTACAAAACAAAACCATTAAAGTAAATAATAGTGCAAAATTGAAAAAAGTTTTCATACAACGAAATTTTTTTTTATTAAAAAAATATGAATTTTTATTTTCAAAAATCGATTCCTTCAAAACTGCTTAATGGATTTACTTGAAATTTAGTTTTTTATTGTAAATTAGTAGTATCTTTGAAACAAATAAGCTAAAATAGTCATTGCACTTAAATTAAAGAAAAACACATTTTTGAGTTTTTTCGCCAAAATTTAAGTTTCATTTTCAAAATTAAATTGTTTAAAATCTGCTCGATGAAATTTCTTTAAATTTTGATATGATGTTGATATGGAAATTATCTACCAAATAAAACCATTAAAGTAAATAATAGTGCAAAATTGAAAAAAGTTTTCATACAACGAAATTTTTTTTTATTAAAAAAATATGAATTTTTATTTTCAAAAATCGATTCCTTCAAAACTGCTTAATGGATTTACTTGAAATTTAGTTTTTTATTGTAAATTAGTAGTATCTTTGAAACAAATAAGCTAAAATAGTCATTGCACTTAAATTAAAGAAAAACACATTTTTGAGTTTTTTCGCCAAAATTTAAGTTTCATTTTCAAAATTGAATTGTTTAAAATCTGCTCGATGAAATTTCTTTAAATTTTGATATGATGTTGATATGGAAATTATCTACAAAACAAAACCATTAAAGTAAATAATAGTGCAAAATTGAAAAAAGTTTTCATACAACGAAATTTTTTTTTATTAAAAAAATATGAATTTTTATTTTCAAAAATCGATTCCTTCAAAACTGCTTAATGGATTTACTTGAAATTTAGTTTTTTATTGTAAATTAGTAGTATCTTTGAAACAAATAAGCTAAAATAGTCATTGCACTTAAATTAAAGAAAAACACATTTTTGAGTTTTTTCGCCAAAATTTAAGTTTCATTTTCAAAATTGAATTGTTTAAAATCTGCTCGATGAAATTTCTTTAAATTTTGATATGATGTTAATATGGAAATTATCTACAAAACAAAACCATTAAAGTAAATAATAGTGCAAAATTGAAAAAAGTTTTCATACAACGAAATTTTTTTTTATTAAAAAAATATGAATTTTTATTTTCAAAAATCGATTCCTTCAAAACTGCTTAATGGATTTACTTGAAATTTAGTTTTTTATTGTAAATTAGTAGTATCTTTGAAACAAATAAGCTAAAATAGTCATTGCACTTAAATTAAAGAAAAACACATTTTTGAGTTTTTTCGCCAAAATTTAAGTTTCATTTTCAAAATTAAATTGTTAAAAATCTGCTCGATGAAATTTCTTTAAATTTTGATATGATGTTGATATGGAAATTATCTACAAAACAAAACCATTAAAGTAAATAATAGTGCAAAATTGAAAAAAGTTTTCATACAACGAAATTTTTTTTTATTAAAAAAATATGAATTTTTATTTTCAAAAATCGATTCCTTCAAAACTGCTTAATGGATTTACTTGAAATTTAGTTTTTTATTGTAAATTAGTAGTATCTTTGAAACAAATAAGCTAAAATAGTCATTGCACTTAAATTAAAGAAAAACACATTTTTGAGTTTTTTCGCCAAAATTTAAGTTTCATTTTCAAAATTAAATTGTTTAAAATCTGCTCGATGAAATTTCTTTAAATTTTGATATGATGTTGATATGGAAATTATCTACCAAATAAAACCATTAAAGTAAATAATAGTGCAAAATTGAAAAAAGTTTTCATACAACGAAATTTTTTTTTATTAAAAAAATATGAATTTTTATTTTCAAAAATCGATTCCTTCAAAACTGCTTAATGGATTTACTTGAAATTTAGTTTTTTATTGTAAATTAGTAGTATCTTTGAAACAAATAAGCTAAAATAGTCATTGCACTTAAATTAAAGAAAAACACATTTTTGAGTTTTTTCGCCAAAATTTAAGTTTCATTTTCAAAATTGAATTGTTTAAAATCTGCTCGATGAAATTTCTTTAAATTTTGATATGATGTTAATATGGAAATTATCTACAAAACAAAACCATTAAAGTAAATAATAGTGCAAAATTGAAAAAAGTTTTCATACAACGAAATTTTTTTTTATTAAAAAAATATGAATTTTTATTTTCAAAAATCGATTCCTTCAAAACTGCTTAATGGATTTACTTGAAATTTAGTTTTTTATTGTAAATTAGTAGTATCTTTGAAACAAATAAGCTAAAATAGTCATTGCACTTAAATTAAAGAAAAACACATTTTTGAGTTTTTTCGCCAAAATTTAAGTTTCATTTTCAAAATTAAATTGTTTAAAATCTGCTCGATGAAATTTCTTTAAATTTTGATATGATGTTGATATGGAAATTATCTACAAAACAAAACCATTAAAGTAAATAATAGTGCAAAATTGAAAAAAGTTTTCATACAACGAAATTTTTTTTTATTAAAAAAATATGAATTTTTATTTTCAAAAATCGATTCCTTCAAAACTGCTTAATGGATTTACTTGAAATTTAGTTTTTTATTGTAAATTAGTAGTATCTTTGAAACAAATAAGCTAAAATAGTCATTGCACTTAAATTAAAGAAAAACACATTTTTGAGTTTTTTCGCCAAAATTTAAGTTTCATTTTCAAAATTAAATTGTTTAAAATCTGCTCGATGAAATTTCTTTAAATTTTGATATGATGTTGATATGGAAATTATCTACAAAACAAAACCATTAAAGTAAATAATAGTGCAAAATTGAAAAAAGTTTTCATGCAACGAAATTTTTTTTTATTAAAAAAATATGAATTTTTATTTTCAAAAATCGATTCCTTCAAAACTGCTTAATGGATTTACTTGAAATTTAGTTTTTTATTGTAAATTAGTAGTATCTTTGAAACAAATAAGCTAAAATAGTCATTGCACTTAAATTAAAGAAAAACACATTTTTGAGTTTTTTCGCCAAAATTTAAGTTTCATTTTCAAAATTAAATTGTTTAAAATCTGCTCGATGAAATTTCTTTAAATTTTGATATGATGTTGATATGGAAATTATCTACCAAATAAAACCATTAAAGTAAATAATAGTGCAAAATTGAAAAAAGTTTTCATACAACGAAATTTTTTTTTATTAAAAAAATATGAATTTTTATTTTCAAAAATCGATTCCTTCAAAACTGCTTAATGGATTTACTTGAAATTTAGTTTTTTATTGTAAATTAGTAGTATCTTTGAAACAAATAAGCTAAAATAGTCATTGCACTTAAATTAAAGAAAAACACATTTTTGAGTTTTTTCGCCAAAATTTAAGTTTAATTTTCAAAATTGAATTGTTTAAAATCTGCTCGATGAAATTTCTTTAAATTTTGATATGATGTTGATATGGAAATTATCTACAAAACAAAACCATTAAAGTAAATAATAGTGCAAAATTGAAAAAAGTTTTCATACAACGAAATTTTTTTTTATTAAAAAAATATGAATTTTTATTTTCAAAAATCGATTCCTTCAAAACTGCTTAATGGATTTACTTGAAATTTAGTTTTTTATTGTAAATTAGTAGTATCTTTGAAACAAATAAGCTAAAATAGTCATTGCACTTAAATTAAAGAAAAACACATTTTTGAGTTTTTTCGCCAAAATTTAAGTTTCATTTTCAAAATTAAATTGTTTAAAATCTGCTCGATGAAATTTCTTTAAATTTTGATATGATGTTGATATGGAAATTATCTACCAAATAAAACCATTAAAGTAAATAATAGTGCAAAATTGAAAAAAGTTTTCATACAACGAAATTTTTTTTTATTAAAAAAATATGAATTTTTATTTTCAAAAATCGATTCCTTCAAAACTGCTTAATGGATTTACTTGAAATTTAGTTTTTTATTGTAAATTAGTAGTATCTTTGAAACAAATAAGCTAAAATAGTCATTGCACTTAAATTAAAGAAAAACACATTTTTGAGTTTTTTCGCCAAAATTTAAGTTTCATTTTCAAAATTGAATTGTTTAAAATCTGCTCGATGAAATTTCTTTAAATTTTGATATGATGTTAATATGGAAATTATCTACAAAACAAAACCATTAAAGTAAATAATAGTGCAAAATTGAAAAAAGTTTTCATACAACGAAATTTTTTTTTATTAAAAAAATATGAATTTTTATTTTCAAAAATCGATTCCTTCAAAACTGCTTAATGGATTTACTTGAAATTTAGTTTTTTATTGTAAATTAGTAGTATCTTTGAAACAAATAAGCTAAAATAGTCATTGCACTTAAATTAAAGAAAAACACATTTTTGAGTTTTTTCGCCAAAATTTAAGTTTCATTTTCAAAATTGAATTGTTTAAAATCTGCTCGATGAAATTTCTTTAAATTTTGATATGATGTTGATATGGAAATTATCTACAAAACAAAACCATTAAAGTAAATAATAGTGCAAAATTGAAAAAAGTTTTCATACAACGAAATTTTTTTTTATTAAAAAAATATGAATTTTTATTTTCAAAAATCGATTCCTTCAAAACTGCTTAATGGATTTACTTGAAATTTAGTTTTTTATTGTAAATTAGTAGTATCTTTGAAACAAATAAGCTAAAATAGTCATTGCACTTAAATTAAAGAAAAACACATTTTTGAGTTTTTTCGCCAAAATTTAAGTTTCATTTTCAAAATTAAATTGTTTAAAATCTGCTCGATGAAATTTCTTTAAATTTTGATATGATGTTGATATGGAAATTATCTACCAAATAAAACCATTAAAGTAAATAATAGTGCAAAATTGAAAAAAGTTTTCATACAACGAAATTTTTTTTTATTAAAAAAATATGAATTTTTATTTTCAAAAATCGATTCCTTCAAAACTGCTTAATGGATTTACTTGAAATTTAGTTTTTTATTGTAAATTAGTAGTATCTTTGAAACAAATAAGCTAAAATAGTCATTGCACTTAAATTAAAGAAAAACACATTTTTGAGTTTTTTCGCCAAAATTTAAGTTTCATTTTCAAAATTGAATTGTTTAAAATCTGCTCGATGAAATTTCTTTAAATTTTGATATGATGTTAATATGGAAATTATCTACAAAACAAAACCATTAAAGTAAATAATAGTGCAAAATTGAAAAAAGTTTTCATACAACGAAATTTTTTTTTATTAAAAAAATATGAATTTTTATTTTCAAAAATCGATTCCTTCAAAACTGCTTAATGGATTTACTTGAAATTTAGTTTTTTATTGTAAATTAGTAGTATCTTTGAAACAAATAAGCTAAAATAGTCATTGCACTTAAATTAAAGAAAAACACATTTTTGAGTTTTTTCGCCAAAATTTAAGTTTCATTTTCAAAATTAAATTGTTTAAAATCTGCTCGATGAAATTTCTTTAAATTTTGATATGATGTTGATATGGAAATTATCTACAAAACAAAACCATTAAAGTAAATAATAGTGCAAAATTGAAAAAAGTTTTCATGCAACGAAATTTTTTTTTATTAAAAAAATATGAATTTTTATTTTCAAAAATCGATTCCTTCAAAACTGCTTAATGGATTTACTTGAAATTTAGTTTTTTATTGTAAATTAGTAGTATCTTTGAAACAAATAAGCTAAAATAGTCATTGCACTTAAATTAAAGAAAAACACATTTTTGAGTTTTTTCGCCAAAATTTAAGTTTCATTTTCAAAATTAAATTGTTTAAAATCTGCTCGATGAAATTTCTTTAAATTTTGATATGATGTTGATATGGAAATTATCTACAAAACAAAACCATTAAAGTAAATAATAGTGCAAAATTGAAAAAAGTTTTCATGCAACGAAATTTTTTTTTATTAAAAAAATATGAATTTTTATTTTCAAAAATCGATTCCTTCAAAACTGCTTAATGGATTTACTTGAAATTTAGTTTTTTATTGTAAATTAGTAGTATCTTTGAAACAAATAAGCTAAAATAGTCATTGCACTTAAATTAAAGAAAAACACATTTTTGAGTTTTTTCGCCAAAATTTAAGTTTCATTTTCAAAATTAAATTGTTTAAAATCTGCTCGATGAAATTTCTTTAAATTTTGATATGATGTTGATATGGAAATTATCTACCAAATAAAACCATTAAAGTAAATAATAGTGCAAAATTGAAAAAAGTTTTCATACAACGAAATTTTTTTTTATTAAAAAAATATGAATTTTTATTTTCAAAAATCGATTCCTTCAAAACTGCTTAATGGATTTACTTGAAATTTAGTTTTTTATTGTAAATTAGTAGTATCTTTGAAACAAATAAGCTAAAATAGTCATTGCACTTAAATTAAAGAAAAACACATTTTTGAGTTTTTTCGCCAAAATTTAAGTTTAATTTTCAAAATTGAATTGTTTAAAATCTGCTCGATGAAATTTCTTTAAATTTTGATATGATGTTGATATGGAAATTATCTACAAAACAAAACCATTAAAGTAAATAATAGTGCAAAATTGAAAAAAGTTTTCATACAACGAAATTTTTTTTTATTAAAAAAATATGAATTTTTATTTTCAAAAATCGATTCCTTCAAAACTGCTTAATGGATTTACTTGAAATTTAGTTTTTTATTGTAAATTAGTAGTATCTTTGAAACAAATAAGCTAAAATAGTCATTGCACTTAAATTAAAGAAAAACACATTTTTGAGTTTTTTCGCCAAAATTTAAGTTTCATTTTCAAAATTGAATTGTTTAAAATCTGCTCGATGAAATTTCTTTAAATTTTGATATGATGTTAATATGGAAATTATCTACAAAACAAAACCATTAAAGTAAATAATAGTGCAAAATTGAAAAAAGTTTTCATACAACGAAATTTTTTTTTATTAAAAAAATATGAATTTTTATTTTCAAAAATCTTGAAATTTAGTTTTTTATTGTAAATTAGTAGTATCTTTGAAACAAATAAGCTAAAATAGTCATTGCACTTAAATTAAAGAAAAACACATTTTTGAGTTTTTTCGCCAAAATTTAAGTTTCATTTTCAAAATTGAATTGTTTAAAATCTGCTCGATGAAATTTCTTTAAATTTTGATATGATGTTAATATGGAAATTATCTACAAAACAAAACCATTAAAGTAAATAATAGTGCAAAATTGAAAAAAGTTTTCATACAACGAAATTTTTTTTTATTAAAAAAATATGAATTTTTATTTTCAAAAATCGATTCCTTCAAAACTGCTTAATGGATTTACTTGAAATTTAGTTTTTTATTGTAAATTAGTAGTATCTTTGAAACAAATAAGCTAAAATAGTCATTGCACTTAAATTAAAGAAAAACACATTTTTGAGTTTTTTCGCCAAAATTTAAGTTTCATTTTCAAAATTAAATTGTTTAAAATCTGCTCGATGAAATTTCTTTAAATTTTGATATGATGTTGATATGGAAATTATCTACAAAACAAAACCATTAAAGTAAATAATAGTGCAAAATTGAAAAAAGTTTTCATACAACGAAATTTTTTTTTATTAAAAAAATATGAATTTTTATTTTCAAAAATCGATTCCTTCAAAACTGCTTAATGGATTTACTTGAAATTTAGTTTTTTATTGTAAATTAGTAGTATCTTTGAAACAAATAAGCTAAAATAGTCATTGCACTTAAATTAAAGAAAAACACATTTTTGAGTTTTTTCGCCAAAATTTAAGTTTCATTTTCAAAATTAAATTGTTTAAAATCTGCTCGATGAAATTTCTTTAAATTTTGATATGATGTTGATATGGAAATTATCTACAAAACAAAACCATTAAAGTAAATAATAGTGCAAAATTGAAAAAAGTTTTCATGCAACGAAATTTTTTTTTATTAAAAAAATATGAATTTTTATTTTCAAAAATCGATTCCTTCAAAACTGCTTAATGGATTTACTTGAAATTTAGTTTTTTATTGTAAATTAGTAGTATCTTTGAAACAAATAAGCTAAAATAGTCATTGCACTTAAATTAAAGAAAAACACATTTTTGAGTTTTTTCGCCAAAATTTAAGTTTCATTTTCAAAATTAAATTGTTTAAAATCTGCTCGATGAAATTTCTTTAAATTTTGATATGATGTTGATATGGAAATTATCTACAAAACAAAACCATTAAAGTAAATAATAGTGCAAAATTGAAAAAAGTTTTCATGCAACGAAATTTTTTTTTATTAAAAAAATATGAATTTTTATTTTCAAAAATCGATTCCTTCAAAACTGCTTAATGGATTTACTTGAAATTTAGTTTTTTATTGTAAATTAGTAGTATCTTTGAAACAAATAAGCTAAAATAGTCATTGCACTTAAATTAAAGAAAAACACATTTTTGAGTTTTTTCGCCAAAATTTAAGTTTCATTTTCAAAATTAAATTGTTTAAAATCTGCTCGATGAAATTTCTTTAAATTTTGATATGATGTTGATATGGAAATTATCTACCAAATAAAACCATTAAAGTAAATAATAGTGCAAAATTGAAAAAAGTTTTCATACAACGAAATTTTTTTTTATTAAAAAAATATGAATTTTTATTTTCAAAAATCGATTCCTTCAAAACTGCTTAATGGATTTACTTGAAATTTAGTTTTTTATTGTAAATTAGTAGTATCTTTGAAACAAATAAGCTAAAATAGTCATTGCACTTAAATTAAAGAAAAACACATTTTTGAGTTTTTTCGCCAAAATTTAAGTTTAATTTTCAAAATTGAATTGTTTAAAATCTGCTCGATGAAATTTCTTTAAATTTTGATATGATGTTGATATGGAAATTATCTACAAAACAAAACCATTAAAGTAAATAATAGTGCAAAATTGAAAAAAGTTTTCATACAACGAAATTTTTTTTTATTAAAAAAATATGAATTTTTATTTTCAAAAATCGATTCCTTCAAAACTGCTTAATGGATTTACTTGAAATTTAGTTTTTTATTGTAAATTAGTAGTATCTTTGAAACAAATAAGCTAAAATAGTCATTGCACTTAAATTAAAGAAAAACACATTTTTGAGTTTTTTCGCCAAAATTTAAGTTTCATTTTCAAAATTGAATTGTTTAAAATCTGCTCGATGAAATTTCTTTAAATTTTGATATGATGTTAATATGGAAATTATCTACAAAACAAAACCATTAAAGTAAATAATAGTGCAAAATTGAAAAAAGTTTTCATACAACGAAATTTTTTTTTATTAAAAAAATATGAATTTTTATTTTCAAAAATCGATTCCTTCAAAACTGCTTAATGGATTTACTTGAAATTTAGTTTTTTATTGTAAATTAGTAGTATCTTTGAAACAAATAAGCTAAAATAGTCATTGCACTTAAATTAAAGAAAAACACATTTTTGAGTTTTTTCGCCAAAATTTAAGTTTCATTTTCAAAATTGAATTGTTTAAAATCTGCTCGATGAAATTTCTTTAAATTTTGATATGATGTTGATATGGAAATTATCTACAAAACAAAACCATTAAAGTAAATAATAGTGCAAAATTGAAAAAAGTTTTCATACAACGAAATTTTTTTTTATTAAAAAAATATGAATTTTTATTTTCAAAAATCGATTCCTTCAAAACTGCTTAATGGATTTACTTGAAATTTAGTTTTTTATTGTAAATTAGTAGTATCTTTGAAACAAATAAGCTAAAATAGTCATTGCACTTAAATTAAAGAAAAACACATTTTTGAGTTTTTTCGCCAAAATTTAAGTTTCATTTTCAAAATTAAATTGTTTAAAATCTGCTCGATGAAATTTCTTTAAATTTTGATATGATGTTGATATGGAAATTATCTACAAAACAAAACCATTAAAGTAAATAATAGTGCAAAATTGAAAAAAGTTTTCATACAACGAAATTTTTTTTTATTAAAAAAATATGAATTTTTATTTTCAAAAATCGATTCCTTCAAAACTGCTTAATGGATTTACTTGAAATTTAGTTTATTATTGTAAATTAGTAGTATCTTTGAAACAAATAAGCTAAAATAGTCATTGCACTTAAATTAAAGAAAAACACATTTTTGAGTTTTTTCGCCAAAATTTAAGTTTCATTTTCAAAATTGAATTGTTTAAAATCTGCTCGATGAAATTTCTTTAAATTTTGATATGATGTTGATATGGAAATTATCTACAAAACAAAACCATTAAAGTAAATAATAGTGCAAAATTGAAAAAAGTTTTCATACAACGAAATTTTTTTTTATTAAAAAAATATGAATTTTTATTTTCAAAAATCGATTCCTTCAAAACTGCTTAATGGATTTACTTGAAATTTAGTTTTTTATTGTAAATTAGTAGTATCTTTGAAACAAATAAGCTAAAATAGTCATTGCACTTAAATTAAAGAAAAACACATTTTTGAGTTTTTTCGCCAAAATTTAAGTTTCATTTTCAAAATTGAATTGTTTAAAATCTGCTCGATGAAATTTCTTTAAATTTTGATATGATGTTAATATGGAAATTATCTACAAAACAAAACCATTAAAGTAAATAATAGTGCAAAATTGAAAAAAGTTTTCATACAACGAAATTTTTTTTTATTAAAAAAATATGAATTTTTATTTTCAAAAATCGATTCCTTCAAAACTGCTTAATGGATTTACTTGAAATTTAGTTTTTTATTGTAAATTAGTAGTATCTTTGAAACAAATAAGCTAAAATAGTCATTGCACTTAAATTAAAGAAAAACACATTTTTGAGTTTTTTCGCCAAAATTTAAGTTTCATTTTCAAAATTAAATTGTTTAAAATCTGCTCGATGAAATTTCTTTAAATTTTGATATGATGTTGATATGGAAATTATCTACAAAACAAAACCATTAAAGTAAATAATAGTGCAAAATTGAAAAAAGTTTTCATACAACGAAATTTTTTTTTATTAAAAAAATATGAATTTTTATTTTCAAAAATCGATTCCTTCAAAACTGCTTAATGGATTTACTTGAAATTTAGTTTATTATTGTAAATTAGTAGTATCTTTGAAACAAATAAGCTAAAATAGTCATTGCACTTAAATTAAAGAAAAACACATTTTTGAGTTTTTTCGCCAAAATTTAAGTTTCATTTTCAAAATTAAATTGTTTAAAATCTGCTCGATGAAATTTCTTTAAATTTTGATATGATGTTGATATGGAAATTATCTACAAAACAAAACCATTAAAGTAAATAATAGTGCAAAATTGAAAAAAGTTTTCATACAACGAAATTTTTTTTTATTAAAAAAATATGAATTTTTATTTTCAAAAATCGATTCCTTCAAAACTGCTTAATGGATTTACTTGAAATTTAGTTTTTTATTGTAAATTAGTAGTATCTTTGAAACAAATAAGCTAAAATAGTCATTGCACTTAAATTAAAGAAAAACACATTTTTGAGTTTTTTCGCCAAAATTTAAGTTTCATTTTCAAAATTGAATTGTTTAAAATCTGCTCGATGAAATTTCTTTAAATTTTGATATGATGTTAATATGGAAATTATCTACAAAACAAAACCATTAAAGTAAATATTAGTGCAAAATTGAAAAAAGTTTTCATACAACGAAATTTTTTTTTATTAAAAAAATATGAATTTTTATTTTCAAAAATCGATTCCTTCAAAACTGCTTAATGGATTTACTTAAAATTTAGTTTTTTATTGTAAATTAGTAGTATCTTTGAAACAAATAAGCTAAAATAGTCATTGCACTTAAATTAAAGAAAAACACATTTTTGAGTTTTTTCGCCAAAATTTAAGTTTCATTTTCAAAATTGAATTGTTTAAAATCTGCTCGATGAAATTTCTTTAAATTTTGATATGATGTTAATATGGAAATTATCTACAAAACAAAACCATTAAAGTAAATAATAGTGCAAAATTGAAAAAAGTTTTCATACAACGAAATTTTTTTTTATTAAAAAAATATGAATTTTTATTTTCAAAAATCGATTCCTTCAAAACTGCTTAATGGATTTACTTGAAATTTAGTTTTTTATTGTAAATTAGTAGTATCTTTGAAACAAATAAGCTAAAATAGTCATTGCACTTAAATTAAAGAAAAACACATTTTTGAGTTTTTTCGCCAAAATTTAAGTTTCATTTTCAAAATTGAATTGTTTAAAATCTGCTCGATGAAATTTCTTTAAATTTTGATATGATGTTGATATGGAAATTATCTACAAAACAAAACCATTAAAGTAAATAATAGTGCAAAATTGAAAAAAGTTTTCATACAACGAAATTTTTTTTTATTAAAAAAATATGAATTTTTATTTTCAAAAATCGATTCCTTCAAAACTGCTTAATGGATTTACTTGAAATTTAGTTTTTTATTGTAAATTAGTAGTATCTTTGAAACAAATAAGCTAAAATAGTCATTGCACTTAAATTAAAGAAAAACACATTTTTGAGTTTTTTCGCCAAAATTTAAGTTTCATTTTCAAAATTAAATTGTTTAAAATCTGCTCGATGAAATGTCTTTAAATTTTGATATGATGTTGATATGGAAATTATCTACCAAATAAAACCATTAAAGTAAATAATAGTGCAAAATTGAAAAAAGTTTTCATACAACGAAATTTTTTTTTATTAAAAAAATATGAATTTTTATTTTCAAAAATCGATTCCTTCAAAACTGCTTAATGGATTTACTTGAAATTTAGTTTTTTATTGTAAATTAGTAGTATCTTTGAAACAAATAAGCTAAAATAGTCATTGCACTTAAATTAAAGAAAAACACATTTTTGAGTTTTTTCGCCAAAATTTAAGTTTCATTTTCAAAATTAAATTGTTTAAAATATGCTCGATGAAATTTCTTTAAATTTTGATATGATGTTGATATGGAAATTATCTACCAAATAAAACCATTAAAGTAAATAATAGTGCAAAATTGAAAAAAGTTTTCATACAACGAAATTTTTTTTTATTAAAAAAATATGAATTTTTATTTTCAAAAATCGATTCCTTCAAAACTGCTTAATGGATTTACTTGAAATTTAGTTTTTTATTGTAAATTAGTAGTATCTTTGAAACAAATAAGCTAAAATAGTCATTGCACTTAAATTAAAGAAAAACACATTTTTGAGTTTTTTCGCCAAAATTTAAGTTTCATTTTCAAAATTGAATTGTTTAAAATCTGCTCGATGAAATTTCTTTAAATTTTGATATGATGTTAATATGGAAATTATCTACAAAACAAAACCATTAAAGTAAATAATAGTGCAAAATTGAAAAAAGTTTTCATACAACGAAATTTTTTTTTATTAAAAAAATATGAATTTTTATTTTCAAAAATCGATTCCTTCAAAACTGCTTAATGGATTTACTTGAAATTTAGTTTTTTATTGTAAATTAGTAGTATCTTTGAAACAAATAAGCTAAAATAGTCATTGCACTTAAATTAAAGAAAAACACATTTTTGAGTTTTTTCGCCAAAATTTAAGTTTCATTTTCAAAATTGAATTGTTTAAAATCTGCTTGATGAAATTTCTTTAAATTTTGATATGATGTTGATATGGAAATTATCTACAAAACAAAACCATTAAAGTAAATAATAGTGCAAAATTGAAAAAAGTTTTCATACAACGAAATTTTTTTTTATTAAAAAAATATGAATTTTTATTTTCAAAAATCGATTCCTTCAACTCAAGTAGCACAAAAGTCTAAGATACACCAAAATATTTGGTGTATTTTTTGCACTTTCGTGATATGCGTTTTGAATATAAAAAATACACCATTTTCTCGTATAAAATAAACTCCGGTGGTTAAAAAAATATACCGATTTTGGTGTATAAATGGCACTAGTGGTATATTAAATGATCTGTTTTTGGTGAAAATTATCCCTTTGAAATTGAAAAATACACAATAAATCTATGGATAAAATACACCATTTAAATTATTCTGATTTAAAATTTGAACCAAAGTTTATTTTTTATCTCAAACAGTTTGATGAATTCTAATTCACACCATTTCTTATGAAATAAATGAAAATGAATTTTTATTCACTTTCATAATATTGCCATAAGAAACCAATGGTAAAATATGATTTTGTTTGCCAAATTTTAAAACGAAACACATTCTATCTACTAATTTTAGATGCTACCCCCTCTAAAAATCGAGCGCCTCAAAAATGTCAGTGAATTAATGATTTTTTTTTTCGATTTTAAGAATCAATTTTTCAAAAATTATAATTTTTGTGTTGTTTTACATTTTTTTAAGAAAAGTTATTTTATAATGAATCGAAAAAACTAAGAATGCGGGACTATTAGGTCGATAAATATACTATTTTAATAAAATAATTAATCGCGGTCTTCTTTTTTTTAAATGGCGTCCATTGAAAAATATGGCGTCTCCCACATATGCATTTTGGTGAATTTTATGTCCACAGGGTGTGCTTCCTACACCAAACAGAGTGTACAAAATAAACCGTTTTGGTTGATTTCAGAATCAAATAATTTTATGCACCATTAATGGTATATTATAAAAACAACTGAATATCGGTGTATTTTTTGCACGGAATCTTAAAAAAATGTTGAAATTTTGTACAGAAAAGACAGTGGTATAATTTTTATACCACAAATTTTGAGAAATACACCATATTTTTTCAATTTTCTCAATTTTACACCAAAATTAATGAATTTACACCAATTTATACACAAGTGTGCTACTTGAGAAAACTGCTTAATGGATTTACTTGAAATTTAGTTTTTTATTGTAAATTAGTAGTATCTTTGAAACAAATAAGCTAAAATAGTCATTGCACTTAAATTAAAGAAAAACACATTTTTGAGTTTTTTCGCCAAAATTTAAGTTTCATTTTCAAAATTAAATTGTTTAAAATCTGCTCGATGAAATGTCTTTAAATTTTGATATGATGTTGATATGGAAATTATCTACCAAATAAAACCATTAAAGTAAATAATAGTGCAAAATTGAAAAAAGTTTTCATACAACGAAATTTTTTTTTATTAAAAAAATATGAATTTTTATTTTCAAAAATCGATTCCTTCAAAACTGCTTAATGGATTTACTTGAAATTTAGTTTTTTATTGTAAATTAGTAGTATCTTTGAAACAAATAAGCTAAAATAGTCATTGCACTTAAATTAAAGAAAAACACATTTTTGAGTTTTTTCGCCAAAATTTAAGTTTAATTTTCAAAATTGAATTGTTTAAAATCTGCTCGATGAAATTTCTTTAAATTTTGATATGATGTTGATATGGAAATTATCTACAAAACAAAACCATTAAAGTAAATAATAGTGCAAAATTGAAAAAAGTTTTCATACAACGAAATTTTTTTTTATTAAAAAAATATGAATTTTTATTTTCAAAAATCGATTCCTTCAAAACTGCTTAATGGATTTACTTGAAATTTAGTTTTTTATTGTAAATTAGTAGTATCTTTGAAACAAATAAGCTAAAATAGTCATTGCACTTAAATTAAAGAAAAACACATTTTTGAGTTTTTTCGCCAAAATTTAAGTTTCATTTTCAAAATTGAATTGTTTAAAATCTGCTCGATGAAATTTCTTTAAATTTTGATATGATGTTAATATGGAAATTATCTACAAAACAAAACCATTAAAGTAAATAATAGTGCAAAATTGAAAAAAGTTTTCATACAACGAAATTTTTTTTTATTAAAAAAATATGAATTTTTATTTTCAAAAATCGATTCCTTCAAAACTGCTTAATGGATTTACTTGAAATTTAGTTTTTTATTGTAAATTAGTAGTATCTTTGAAACAAATAAGCTAAAATAGTCATTGCACTTAAATTAAAGAAAAACACATTTTTGAGTTTTTTCGCCAAAATTTAAGTTTCATTTTCAAAATTAAATTGTTTAAAATCTGCTCGATGAAATTTCTTTAAATTTTGATATGATGTTGATATGGAAATTATCTACAAAACAAAACCATTAAAGTAAATAATAGTGCAAAATTGAAAAAAGTTTTCATACAACGAAATTTTTTTTTATTAAAAAAATATGAATTTTTATTTTCAAAAATCGATTCCTTCAAAACTGCTTAATGGATTTACTTGAAATTTAGTTTTTTATTGTAAATTAGTAGTATCTTTGAAACAAATAAGCTAAAATAGTCATTGCACTTAAATTAAAGAAAAACACATTTTTGAGTTTTTTCGCCAAAATTTAAGTTTCATTTTCAAAATTAAATTGTTTAAAATCTGCTCGATGAAATTTCTTTAAATTTTGATATGATGTTGATATGGAAATTATCTACAAAACAAAACCATTAAAGTAAATAATAGTGCAAAATTGAAAAAAGTTTTCATACAACGAAATTTTTTTTTATTAAAAAAATATGAATTTTTATTTTCAAAAATCGATTCCTTCAAAACTGCTTAATGGATTTACTTGAAATTTAGTTTTTTATTGTAAATTAGTAGTATCTTTGAAACAAATAAGCTAAAATAGTCATTGCACTTAAATTAAAGAAAAACACATTTTTGAGTTTTTTCGCCAAAATTTAAGTTTCATTTTCAAAATTAAATTGTTTAAAATCTGCTCGATGAAATTTCTTTAAATTTTGATATGATGTTGATATGGAAATTATCTACCAAATAAAACCATTAAAGTAAATAATAGTGCAAAATTGAAAAAAGTTTTCATACAACGAAATTTTTTTTTATTAAAAAAATATGAATTTTTATTTTCAAAAATCGATTCCTTCAAAACTGCTTAATGGATTTACTTGAAATTTAGTTTTTTATTGTAAATTAGTAGTATCTTTGAAACAAATAAGCTAAAATAGTCATTGCACTTAAATTAAAGAAAAACACATTTTTGAGTTTTTTCGCCAAAATTTAAGTTTAATTTTCAAAATTGAATTGTTTAAAATCTGCTCGATGAAATTTCTTTAAATTTTGATATGATGTTGATATGGAAATTATCTACCAAATAAAACCATTAAAGTAAATAATAGTGCAAAATTGAAAAAAGTTTTCATACAACGAAATTTTTTTTTATTAAAAAAATATGAATTTTTATTTTCAAAAATCGATTCCTTCAAAACTGCTTAATGGATTTACTTGAAATTTAGTTTTTTATTGTAAATTAGTAGTATCTTTGAAACAAATAAGCTAAAATAGTCATTGCACTTAAATTAAAGAAAAACACATTTTTGAGTTTTTTCGCCAAAATTTAAGTTTCATTTTCAAAATTGAATTGTTTAAAATCTGCTCGATGAAATTTCTTTAAATTTTGATATGATGTTAATATGGAAATTATCTACAAAACAAAACCATTAAAGTAAATAATAGTGCAAAATTGAAAAAAGTTTTCATACAACGAAATTTTTTTTTATTAAAAAAATATGAATTTTTATTTTCAAAAATCGATTCCTTCAAAACTGCTTAATGGATTTACTTGAAATTTAGTTTTTTATTGTAAATTAGTAGTATCTTTGAAACAAATAAGCTAAAATAGTCATTGCACTTAAATTAAAGAAAAACACATTTTTGAGTTTTTTCGCCAAAATTTAAGTTTCATTTTCAAAATTAAATTGTTTAAAATCTGCTCGATGAAATTTCTTTAAATTTTGATATGATGTTGATATGGAAATTATCTACAAAACAAAACCATTAAAGTAAATAATAGTGCAAAATTGAAAAAAGTTTTCATACAACGAAATTTTTTTTTATTAAAAAAATATGAATTTTTATTTTCAAAAATCGATTCCTTCAAAACTGCTTAATGGATTTACTTGAAATTTAGTTTTTTATTGTAAATTAGTAGTATCTTTGAAACAAATAAGCTAAAATAGTCATTGCACTTAAATTAAAGAAAAACACATTTTTGAGTTTTTTCGCCAAAATTTAAGTTTCATTTTCAAAATTAAATTGTTTAAAATCTGCTCGATGAAATTTCTTTAAATTTTGATATGATGTTGATATTGAAATTATCTACCAAATAAAACCATTAAAGTAAATAATAGTGCAAAATTGAAAAAAGTTTTCATACAACGAAATTTTTTTTTATTAAAAAAATATGAATTTTTATTTTCAAAAATCGATTCCTTCAAAACTGCTTAATGGATTTACTTGAAATTTAGTTTTTTATTGTAAATTAGTAGTATCTTTGAAACAAATAAGCTAAAATAGTCATTGCACTTAAATTAAAGAAAAACACATTTTTGAGTTTTTTCGCCAAAATTTAAGTTTAATTTTCAAAATTGAATTGTTTAAAATCTGCTCGATGAAATTTCTTTAAATTTTGATATGATGTTGATATGGAAATTATCTACAAAACAAAACCATTAAAGTAAATAATAGTGCAAAATTGAAAAAAGTTTTCATACAACGAAATTTTTTTTTATTAAAAAAATATGAATTTTTATTTTCAAAAATCGATTCCTTCAAAACTGCTTAATGGATTTACTTGAAATTTAGTTTTTTATTGTAAATTAGTAGTATCTTTGAAACAAATAAGCTAAAATAGTCATTGCACTTAAATTAAAGAAAAACACATTTTTGAGTTTTTTCGCCAAAATTTAAGTTTCATTTTCAAAATTGAATTGTTTAAAATCTGCTCGATGAAATTTCTTTAAATTTTGATATGATGTTGATATGGAAATTATCTACAAAACAAAACCATTAAAGTAAATAATAGTGCAAAATTGAAAAAAGTTTTCATACAACGAAATTTTTTTTTATTAAAAAAATATGAATTTTTATTTTCAAAAATCGATTCCTTCAAAACTGCTTAATGGATTTACTTGAAATTTAGTTTTTTATTGTAAATTAGTAGTATCTTTGAAACAAATAAGCTAAAATAGTCATTGCACTTAAATTAAAGAAAAACACATTTTTGAGTTTTTTCGCCAAAATTTAAGTTTCATTTTCAAAATTGAATTGTTTAAAATCTGCTCGATGAAATTTCTTTAAATTTTGATATGATGTTAATATGGAAATTATCTACAAAACAAAACCATTAAAGTAAATAATAGTGCAAAATTGAAAAAAGTTTTCATACAACGAAATTTTTTTTTATTAAAAAAATATGAATTTTTATTTTCAAAAATCGATTCCTTCAAAACTGCTTAATGGATTTACTTGAAATTTAGTTTTTTATTGTAAATTAGTAGTATCTTTGAAACAAATAAGCTAAAATAGTCATTGCACTTAAATTAAAGAAAAACACATTTTTGAGTTTTTTCGCCAAAATTTAAGTTTCATTTTCAAAATTAAATTGTTTAAAATCTGCTCGATGAAATTTCTTTAAATTTTGATATGATGTTGATATGGAAATTATCTACAAAACAAAACCATTAAAGTAAATAATAGTGCAAAATTGAAAAAAGTTTTCATACAACGAAATTTTTTTTTATTAAAAAAATATGAATTTTTATTTTCAAAAATCGATTCCTTCAAAACTGCTTAATGGATTTACTTGAAATTTAGTTTTTTATTGTAAATTAGTAGTATCTTTGAAACAAATAAGCTAAAATAGTCATTGCACTTAAATTAAAGAAAAACACATTTTTGAGTTTTTTCGCCAAAATTTAAGTTTCATTTTCAAAATTAAATTGTTTAAAATCTGCTCGATGAAATTTCTTTAAATTTTGATATGATGTTGATATGGAAATTATCTACAAAACAAATCCATTAAAGTAAATAATAGTGCAAAATTGAAAAAAGTTTTCATACAACGAAATTTTTTTTTATTAAAAAAATATGAATTTTTATTTTCAAAAATCGATTCCTTCAAAACTGCTTAATGGATTTACTTGAAATTTAGTTTTTTATTGTAAATTAGTAGTATCTTTGAAACAAATAAGCTAAAATAGTCATTGCACTTAAATTAAAGAAAAACACATTTTTGAGTTTTTTCGCCAAAATTTAAGTTTCATTTTCAAAATTAAATTGTTTAAAATCTGCTCGATGAAATTTCTTTAAATTTTGATATGATGTTGATATGGAAATTATCTACAAAACAAAACCATTAAAGTAAATAATAGTGCAAAATTGAAAAAAGTTTTCATACAACGAAATTTTTTTTTATTAAAAAAATATGAATTTTTATTTTCAAAAATCGATTCCTTCAAAACTGCTTAATGGATTTACTTGAAATTTAGTTTTTTATTGTAAATTAGTAGTATCTTTGAAACAAATAAGCTAAAATAGTCATTGCACTTAAATTAAAGAAAAACACATTTTTGAGTTTTTTCGCCAAAATTTAAGTTTAATTTTCAAAATTGAATTGTTTAAAATCTGCTCGATGAAATTTCTTTAAATTTTGATATGATGTTGATATGGAAATTATCTACAAAACAAAACCATTAAAGTAAATAATAGTGCAAAATTGAAAAAAGTTTTCATACAACGAAATTTTTTTTTATTAAAAAAATATGAATTTTTATTTTCAAAAATCGATTCCTTCAAAACTGCTTAATGGATTTACTTGAAATTTAGTTTTTTATTGTAAATTAGTAGTATCTTTGAAACAAATAAGCTAAAATAGTCATTGCACTTAAATTAAAGAAAAACACATTTTTGAGTTTTTTCGCCAAAATTTAAGTTTCATTTTCAAAATTAAATTGTTTAAAATCTGCTCGATGAAATTTCTTTAAATTTTGATATGATGTTGATATGGAAATTATCTACAAAACAAAACCATTAAAGTAAATAATAGTGCAAAATTGAAAAAAGTTTTCATACAACGAAATTTTTTTTTATTAAAAAAATATGAATTTTTATTTTCAAAAATCGATTCCTTCAAAACTGCTTAATGGATTTACTTGAAATTTAGTTTTTTATTGTAAATTAGTATTATCTTTGAAACAAATAAGCTAAAATAGTCATTGCACTTAAATTAAAGAAAAACACATTTTTGAGTTTTTTCGCCAAAATTTAAGTTTCATTTTCAAAATTAAATTGTTTAAAATCTGCTCGATGAAATTTCTTTAAATTTTGATATGATGTTGATATGGAAATTATCTACCAAATAAAACCATTAAAGTAAATAATAGTGCAAAATTGAAAAAAGTTTTCATACAACGAAATTTTTTTTTATTAAAAAAATATGAATTTTTATTTTCAAAAATCGATTCCTTCAAAACTGCTTAATGGATTTACTTGAAATTTAGTTTTTTATTGTAAATTAGTAGTATCTTTGAAACAAATAAGCTAAAATAGTCATTGCACTTAAATTAAAGAAAAACACATTTTTGAGTTTTTTCGCCAAAATTTAAGTTTCATTTTCAAAATTGAATTGTTTAAAATCTGCTCGATGAAATTTCTTTAAATTTTGATATGATGTTAATATGGAAATTATCTACAAAACAAAACCATTAAAGTAAATAATAGTGCAAAATTGAAAAAAGTTCTCATACAACGAAATTTTTTTTTATTAAAAAAATATGAATTTTTATTTTCAAAAATCGATTCCTTCAAAACTGCTTAATGGATTTACTTGAAATTTAGTTTTTTATTGTAAATTAGTAGTATCTTTGAAACAAATAAGCTAAAATAGTCATTGCACTTAAATTAAAGAAAAACACATTTTTGAGTTTTTTCGCCAAAATTTAAGTTTCATTTTCAAAATTAAATTGTTTAAAATCTGCTCGATGAAATTTCTTTAAATTTTGATATGATGTTGATATGGAAATTATCTACAAAACAAAACCATTAAAGTAAATAATAGTGCAAAATTGAAAAAAGTTTTCATACAACGAAATTTTTTTTTATTAAAAAAATATGAATTTTTATTTTCAAAAATCGATTCCTTCAAAACTGCTTAATGGATTTACTTGAAATTTAGTTTTTTATTGTAAATTAGTAGTATCTTTGAAACAAATAAGCTAAAATAGTCATTGCACTTAAATTAAAGAAAAACACATTTTTGAGTTTTTTCGCCAAAATTTAAGTTTCATTTTCAAAATTAAATTGTTTAAAATCTGCTCGATGAAATTTCTTTAAATTTTGATATGATGTTGATATGGAAATTATCTACCAAATAAAACCATTAAAGTAAATAATAGTGCAAAATTGAAAAAAGTTTTCATACAACGAAATTTTTTTTTATTAAAAAAATATGAATTTTTATTTTCAAAAATCGATTCCTTCAAAACTGCTTAATGGATTTACTTGAAATTTAGTTTTTTATTGTAAATTAGTAGTATCTTTGAAACAAATAAGCTAAAATAGTCATTGCACTTAAATTAAAGAAAAACACATTTTTGAGTTTTTTCGCCAAAATTTAAGTTTCATTTTCAAAATTGAATTGTTTAAAATCTGCTCGATGAAATTTCTTTAAATTTTGATATGATGTTGATATGGAAATTATCTACAAAACAAAACCATTAAAGTTTTCATACAACGAAATTTTTTTTTATTAAAAAAATATGAATTTTTATTTTCAAAAATCGATTCCTTCAAAACTGCTTAATGGATTTACTTGAAATTTAGTTTTTTATTGTAAATTAGTAGTATCTTTGAAACAAATAAGCTAAAATAGTCATTGCACTTAAATTAAAGAAAAACACATTTTTGAGTTTTTTCGCCAAAATTTAAGTTTCATTTTCAAAATTAAATTGTTTAAAATCTGCTCGATGAAATTTCTTTAAATTTTGATATGATGTTGATATGGAAATTATCTACCAAATAAAACCATTAAAGTAAATAATAGTGCAAAATTGAAAAAAGTTTTCATACAACGAAATTTTTTTTTATTAAAAAAATATGAATTTTTATTTTCAAAAATCGATTCCTTCAAAACTGCTTAATGGATTTACTTGAAATTTAGTTTTTTATTGTAAATTAGTAGTATCTTTGAAACAAATAAGCTAAAATAGTCATTGCACTTAAATTAAAGAAAAACACATTTTTGAGTTTTTTCGCCAAAATTTAAGTTTAATTTTCAAAATTGAATTGTTTAAAATCTGCTCGATGAAATTTCTTTAAATTTTGATATGATGTTGATATGGAAATTATCTACAAAACAAAACCATTAAAGTAAATAATAGTGCAAAATTGAAAAAAGTTTTCATACAACGAAATTTTTTTTTATTAAAAAAATATGAATTTTTATTTTCAAAAATCGATTCCTTCAAAACTGCTTAATGGATTTACTTGAAATTTAGTTTTTTATTGTAAATTAGTAGTATCTTTGAAACAAATAAGCTAAAATAGTCATTGCACTTAAATTAAAGAAAAACACATTTTTGAGTTTTTTCGCCAAAATTTAAGTTTCATTTTCAAAATTGAATTGTTTAAAATCTGCTCGATGAAATTTCTTTAAATTTTGATATGATGTTAATATGGAAATTATCTACAAAACAAAACCATTAAAGTAAATAATAGTGCAAAATTGAAAAAAGTTTTCATACAACGAAATTTTTTTTTATTAAAAAAATATGAATTTTTATTTTCAAAAATCGATTCCTTCAAAACTGCTTAATGGATTTACTTGAAATTTAGTTTTTTATTGTAAATTAGTAGTATCTTTGAAACAAATAAGCTAAAATAGTCATTGCACTTAAATTAAAGAAAAACACATTTTTGAGTTTTTTCGCCAAAATTTAAGTTTCATTTTCAAAATTAAATTGTTTAAAATCTGCTCGATGAAATTTCTTTAAATTTTGATATGATGTTGATATGGAAATTATCTACAAAACAAAACCATTAAAGTAAATAATAGTGCAAAATTGAAAAAAGTTTTCATACAACGAAATTTTTTTTTATTAAAAAAATATGAATTTTTATTTTCAAAAATCGATTCCTTCAAAACTGCTTAATGGATTTACTTGAAATTTAGTTTTTTATTGTAAATTAGTAGTATCTTTGAAACAAATAAGCTAAAATAGTCATTGCACTTAAATTAAAGAAAAACACATTTTTGAGTTTTTTCGCCAAAATTTAAGTTTCATTTTCAAAATTAAATTGTTTAAAATCTGCTCGATGAAATTTCTTTAAATTTTGATATGATGTTGATATGGAAATTATCTACCAAATAAAACCATTAAAGTAAATAATAGTGCAAAATTGAAAAAAGTTTTCATACAACGAAATTTTTTTTTATTAAAAAAATATGAATTTTTATTTTCAAAAATCGATTCCTTCAAAACTGCTTAATGGATTTACTTGAAATTTAGTTTTTTATTGTAAATTAGTAGTATCTTTGAAACAAATAAGCTAAAATAGTCATTGCACTTAAATTAAAGAAAAACACATTTTTGAGTTTTTTCGCCAAAATTTAAGTTTAATTTTCAAAATTGAATTGTTTAAAATCTGCTCGATGAAATTTCTTTAAATTTTGATATGATGTTGATATGGAAATTATCTACAAAACAAAACCATTAAAGTAAATAATAGTGCAAAATTGAAAAAAGTTTTCATACAACGAAATTTTTTTTTATTAAAAAAATATGAATTTTTATTTTCAAAAATCGATTCCTTCAAAACTGCTTAATGGATTTACTTGAAATTTAGTTTTTTATTGTAAATTAGTAGTATCTTTGAAACAAATAAGCTAAAATAGTCATTGCACTTAAATTAAAGAAAAACACATTTTTGAGTTTTTTCGCCAAAATTTAAGTTTCATTTTCAAAATTGAATTGTTTAAAATCTGCTCGATGAAATTTCTTTAAATTTTGATATGATGTTAATATGGAAATTATCTACAAAACAAAACCATTAAAGTAAATAATAGTGCAAAATTGAAAAAAGTTTTCATACAACGAAATTTTTTTTTATTAAAAAAATATGAATTTTTATTTTCAAAAATCGATTCCTTCAAAACTGCTTAATGGATTTACTTGAAATTTAGTTTTTTATTGTAAATTAGTAGTATCTTTGAAACAAATAAGCTAAAATAGTCATTGCACTTAAATTAAAGAAAAACACATTTTTGAGTTTTTTCGCCAAAATTTAAGTTTCATTTTCAAAATTAAATTGTTTAAAATCTGTTCGATGAAATTTCTTTAAATTTTGATATGATGTTGATATGGAAATTATCTACAAAACAAAACCATTAAAGTAAATAATAGTGCAAAATTGAAAAAAGTTTTCATACAACGAAATTTTTTTTTATTAAAAAAATATGAATTTTTATTTTCAAAAATCGATTCCTTCAAAACTGCTTAATGGATTTACTTGAAATTTAGTTTTTTATTGTAAATTAGTAGTATCTTTGAAACAAATAAGCTAAAATAGTCATTGCACTTAAATTAAAGAAAAACACATTTTTGAGTTTTTTCGCCAAAATTTAAGTTTCATTTTCAAAATTAAATTGTTTAAAATCTGCTCGATGAAATTTCTTTAAATTTTGATATGATGTTGATATGGAAATTATCTACAAAACAAAACCATTAAAGTAAATAATAGTGCAAAATTGAAAAAAGTTTTCATACAACGAAATTTTTTTTTATTAAAAAAATATGAATTTTTATTTTCAAAAATCGATTCCTTCAAAACTGCTTAATGGATTTACTTGAAATTTAGTTTTTTATTGTAAATTAGTAGTATCTTTGAAACAAATAAGCTAAAATAGTCATTGCACTTAAATTAAAGAAAAACACATTTTTGAGTTTTTTCGCCAAAATTTAAGTTTCATTTTCAAAATTAAATTGTTTAAAATCTGCTCGATGAAATTTCTTTAAATTTTGATATGATGTTGATATGGAAATTATCTACCAAATAAAACCATTAAAGTAAATAATAGTGCAAAATTGAAAAAAGTTTTCATACAACGAAATTTTTTTTTATTAAAAAAATATGAATTTTTATTTTCAAAAATCGATTCCTTCAAAACTGCTTAATGGATTTACTTGAAATTTAGTTTTTTATTGAAAATTAGTAGTATCTTTGAAACAAATAAGCTAAAATAGTCATTGCACTTAAATTAAAGAAAAACACATTTTTGAGTTTTTTCGCCAAAATTTAAGTTTAATTTTCAAAATTGAATTGTTTAAAATCTGCTCGATGAAATTTCTTTAAATTTTGATATGATGTTGATATGGAAATTATCTACAAAACAAAACCATTAAAGTAAATAATAGTGCAAAATTGAAAAAAGTTTTCATACAACGAAATTTTTTTTTATTAAAAAAATATGAATTTTTATTTTCAAAAATCGATTCCTTCAAAACTGCTTAATGGATTTACTTGAAATTTAGTTTTTTATTGTAAATTAGTAGTATCTTTGAAACAAATAAGCTAAAATAGTCATTGCACTTAAATTAAAGAAAAACACATTTTTGAGTTTTTTCGCCAAAATTTAAGTTTCATTTTCAAAATTAAATTGTTTAAAATCTGCTCGATGAAATTTCTTTAAATTTTGATATGATGTTGATATGGAAATTATCTACAAAACAAAACCATTAAAGTAAATAATAGTGCAAAATTGAAAAAAGTTTTCATACAACGAAATTTTTTTTTATTAAAAAAATATGAATTTTTATTTTCAAAAATCGATTCCTTCAAAACTGCTTAATGGATTTACTTGAAATTTAGTTTTTTATTGTAAATTAGTAGTATCTTTGAAACAAATAAGCTAAAATAGTCATTGCACTTAAATTAAAGAAAAACACATTTTTGAGTTTTTTCGCCAAAATTTAAGTTTCATTTTCAAAATTGAATTGTTTAAAATCTGCTCGATGAAATTTCTTTAAATTTTGATATGATGTTGATATGGAAATTATCTACAAAACAAAACCATTAAAGTAAATAATAGTGCAAAATTGAAAAAAGTTTTCATACAACGAAATTTTTTTTTATTAAAAAAATATGAATTTTTATTTTCAAAAATCGATTCCTTCAAAACTGCTTAATGGATTTACTTGAAATTTAGTTTTTTATTGTAAATTAGTAGTATCTTTGAAACAAATAAGCTAAAATAGTCATTGCACTTAAATTAAAGAAAAACACATTTTTGAGTTTTTTCGCCAAAATTTAAGTTTAATTTTCAAAATTGAATTGTTTAAAATCTGCTCGATGAAATTTCTTTAAATTTTGATATGATGTTGATATGGAAATTATCTACAAAACAAAACCATTAAAGTAAATAATAGTGCAAAATTGAAAAAAGTTTTCATACAACGAAATTTTTTTTTATTAAAAAAATATGAATTTTTATTTTCAAAAATCGATTCCTTCAAAACTGCTTAATGGATTTACTTGAAATTTAGTTTTTTATTGTAAATTAGTAGTATCTTTGAAACAAATAAGCTAAAATAGTCATTGCACTTAAATTAAAGAAAAACACATTTTTGAGTTTTTTCGCCAAAATTTAAGTTTCATTTTCAAAATTAAATTGTTTAAAATCTGCTCGATGAAATTTCTTTAAATTTTGATATGATGTTGATATGGAAATTATCTACCAAATAAAACCATTAAAGTAAATAATAGTGCAAAATTGAAAAAAGTTTTCATACAACGAAATTTTTTTTTATTAAAAAAATATGAATTTTTATTTTCAAAAATCGATTCCTTCAAAACTGCTTAATGGATTTACTTGAAATTTAGTTTTTTATTGTAAATTAGTAGTATCTTTGAAACAAATAAGCTAAAATAGTCATTGCACTTAAATTAAAGAAAAACACATTTTTGAGTTTTTTCGCCAAAATTTAAGTTTCATTTTCAAAATTGAATTGTTTAAAATCTGCTCGATGAAATTTCTTTAAATTTTGATATGATGTTAATATGGAAATTATCTGAAAAACAAAACCATTAAAGTAAATAATAGTGCAAAATTGAAAAAAGTTTTCATACAACGAAATTTTTTTTTATTAAAAAAATATGAATTTTTATTTTCAAAAATCGATTCCTTCAAAACTGCTTAATGGATTTACTTGAAATTTAGTTTTTTATTGTAAATTAGTAGTATCTTTGAAACAAATAAGCTAAAATAGTCATTGCACTTAAATTAAAGAAAAACACATTTTTGAGTTTTTTCGCCAAAATTTAAGTTTCATTTTCAAAATTAAATTGTTTAAAATCTGCTCGATGAAATTTCTTTAAATTTTGATATGATGTTGATATGGAAATTATCTACAAAACAAAACCATTAAAGTAAATAATAGTGCAAAATTGAAAAAAGTTTTCATACAACGAAATTTTTTTTTATTAAAAAAATATGAATTTTTATTTTCAAAAATCGATTCCTTCAAAACTGCTTAATGGATTTACTTGAAATTTAGTTTTTTATTGTAAATTAGTAGTACCTTTGAAACAAATAAGCTAAAATAGTCATTGCACTTAAATTAAAGAAAAACACATTTTTGAGTTTTTTCGCCAAAATTTAAGTTTCATTTTCAAAATTAAATTGTTTAAAATCTGCTCGATGAAATTTCTTTAAATTTTGATATGATGTTGATATGGAAATTATCTACAAAACAAAACCATTAAAGTAAATAATAGTGCAAAATTGAAAAAAGTTTTCATACAATGAAATTTTTTTTTATTAAAAAAATATGAATTTTTATTTTCAAAAATCGATTCCTTCAAAACTGCTTAATGGATTTACTTGAAATTTAGTTTTTTATTGTAAATTAGTAGTATCTTTGAAACAAATAAGCTAAAATAGTCATTGCACTTAAATTAAAGAAAAACACATTTTTGAGTTTTTTCGCCAAAATTTAAGTTTCATTTTCAAAATTAAATTGTTTAAAATCTGCTCGATGAAATTTCTTTAAATTTTGATATGATGTTGATATGGAAATTATCTACCAAATAAAACCATTAAAGTAAATAATAGTGCAAAATTGAAAAAAGTTTTCATACAACGAAATTTTTTTTTATTAAAAAAATATGAATTTTTATTTTCAAAAATCGATTCCTTCAAAACTGCTTAATGGATTTACTTGAAATTTAGTTTTTTATTGTAAATTAGTAGTACCTTTGAAACAAATAAGCTAAAATAGTCATTGCACTTAAATTAAAGAAAAACACATTTTTGAGTTTTTTCGCCAAAATTTAAGTTTCATTTTCAAAATTAAATTGTTTAAAATCTGCTCGATGAAATTTCTTTAAATTTTGATATGATGTTGATATGGAAATTATCTACAAAACAAAACCATTAAAGTAAATAATAGTGCAAAATTGAAAAAAGTTTTCATACAATGAAATTTTTTTTTATTAAAAAAATATGAATTTTTATTTTCAAAAATCGATTCCTTCAAAACTGCTTAATGGATTTACTTGAAATTTAGTTTTTTATTGTAAATTAGTAGTATCTTTGAAACAAATAAGCTAAAATAGTCATTGCACTTAAATTAAAGAAAAACACATTTTTGAGTTTTTTCGCCAAAATTTAAGTTTAATTTTCAAAATTGAATTGTTTAAAATCTTCTCGATGAAATTTCTTTAAATTTTGATATGATGTTGATATGGAAATTATCTACAAAACAAAACCATTAAAGTAAATAATAGTGCAAAATTGAAAAAAGTTTTCATACAACGAAATTTTTTTTTATTAAAAAAATATGAATTTTTATTTTCAAAAATCGATTCCTTCAAAACTGCTTAATGGATTTACTTGAAATTTAGTTTTTTATTGTAAATTAGTAGTATCTTTGAAACAAATAAGCTAAAATAGTCATTGCACTTAAATTAAAGAAAAACACATTTTTGAGTTTTTTCGCCAAAATTTAAGTTTCATTTTCAAAATTAAATTGTTTAAAATCTGCTCGATGAAATTTCTTTAAATTTTGATATGATGTTGATATGGAAATTATCTACCAAATAAAACCATTAAAGTAAATAATAGTGCAAAATTGAAAAAAGTTTTCATACAACGAAATTTTTTTTTATTAAAAAAATATGAATTTTTATTTTCAAAAATCGATTCCTTCAAAACTGCTTAATGGATTTACTTGAAATTTAGTTTTTTATTGTAAATTAGTAGTACCTTTGAAACAAATAAGCTAAAATAGTCATTGCACTTAAATTAAAGAAAAACACATTTTTGAGTTTTTTCGCCAAAATTTAAGTTTCATTTTCAAAATTAAATTGTTTAAAATCTGCTCGATGAAATTTCTTTAAATTTTGATATGATGTTAATATGGAAATTATCTACAAAACAAAACCATTAAAGTAAATAATAGTGCAAAATTGAAAAAAGTTTTCATACAACGAAATTTTTTTTTATTAAAAAAATATGAATTTTTATTTTCAAAAATCGATTCCTTCAAAACTGCTTAACGGATTTACTTGAAATTTAGTTTTTTATTGTAAATTAGTAGTATCTTTGAAACAAATAAGCTAAAATAGTCATTGCACTTAAATTAAAGAAAAACACATTTTTGAGTTTTTTCGCCAAAATTTAAGTTTCATTTTCAAAATTGAATTGTTTAAAATCTGCTCGATGAAATTTCTTTAAATTTTGATATGATGTTGATATGGAAATTATCTACAAAACAAAACCATTAAAGTAAATAATAGTGCAAAATTGAAAAAAGTTTTCATACAACGAAATTTTTTTTTATTAAAAAAATATGAATTTTTATTTTCAAAAATCGATTCCTTCAAAACTGCTTAATGGATTTACTTGAAATTTAGTTTTTTATTGTAAATTAGTAGTATCTTTGAAACAAATAAGCTAAAATAGTCATTGCACTTAAATTAAAGAAAAACACATTTTTGAGTTTTTTCGCCAAAATTTAAGTTTCATTTTCAAAATTGAATTGTTTAAAATCTGCTCGATGAAATTTCTTTAAATTTTGATATGATGTTAATATGGAAATTATCTACAAAACAAAACCATTAAAGTAAATAATAGTGCAAAATTGAAAAAAGTTTTCATACAACGAAATTTTTTTTTATTAAAAAAATATGAATTTTTATTTTCAAAAATCGATTCCTTCAAAACTGCTTAATGGATTTACTTGAAATTTAGTTTTTTATTGTAAATTAGTAGTATCTTTGAAACAAATAAGCTAAAATAGTCATTGCACTTAAATTAAAGAAAAACACATTTTTGAGTTTTTTCGCCAAAATTTAAGTTTCATTTTCAAAATTAAATTGTTTAAAATCTGCTCGATGAAATTTCTTTAAATTTTGATATGATGTTGATATGGAAATTATCTACCAAATAAAACCATTAAAGTAAATAATAGTGCAAAATTGAAAAAAGTTTTCATACAACGAAATTTTTTTTTATTAAAAAAATATGAATTTTTATTTTCAAAAATCGATTCCTTCAAAACTGCTTAATGGATTTACTTGAAATTTAGTTTTTTATTGTAAATTAGTAGTATCTTTGAAACAAATAAGCTAAAATAGTCATTGCACTTAAATTAAAGAAAAACACATTTTTGAGTTTTTTCGCCAAAATTTAAGTTTCATTTTCAAAATTAAATTGTTTAAAATCTGCTCGATGAAATTTCTTTAAATTTTGATATGATGTTGATATGGAAATTATCTACAAAACAAAACCATTAAAGTAAATAATAGTGCAAAATTGAAAAAAGTTTTCATACAACGAAATTTTTTTTTATTAAAAAAATATGAATTTTTATTTTCAAAAATCGATTCCTTCAAAACTGCTTAATGGATTTACTTGAAATTTAGTTTTTTATTGTAAATTAGTAGTATCTTTGAAACAAATAAGCTAAAATAGTCATTGCACTTAAATTAAAGAAAAACACATTTTTGAGTTTTTTCGCCAAAATTTAAGTTTCATTTTCAAAATTGAATTGTTTAAAATCTGCTCGATGAAATTTCTTTAAATTTTGATATGATGTTGATATGGAAATTATCTACAAAACAAAACCATTAAAGTAAATAATAGTGCAAAATTGAAAAAAGTTTTCATACAACGAAATTTTTTTTTATTAAAAAAATATGAATTTTTATTTTCAAAAATCGATTCCTTCAAAACTGCTTAATGGATTTACTTGAAATTTAGTTTTTTATTGTAAATTAGTAGTATCTTTGAAACAAATAAGCTAAAATAGTCATTGCACTTAAATTAAAGAAAAACACATTTTTGAGTTTTTTCGCCAAAATTTAAGTTTCATTTTCAAAATTAAATTGTTTAAAATCTGCTCGATGAAATTTCTTTAAATTTTGATATGATGTTGATATGGAAATTATCTACAAAACAAAACCATTAAAGTAAATAATAGTGCAAAATTGAAAAAAGTTTTCATACAACGAAATTTTTTTTTATTAAAAAAATATGAATTTTTATTTTCAAAAATCGATTCCTTCAAAACTGCTTAATGGATTTACTTGAAATTTAGTTTTTTATTGTAAATTAGTAGTATCTTTGAAACAAATAAGCTAAAATAGTCATTGCACTTAAATTAAAGAAAAACACATTTTTGAGTTTTTTCGCCAAAATTTAAGTTTCATTTTCAAAATTAAATTGTTTAAAATCTGCTCGATGAAATTTCTTTAAATTTTGATATGATGTTGATATGGAAATTATCTACCAAATAAAACCATTAAAGTAAATAATAGTGCAAAATTGAAAAAAGTTTTCATACAACGAAATTTTTTTTTATTAAAAAAATATGAATTTTTATTTTCAAAAATCGATTCCTTCAAAACTGCTTAATGGATTTACTTGAAATTTAGTTTTTTATTGTAAATTAGTAGTATCTTTGAAACAAATAAGCTAAAATAGTCATTGCACTTAAATTAAAGAAAAACACATTTTTGAGTTTTTTCGCCAAAATTTAAGTTTAATTTTCAAAATTGAATTGTTTAAAATCTGCTCGATGAAATTTCTTTAAATTTTGATATGATGTTGATATGGAAATTATCTACAAAACAAAACCATTAAAGTAAATAATAGTGCAAAATTGAAAAAAGTTTTCATACAACGAAATTTTTTTTTATTAAAAAAATATGAATTTTTATTTTCAAAAATCGATTCCTTCAAAACTGCTTAATGGATTTACTTGAAATTTAGTTTTTTATTGTAAATTAGTAGTATCTTTGAAACAAATAAGCTAAAATAGTCATTGCACTTAAATTAAAGAAAAACACATTTTTGAGTTTTTTCGCCAAAATTTAAGTTTCATTTTCAAAATTGAATTGTTTAAAATCTGCTCGATGAAATTTCTTTAAATTTTGATATGATGTTAATATGGAAATTATCTACAAAACAAAACCATTAAAGTAAATAATAGTGCAAAATTGAAAAAAGTTTTCATACAACGAAATTTTTTTTTATTAAAAAAATATGAATTTTTATTTTCAAAAATCGATTCCTTCAAAACTGCTTAATGGATTTACTTGAAATTTAGTTTTTTATTGTAAATTAGTAGTATCTTTGAAACAAATAAGCTAAAATAGTCATTGCACTTAAATTAAAGAAAAACACATTTTTGAGTTTTTTCGCCAAAATTTAAGTTTCATTTTCAAAATTAAATTGTTTAAAATCTGCTCGATGAAATTTCTTTAAATTTTGATATGATGTTGATATGGAAATTATCTACCAAATAAAACCATTAAAGTAAATAATAGTGCAAAATTGAAAAAAGTTTTCATACAACGAAATTTTTTTTTATTAAAAAAATATGAATTTTTATTTTCAAAAATCGATTCCTTCAAAACTGCTTAATGGATTTACTTGAAATTTAGTTTTTTATTGTAAATTAGTAGTATCTTTGAAACAAATAAGCTAAAATAGTCATTGCACTTAAATTAAAGAAAAACACATTTTTGAGTTTTTTCGCCAAAATTTAAGTTTCATTTTCAAAATTGAATTGTTTAAAATCTGCTCGATGAAATTTCTTTAAATTTTGATATGATGTTGATATGGAAATTATCTACAAAACAAAACCATTAAAGTAAATAATAGTGCAAAATTGAAAAAAGTTTTCATACAACGAAATTTTTTTTTATTAAAAAAATATGAATTTTTATTTTCAAAAATCGATTCCTTCAAAACTGCTTAATGGATTTACTTGAAATTTAGTTTTTTATTGTAAATTAGTAGTATCTTTGAAACAAATAAGCTAAAATAGTCATTGCACTTAAATTAAAGAAAAACATATTTTTGAGTTTTTTCGCCAAAATTTAAGTTTCATTTTCAAAATTAAATTGTTTAAAATCTGCTCGATGAAATTTCTTTAAATTTTGATATGATGTTGATATGGAAATTATCTACCAAATAAAACCATTAAAGTAAATAATAGTGCAAAATTGAAAAAAGTTTTCATACAACGAAATTTTTTTTTATTAAAAAAATATGAATTTTTATTTTCAAAAATCGATTCCTTCAAAACTGCTTAATGGATTTACTTGAAATTTAGTTTTTTATTGTAAATTAGTAGTATCTTTGAAACAAATAAGCTAAAATAGTCATTGCACTTAAATTAAAGAAAAACACATTTTTGAGTTTTTTCGCCAAAATTTAAGTTTCATTTTCAAAATTAAATTGTTTAAAATCTGCTCGATGAAATTTCTTTAAATTTTGATATGATGTTGATATGGAAATTATCTACCAAATAAAACCATTAAAGTAAATAATAGTGCAAAATTGAAAAAAGTTTTCATACAACGAAATTTTTTTTTATTAAAAAAATATGAATTTTTATTTTCAAAAATCGATTCCTTCAAAACTGCTTAATGGATTTACTTGAAATTTAGTTTTTTATTGTAAATTAGTAGTATCTTTGAAACAAATAAGCTAAAATAGTCATTGCACTTAAATTAAAGAAAAACACATTTTTGAGTTTTTTCGCCAAAATTTAAGTTTCATTTTCAAAATTGAATTGTTTAAAATCTGCTCGATGAAATTTCTTTAAATTTTGATATGATGTTGATATGGAAATTATCTACAAAACAAAACCATTAAAGTAAATAATAGTGCAAAATTGAAAAAAGTTTTCATACAACGAAATTTTTTTTTATTAAAAAAATATGAATTTTTATTTTCAAAAATCGATTCCTTCAAAACTGCTTAATGGATTTACTTGAAATTTAGTTTTTTATTGTAAATTAGTAGTATCTTTGAAACAAATAAGCTAAAATAGTCATTGCACTTAAATTAAAGAAAAACATATTTTTGAGTTTTTTCGCCAAAATTTAAGTTTCATTTTCAAAATTAAATTGTTTAAAATCTGCTCGATGAAATTTCTTTAAATTTTGATATGATGTTGATATGGAAATTATCTACCAAATAAAACCATTAAAGTAAATAATAGTGCAAAATTGAAAAAAGTTTTCATACAACGAAATTTTTTTTTATTAAAAAAATATGAATTTTTATTTTCAAAAATCGATTCCTTCAAAACTGCTTAATGGATTTACTTGAAATTTAGTTTTTTATTGTAAATTAGTAGTATCTTTGAAACAAATAAGCTAAAATAGTCATTGCACTTAAATTAAAGAAAAACACATTTTTGAGTTTTTTCGCCAAAATTTAAGTTTCATTTTCAAAATTGAATTGTTTAGAATCTGCTCGATGAAATTTCTTTAAATTTTGATATGATGTTAATATGGAAATTATCTACAAAACAAAACCATTAAAGTAAATAATAGTGCAAAATTGAAAAAAGTTTTCATACAACGAAATTTTTTTTTATTAAAAAAATATGAATTTTTATTTTCAAAAATCGATTCCTTCAAAACTGCTTAATGGATTTACTTGAAATTTAGTTTTTTATTGTAAATTAGTAGTATCTTTGAAACAAATAAGCTAAAATAGTCATTGCACTTAAATTAAAGAAAAACACATTTTTGAGTTTTTTCGCCAAAATTTAAGTTTCATTTTCAAAATTAAATTGTTTAAAATCTGCTCGATGAAATTTCTTTAAATTTTGATATGATGTTGATATGGAAATTATCTACAAAACAAAACCATTAAAGTAAATAATAGTGCAAAATTGAAAAAAGTTTTCATACAACGAAATTTTTTTTTATTAAAAAAATATGAATTTTTATTTTCAAAAATCGATTCCTTCAAAACTGCTTAATGGATTTACTTGAAATTTAGTTTTTTATTGTAAATTAGTAGTATCTTTGAAACAAATAAGCTAAAATAGTCATTGCACTTAAATTAAAGAAAAACACATTTTTGAGTTTTTTCGCCAAAATTTAAGTTTCATTTTCAAAATTAAATTGTTTAAAATCTGCTCGATGAAATTTCTTTAAATTTTGATATGATGTTGATATGGAAATTATCTACAAAACAAAACCATTAAAGTAAATAATAGTGCAAAATTGAAAAAAGTTTTCATACAACGAAATTTTTTTTTATTAAAAAAATATGAATTTTTATTTTCAAAAATCGATTCCTTCAAAACTGCTTAATGGATTTACTTGAAATTTAGTTTTTTATTGTAAATTAGTAGTATCTTTGAAACAAATAAGCTAAAATAGTCATTGCACTTAAATTAAAGAAAAACACATTTTTGAGTTTTTTCGCCAAAATTTAAGTTTCATTTTCAAAATTAAATTGTTTAAAATCTGCTCGATGAAATTTCTTTAAATTTTGATATGATGTTGATATGGAAATTATCTACCAAATAAAACCATTAAAGTAAATAATAGTGCAAAATTTAAAAAAGTTTTCATACAACGAAATTTTTTTTTATTAAAAAAATATGAATTTTTATTTTCAAAAATCGATTCCTTCAAAACTGCTTAATGGATTTACTTGAAATTTAGTTTTTTATTGTAAATTAGTAGTATCTTTGAAACAAATAAGCTAAAATAGTCATTGCACTTAAATTAAAGAAAAACACATTTTTGAGTTTTTTCGCCAAAATTTAAGTTTAATTTTCAAAATTGAATTGTTTAAAATCTGCTCGATGAAATTTCTTTAAATTTTGATATGATGTTGATATGGAAATTATCTACAAAACAAAACCATTAAAGTAAATAATAGTGCAAAATTGAAAAAAGTTTTCATACAACGAAATTTTTTTTTATTAAAAAAATATGAATTTTTATTTTCAAAAATCGATTCCTTCAAAACTGCTTAATGGATTTACTTGAAATTTAGTTTTTTATTGTAAATTAGTAGTATCTTTGAAACAAATAAGCTAAAATAGTCATTGCACTTAAATTAAAGAAAAACACATTTTTGAGTTTTTTCGCCAAAATTTAAGTTTCATTTTCAAAATTAAATTGTTTAAAATCTGCTCGATGAAATTTCTTTAAATTTTGATATGATGTTGATATGGAAATTATCTACCAAATAAAACCATTAAAGTAAATAATAGTGCAAAATTGAAAAAAGTTTTCATACAACGAAATTTTTTTTTATTAAAAAAATATGAATTTTTATTTTCAAAAATCGATTCCTTCAAAACTGCTTAATGGATTTACTTGAAATTTAGTTTTTTATTGTAAATTAGTAGTATCTTTGAAACAAATAAGCTAAAATAGTCATTGCACTTAAATTAAAGAAAAACACATTTTTGAGTTTTTTCGCCAAAATTTAAGTTTCATTTTCAAAATTGAATTGTTTAAAAGCTGCTCGATGAAATTTCTTTAAATTTTGATATGATGTTGATATGGAAATTATCTACAAAACAAAACCATTAAAGTAAATAATAGTGCAAAATTGAAAAAAGTTTTCATACAACGAAATTTTTTTTTATTAAAAAAATATGAATTTTTATTTTCAAAAATCGATTCCTTCAAAACTGCTTAATGGATTTACTTGAAATTTAGTTTTTTATTGTAAATTAGTAGTATCTTTGAAACAAATAAGCTAAAATAGTCATTGCACTTAAATTAAAGAAAAACACATTTTTGAGTTTTTTCGCCAAAATTTAAGTTTCATTTTCAAAATTAAATTGTTTAAAATCTGCTCGATGAAATTTCTTTAAATTTTGATATGATGTTGATATGGAAATTATCTACAAAACAAAACCATTAAAGTAAATAATAGTGCAAAATTGAAAAAAGTTTTCATACAACGAAATTTTTTTTTATTAAAAAAATATGAATTTTTATTTTCAAAAATCGATTCCTTCAAAACTGCTTAATGGATTTACTTGAAATTTAGTTTTTTATTGTAAATTAGTAGTATCTTTGAAACAAATAAGCTAAAATAGTCATTGCACTTAAATTAAAGAAAAACACATTTTTGAGTTTTTTCGCCAAAATTTAAGTTTCATTTTCAAAATTAAATTGTTTAAAATCTGCTCGATGAAATTTCTTTAAATTTTGATATGATGTTGATATGGAAATTATCTACCAAATAAAACCATTAAAGTAAATAATAGTGCAAAATTGAAAAAAGTTTTCATACAACGAAATTTTTTTTTATTAAAAAAATATGAATTTTTATTTTCAAAAATCGATTCCTTCAAAACTGCTTAATGGATTTACTTGAAATTTAGTTTTTTATTGTAAATTAGTAGTATCTTTGAAACAAATAAGCTAAAATAGTCATTGCACTTAAATTAAAGAAAAACACATTTTTGAGTTTTTTCGCCAAAATTTAAGTTTAATTTTCAAAATTGAATTGTTTAAAATCTGCTCGATGAAATTTCTTTAAATTTTGATATGATGTTGATATGGAAATTATCTACAAAACAAAACCATTAAAGTAAATAATAGTGCAAAATTGAAAAAAGTTTTCATACAACGAAATTTTTTTTTATTAAAAAAATATGAATTTTTATTTTCAAAAATCGATTCCTTCAAAACTGCTTAATGGATTTACTTGAAATTTAGTTTTTTATTGTAAATTAGTAGTATCTTTGAAACAAATAAGCTAAAATAGTCATTGCACTTAAATTAAAGAAAAACACATTTTTGAGTTTTTTCGCCAAAATTTAAGTTTCATTTTCAAAATTGAATTGTTTAAAATCTGCTCGATGAAATTTCTTTAAATTTTGATATGATGTTAATATGGAAATTATCTACAAAACAAAACCATTAAAGTAAATAATAGTGCAAAATTGAAAAAAGTTTTCATACAACGAAATTTTTTTTTATTAAAAAAATATGAATTTTTATTTTCAAAAATCGATTCCTTCAAAACTGCTTAATGGATTTACTTGAAATTTAGTTTTTTATTGTAAATTAGTAGTATCTTTGAAACAAATAAGCTAAAATAGTCATTGCACTTAAATTAAAGAAAAACACATTTTTGAGTTTTTTCGCCAAAATTTAAGTTTCATTTTCAAAATTAAATTGTTTAAAATCTGCTCGATGAAATTTCTTTAAATTTTGATATGATGTTGATATGGAAATTATCTACAAAACAAAACCATTAAAGTAAATAATAGTGCAAAATTGAAAAAAGTTTTCATACAACGAAATTTTTTTTTATTAAAAAAATATGAATTTTTATTTTCAAAAATCGATTCCTTCAAAACTGCTTAATGGATTTACTTGAAATTTAGTTTTTTATTGTAAATTAGTAGTATCTTTGAAACAAATAAGCTAAAATAGTCATTGCACTTAAATTAAAGAAAAACACATTTTTGAGTTTTTTCGCCAAAATTTAAGTTTCATTTTCAAAATTAAATTGTTTAAAATCTGCTCGATGAAATTTCTTTAAATTTTGATATGATGTTGATATGGAAATTATCTACCAAATAAAACCATTAAAGTAAATAATAGTGCAAAATTGAAAAAAGTTTTCATACAACGAAATTTTTTTTTATTAAAAAAATATGAATTTTTATTTTCAAAAATCGATTCCTTCAAAACTGCTTAATGGATTTACTTGAAATTTAGTTTTTTATTGTAAATTAGTAGTATCTTTGAAACAAATAAGCTAAAATAGTCATTGCACTTAAATTAAAGAAAAACACATTTTTGAGTTTTTTCGCCAAAATTTAAGTTTAATTTTCAAAATTGAATTGTTTAAAATCTGCTCGATGAAATTTCTTTAAATTTTGATATGATGTTGATATGGAAATTATCTACAAAACAAAACCATTAAAGTAAATAATAGTGCAAAATTGAAAAAAGTTTTCATACAACGAAATTTTTTTTTATTAAAAAAATATGAATTTTTATTTTCAAAAATCGATTCCTTCAAAACTGCTTAATGGATTTACTTGAAATTTAGTTTTTTATTGTAAATTAGTAGTATATTTGAAACAAATAAGCTAAAATAGTCATTGCACTTAAATTAAAGAAAAACACATTTTTGAGTTTTTTCGCCAAAATTTAAGTTTCATTTTCAAAATTAAATTGTTTAAAATCTGCTCGATGAAATTTCTTTAAATTTTGATATGATGTTGATATGGAAATTATCTACCAAATAAAACCATTAAAGTAAATAATAGTGCAAAATTGAAAAAAGTTTTCATACAACGAAATTTTTTTTTATTAAAAAAATATGAATTTTTATTTTCAAAAATCGATTCCTTCAAAACTGCTTAATGGATTTACTTGAAATTTAGTTTTTTATTGTAAATTAGTAGTATCTTTGAAACAAATAAGCTAAAATAGTCATTGCACTTAAATTAAAGAAAAACACATTTTTGAGTTTTTTCGCCAAAATTTAAGTTTCATTTTCAAAATTGAATTGTTTAAAATCTGCTCTATGAAATTTCTTTAAATTTTGATATGATGTTAATATGGAAATTATCTACAAAACAAAACCATTAAAGTAAATAATAGTGCAAAATTGAAAAAAGTTTTCATACAACGAAATTTTTTTTTATTAAAAAAATATGAATTTTTATTTTCAAAAATCGATTCCTTCAAAACTGCTTAATGGATTTACTTGAAATTTAGTTTTTTATTGTAAATTAGTAGTATCTTTGAAACAAATAAGCTAAAATAGTCATTGCACTTAAATTAAAGAAAAACACATTTTTGAGTTTTTTCGCCAAAATTTAAGTTTCATTTTCAAAATTGAATTGTTTAAAATCTGCTCGATGAAATTTCTTTAAATTTTGATATGATGTTGATATGGAAATTATCTACAAAACAAAACCATTAAAGTAAATAATAGTGCAAAATTGAAAAAAGTTTTCATACAACGAAATTTTTTTTTATTAAAAAAATATGAATTTTTATTTTCAAAAATCGATTCCTTCAAAACTGCTTAATGGATTTACTTGAAATTTAGTTTTTTATTGTAAATTAGTAGTATCTTTGAAACAAATAAGCTAAAATAGTCATTGCACTTAAATTAAAGAAAAACACATTTTTGAGTTTTTTCGCCAAAATTTAAGTTTCATTTTCAAAATTAAATTGTTTAAAATCTGCTCGATGAAATTTCTTTAAATTTTGATATGATGTTGATATGGAAATTATCTACCAAATAAAACCATTAAAGTAAATAATAGTGCAAAATTGAAAAAAGTTTTCATACAACGAAATTTTTTTTTATTAAAAAAATATGAATTTTTATTTTCAAAAATCGATTCCTTCAAAACTGCTTAATGGATTTACTTGAAATTTAGTTTTTTATTGTAAATTAGTAGTATCTTTGAAACAAATAAGCTAAAATAGTCATTGCACTTAAATTAAAGAAAAACACATTTTTGAGTTTTTTCGCCAAAATTTAAGTTTCATTTTCAAAATTAAATTGTTTAAAATCTGCTCGATGAAATTTCTTTAAATTTTGATATGATGTTGATATGGAAATTATCTACCAAATAAAACCATTAAAGTAAATAATAGTGCAAAATTGAAAAAAGTTTTCATACAACGAATTTTTTTTTTATTAAAAAAATATGAATTTTTATTTTCAAAAATCGATTCCTTCAAAACTGCTTAATGGATTTACTTGAAATTTAGTTTTTTATTGTAAATTAGTAGTATCTTTGAAACAAATAAGCTAAAATAGTCATTGCACTTAAATTAAAGAAAAACACATTTTTGAGTTTTTTCGCCAAAATTTAAGTTTAATTTTCAAAATTGAATTGTTTAAAATCTGCTCGATGAAATTTCTTTAAATTTTGATATGATGTTGATATGGAAATTATCTACAAAACAAAACCATTAAAGTAAATAATAGTGCAAAATTGAAAAAAGTTTTCATACAACGAAATTTTTTTTTATTAAAAAAATATGAATTTTTATTTTCAAAAATCGATTCCTTCAAAACTGCTTAATGGATTTACTTGAAATTTAGTTTTTTATTGTAAATTAGTAGTATCTTTGAAACAAATAAGCTAAAATAGTCATTGCACTTAAATTAAAGAAAAACACATTTTTGAGTTTTTTCGCCAAAATTTAAGTTTCATTTTCAAAATTGAATTGTTTAAAATCTGCTCGATGAAATTTCTTTAAATTTTGATATGATGTTAATATGGAAATTATCTACAAAACAAAACCATTAAAGTAAATAATAGTGCAAAATTGAAAAAAGTTTTCATACAACGAAATTTTTTTTTATTAAAAAAATATGAATTTTTATTTTCAAAAATCGATTCCTTCAAAACTGCTTAATGGATTTACTTGAAATTTAGTTTTTTATTGTAAATTAGTAGTATCTTTGAAACAAATAAGCTAAAATAGTCATTGCACTTAAATTAAAGAAAAACACATTTTTGAGTTTTTTCGCCAAAATTTAAGTTTCATTTTCAAAATTAAATTGTTTAAAATCTGCTCGATGAAATTTCTTTAAATTTTGATATGATGTTGATATGGAAATTATCTACAAAACAAAACCATTAAAGTAAATAATAGTGCAAAATTGAAAAAAGTTTTCATACAACGAAATTTTTTTTTATTAAAAAAATATGAATTTTTATTTTCAAAAATCGATTCCTTCAAAACTGCTTAATGGATTTACTTGAAATTTAGTTTTTTATTGTAAATTAGTAGTATCTTTGAAACAAATAAGCTAAAATAGTCATTGCACTTAAATTAAAGAAAAACACATTTTTGAGTTTTTTCGCCAAAATTTAAGTTTCATTTTCAAAATTAAATTGTTTAAAATCTGCTCGATGAAATTTCTTTAAATTTTGATATGATGTTGATATGGAAATTATCTACCAAATAAAACCATTAAAGTAAATAATAGTGCAAAATTGAAAAAAGTTTTCATACAACGAAATTTTTTTTTATTAAAAAAATATGAATTTTTATTTTCAAAAATCGATTCCTTCAAAACTGCTTAATGGATTTACTTGAAATTTAGTTTTTTATTGTAAATTAGTAGTATCTTTGAAACAAATAAGCTAAAATAGTCATTGCACTTAAATTAAAGAAAAACACATTTTTGAGTTTTTTCGCCAAAATTTAAGTTTAATTTTCAAAATTGAATTGTTTAAAATCTGCTCAATGAAATTTCTTTAAATTTTGATATGATGTTGATATGGAAATTATCTACAAAACAAAACCATTAAAGTAAATAATAGTGCAAAATTGAAAAAAGTTTTCATACAACGAAATTTTTTTTTATTAAAAAAATATGAATTTTTATTTTCAAAAATCGATTCCTTCAAAACTGCTTAATGGATTTACTTGAAATTTAGTTTTTTATTGTAAATTAGTAGTATCTTTGAAACAAATAAGCTAAAATAGTCATTGCACTTAAATTAAAGAAAAACACATTTTTGAGTTTTTTCGCCAAAATTTAAGTTTCATTTTCAAAATTGAATTGTTTAAAATCTGCTCGATGAAATTTCTTTAAATTTTGATATGATGTTAATATGGAAATTATCTACAAAACAAAACCATTAAAGTAAATAATAGTGCAAAATTGAAAAAAGTTTTCATACAACGAAATTTTTTTTTATTAAAAAAATATGAATTTTTATTTTCAAAAATCGATTCCTTCAAAACTGCTTAATGGATTTACTTGAAATTTAGTTTTTTATTGTAAATTAGTAGTATCTTTGAAACAAATAAGCTAAAATAGTCATTGCACTTAAATTAAAGAAAAACACATTTTTGAGTTTTTTCGCCAAAATTTAAGTTTCATTTTCAAAATTAAATTGTTTAAAATCTGCTCGATGAAATTTCTTTAAATTTTGATATGATGTTGATATGGAAATTATCTACAAAACAAAACCATTAAAGTAAATAATAGTGCAAAATTGAAAAAAGTTTTCATACAACGAAATTTTTTTTTATTAAAAAAATATGAATTTTTATTTTCAAAAATCGATTCCTTCAAAACTGCTTAATGGATTTACTTGAAATTTAGTTTTTTATTGTAAATTAGTAGTATCTTTGAAACAAATAAGCTAAAATAGTCATTGCACTTAAATTAAAGAAAAACACATTTTTGAGTTTTTTCGCCAAAATTTAAGTTTCATTTTCAAAATTAAATTGTTTAAAATCTGCTCGATGAAATTTCTTTAAATTTTGATATGATGTTGATATGGAAATTATCTACAAAACAAAACCATTAAAGTAAATAATAGTGCAAAATTGAAAAAAGTTTTCATACAACGAAATTTTTTTTTATTAAAAAAATATGAATTTTTATTTTCAAAAATCGATTCCTTCAAAACTGCTTAATGGATTTACTTGAAATTTAGTTTTTTATTGTAAATTAGTAGTATCTTTGAAACAAATAAGCTAAAATAGTCATTGCACTTAAATTAAAGAAAAACACATTTTTGAGTTTTTTCGCCAAAATTTAAGTTTCATTTTCAAAATTGAATTGTTTAAAATCTGCTCGATGAAATTTCTTTAAATTTTGATATGATGTTAATATGGAAATTATCTACAAAACAAAACCATTAAAGTAAATAATAGTGCAAAATTGAAAAAAGTTTTCATACAACGAAATTTTTTTTTATTAAAAAAATATGAATTTTTATTTTCAAAAATCGATTCCTTCAAAACTGCTTAATGGATTTACTTGAAATTTAGTTTTTTATTGTAAATTAGTAGTATCTTTGAAACAAATAAGCTAAAATAGTCATTGCACTTAAATTAAAGAAAAACACATTTTTGAGTTTTTTCGCCAAAATTTAAGTTTCATTTTCAAAATTGAATTGTTTAAAATCTGCTCGATGAAATTTCTTTAAATTTTGATATGATGTTAATATGGAAATTATCTACAAAACAAAACCATTAAAGTAAATAATAGTGCAAAATTGAAAAAAGTTTTCATACAACGAAATTTTTTTTTATTAAAAAAATATGAATTTTTATTTTCAAAAATCGATTCCTTCAAAACTGCTTAATGGATTTACTTGAAATTTAGTTTTTTATTGTAAATTAGTAGTATCTTTGAAACAAATAAGCTAAAATAGTCATTGCACTTAAATGAAAGAAAAACACATGTTTGAGTTTTTTCGCCAAAATTTAAGTTTCATTTTCAAAATTAAATTGTTTAAAATCTGCTCGATGAAATTTCTTTAAATTTTGATATGATGTTGATATGGAAATTATCTACAAAACAAAACCATTAAAGTAAATAATAGTGCAAAATTGAAAAAAGTTTTCATACAACGAAATTTTTTTTTATTAAAAAAATATGAATTTTTATTTTCAAAAATCGATTCCTTCAAAACTGCTTAATGGATTTACTTGAAATTTAGTTTTTTATTGTAAATTAGTAGTATCTTTGAAACAAATAAGCTAAAATAGTCATTGCACTTAAATTAAAGAAAAACACATTTTTGAGTTTTTTCGCCAAAATTTAAGTTTCATTTTCAAAATTAAATTGTTTAAAATCTGCTCGATGAAATTTCTTTAAATTTTGATATGATGTTGATATGGAAATTATCTACCAAATAAAACCATTAAAGTAAATAATAGTGCAAAATTGAAAAAAGTTTTCATACAACGAAATTTTTTTTTATTAAAAAAATATGAATTTTTATTTTCAAAAATCGATTCCTTCAAAACTGCTTAATGGATTTACTTGAAATTTAGTTTTTTATTGTAAATTAGTAGTATCTTTGAAACAAATAAGCTAAAATAGTCATTGCACTTAAATTAAAGAAAAACACATTTTTGAGTTTTTTCGCCAAAATTTAAGTTTAATTTTCAAAATTGAATTGTTTAAAATCTGCTCGATGAAATTTCTTTAAATTTTGATATGATGTTGATATGGAAATTATCTACAAAACAAAACCATTAAAGTAAATAATAGTGCAAAATTGAAAAAAGTTTTCATACAACGAAATTTTTTTTTATTAAAAAAATATGAATTTTTATTTTCAAAAATCGATTCCTTCAAAACTGCTTAATGGATTTACTTGAAATTTAGTTTTTTATTGTAAATTAGTAGTATCTTTGAAACAAATAAGCTAAAATAGTCATTGCACTTAAATTAAAGAAAAACACATTTTTGAGTTTTTTCGCCAAAATTTAAGTTTCATTTTCAAAATTGAATTGTTTAAAATCTGCTCGATGAAATTTCTTTAAATTTTGATATGATGTTAATATGGAAATTATCTACAAAACAAAACCATTAAAGTAAATAATAGTGCAAAATTGAAAAAAGTTTTCATACAACGAAATTTTTTTTTATTAAAAAAATATGAATTTTTATTTTCAAAAATCGATTCCTTCAAAACTGCTTAATGGATTTACTTGAAATTTAGTTTTTTATTGTAAATTAGTAGTATCTTTGAAACAAATAAGCTAAAATAGTCATTGCACTTAAATTAAAGAAAAACACATTTTTGAGTTTTTTCGCCAAAATTTAAGTTTCATTTTCAAAATTAAATTGTTTAAAATCTGCTCGATGAAATTTCTTTAAATTTTGATATGATGTTGATATGGAAATTATCTACAAAACAAAACCATTAAAGTAAATAATAGTGCAAAATTGAAAAAAGTTTTCATACAACGAAATTTTTTTTTATTAAAAAAATATGAATTTTTATTTTCAAAAATCGATTCCTTCAAAACTGCTTAATGGATTTACTTGAAATTTAGTTTTTTATTGTAAATTAGTAGTATTTTTGAAACAAATAAGCTAAAATAGTCATTGCACTTAAATTAAAGAAAAACACATTTTTGAGTTTTTTCGCCAAAATTTAAGTTTCATTTTCAAAATTAAATTGTTTAAAATCTGCTCGATGAAATTTCTTTAAATTTTGATATGATGTTGATATGGAAATTATCTACCAAATAAAACCATTAAAGTAAATAATAGTGCAAAATTGAAAAAAGTTTTCATACAACGAAATTTTTTTTTATTAAAAAAATATGAATTTTTATTTTCAAAAATCGATTCCTTCAAAACTGCTTAATGGATTTACTTGAAATTTAGTTTTTTATTGTAAATTAGTAGTATCTTTGAAACAAATAAGCTAAAATAGTCATTGCACTTAAATTAAAGAAAAACACATTTTTGAGTTTTTTCGCCAAAATTTAAGTTTCATTTTCAAAATTAAATTGTTTAAAATCTGCTCGATGAAATTTCTTTAAATTTTGATATGATGTTAATATGGAAATTATCTACAAAACAAAACCATTAAAGTAAATAATAGTGCAAAATTGAAAAAAGTTTTCATACAACGAAATTTTTTTTTATTAAAAAAATATGAATTTTTATTTTCAAAAATCGATTCCTTCAAAACTGCTTAATGGATTTACTTGAAATTTAGTTTTTTATTGTAAATTAGTAGTATCTTTGAAACAAATAAGCTAAAATAGTCATTGCACTTAAATTAAAGAAAAACACATTTTTGAGTTTTTTCGCCAAAATGTAAGTTTCATTTTCAAAATTAAATTGTTTAAAATCTGCTCGATGAAATTTCTTTAAATTTTGATATGATGTTAATATGGAAATTATCTACAAAACAAAACCATTAAAGTAAATAATAGTGCAAAATTGAAAAAAGTTTTCATACAACGAAATTTTTTTTTATTAAAAAAATATGAATTTTTATTTTCAAAAATCGATTCCTTCAAAACTGCTTAATGGATTTACTTGAAATTTAGTTTTTTATTGTAAATTAGTAGTATCTTTGAAACAAATAAGCTAAAATAGTCATTGCACTTAAATTAAAGAAAAACACATTTTTGAGTTTTTTCGCCAAAATTTAAGTTTCATTTTCAAAATTAAATTGTTTAAAATCTGTTCGATGAAATTTCTTTAAATTTTGATATGATGTTAATATGGAAATTATCTACAAAACAAAACCATTACAGTAAATAATAGTGCAAAATTGAAAAAAGTTTTCATACAACGAAATTTTTTTTTATTAAAAAAATATGAATTTTTATTTTCAAAAATCGATTCCTTCAAAACTGCTTAATGGATTTACTTGAAATTTAGTTTTTTATTGTAAATTAGTAGTATCTTTGAAACAAATAAGCTAAAATAGTCATTGCACTTAAATTAAAGAAAAACACATTTTTGAGTTTTTTCGCCAAAATTTAAGTTTCATTTTCAAAATTAAATTGTTTAAAATCTGCTCGATGAAATTTCTTTAAATTTTGATATGATGTTGATATGGAAATTATCTACAAAACAAAACCATTAAAGTAAATAATAGTGCAAAATTGAAAAAAGTTTTCATACAACGAAATTTTTTTTTATTAAAAAAATATGAATTTTTATTTTCAAAAATCGATTCCTTCAAAACTGCTTAATGGATTTACTTGAAATTTAGTTTTTTATTGTAAATTAGTAGTATCTTTGAAACAAATAAGCTAAAATAGTCATTGCACTTAAATTAAAGAAAAACACATTTTTGAGTTTTTTCGCCAAAATTTAAGTTTCATTTTCAAAATTAAATTGTTTAAAATCTGCTCGATGAAATTTCTTTAAATTTTGATATGATGTTAATATGAAAATTATCTACAAAACAAAACCATTAAAGTAAATAATAGTGCAAAATTGAAAAAAGTTTTCATACAACGAAATTTTTTTTTATTAAAAAAATATGAATTTTTATTTTCAAAAATCGATTCCTTCAAAACTGCTTAATGGATTTACTTGAAATTTAGTTTTTTATTGTAAATTAGTAGTATCTTTGAAACAAATAAGCTAAAATAGTCATTGCACTTAAATTAAAGAAAAACACATTTTTGAGTTTTTTCGCCAAAATTTAAGTTTCATTTTCAAAATTAAATTGTTTAAAATCTGCTCGATGAAATTTCTTTAAATTTTGATATGATGTTAATATGGAAATTATCTACAAAACAAAACCATTACAGTAAATAATAGTGCAAAATTGAAAAAAGTTTTCATACAACGAAATTTTTTTTTATTAAAAAAATATGAATTTTTATTTTCAAAAATCGATTCCTTCAAAACTGCTTAATGGATTTACTTGAAATTTAGTTTTTTATTGTAAATTAGTAGTATCTTTGAAACAAATAAGCTAAAATAGTCATTGCACTTAAATTAAAGAAAAACACATTTTTGAGTTTTTTCGCCAAAATTTAAGTTTCATTTTCAAAATTAAGTTGTTTAAAATCTGCTCGATGAAATTTCTTTAAATTTTGATATGATGTTGATATGGAAATTATCTACAAAACAAAACCATTAAAGTAAATAATAGTGCAAAATTGAAAAAAGTTTTCATACAACGAAATTTTTTTTTATTAAAAAAATATGAATTTTTATTTTCAAAAATCGATTCCTTCAAAACTGCTTAATGGATTTACTTGAAATTTAGTTTTTTATTGTAAATTAGTAGTATCTTTGAAACAAATAAGCTAAAATAGTCATTGCACTTAAATTAAAGAAAAACACATTTTTGAGTTTTTTCGCCAAAATTTAAGTTTCATTTTCAAAATTAAATTGTTTAAAATCTGCTCGATGAAATTTCTTTAAATTTTGATATGATGATATGGAAATTATCTACAAAACAAAACCATTAAAGTAAATAATAGTGCAAAATTGAAAAAAGTTTTCATACAACGAAATTTTTTTTTATTAAAAAAATATGAATTTTTATTTTCAAAATCGATTCCTTCAAAACTGCTTAATGGATTTACTTGAAATTTAGTTTTTTATTGTAAATTAGTAGTATCTTTGAAACAAATAAGCTAAAATAGTCATTGCACTTAAATTAAAGAAAAACACATTTTTGAGTTTTTTCGCCAAAATTTAAGTTTCATTTTCAAAATTAAATTGTTTAAAATCTGCTCGATGAAATTTCTTTAAATTTTGATATGATGTTGATATGGAAATTATCTACAAAACAAAACCATTAAAGTAAATAATAGTGCAAAATTGAAAAAAGTTTTCATACAACGAAATTTTTTTTTATTAAAAAAATATGAATTTTTATTTTCAAAAATCGATTCCTTCAAAACTGCTTAATGGATTTACTTGAAATTTAGTTTTTTATTGTAAATTAGTAGTATCTTTGAAACAAATAAGCTAAAATAGTCATTGCACTTAAATTAAAGAAAAACACATTTTTGAGTTTTTTCGCCAAAATGTAAGTTTCATTTTCAAAATTAAATTGTTTAAAATCTGCTCGATGAAATTTCTTTAAATTTTGATATGATGTTAATATGGAAATTATCTACAAAACAAAACCATTAAAGTAAATAATAGTGCAAAATTGAAAAAAGTTTTCATACAACGAAATTTTTTTTTATTAAAAAAATATGAATTTTTATTTTCAAAAATCGATTCCTTCAAAACTGCTTAATGGATTTACTTGAAATTTAGTTTTTTATTGTAAATTAGTAGTATCTTTGAAACAAATAAGCTAAAATAGTCATTGCACTTAAATTAAAGAAAAACACATTTTTGAGTTTTTTCGCCAAAATTTAAGTTTAATTTTCAAAATTGAATTGTTTAAAATCTGCTCGATGAAATTTCTTTAAATTTTGATATGATGTTGATATGGAAATTATCTACAAAACAAAACCATTAAAGTAAATAATAGTGCAAAATTGAAAAAAGTTTTCATACAACGAAATTTTTTTTTATTAAAAAAATATGAATTTTTATTTTCAAAAATCGATTCCTTCAAAACTGCTTAATGGATTTACTTGAAATTTAGTTTTTTATTGTAAATTAGTAGTATCTTTGAAACAAATAAGCTAAAATAGTCATTGCACTTAAATTAAAGAAAAACACATTTTTGAGTTTTTTCGCCAAAATTTAAGTTTCATTTTCAAAATTAAATTGTTTAAAATCTGCTCGATGAAATTTCTTTAAATTTTGATATGATGTTGATATGGAAATTATCTACCAAATAAAACCATTAAAGTAAATAATAGTGCAAAATTGAAAAAAGTTTTCATACAACGAAATTTTTTTTTATTAAAAAAATATGAATTTTTATTTTCAAAAATCGATTCCTTCAAAACTGCTTAATGGATTTACTTGAAATTTAGTTTTTTATTGTAAATTAGTAGTATCTTTGAAACAAATAAGCTAAAATAGTCATTGCACTTAAATTAAAGAAAAACACATTTTTGAGTTTTTTCGCCAAAATTTAAGTTTCATTTTCAAAATTGAATTGTTTAAAATCTGCTCGATGGAATTTCTTTAAATTTTGATATGATGTTAATATGGAAATTATCTACAAAACAAAACCATTAAAGTAAATAATAGTGCAAAATTGAAAAAAGTTTTCATACAACGAAATTTTTTTTTATTAAAAAAATATGAATTTTTATTTTCAAAAATCGATTCCTTCAAAACTGCTTAATGGATTTACTTGAAATTTAGTTTTTTATTGTAAATTAGTAGTATCTTTGAAACAAATAAGCTAAAATAGTCATTGCACTTAAATTAAAGAAAAACACATTTTTGAGTTTTTTCGCCAAAATTTAAGTTTCATTTTCAAAATTGAATTGTTTAAAATCTGCTCGATGAAATTTCTTTAAATTTTGATATGATGTTGATATGGAAATTATCTACAAAACAAAACCATTAAAGTAAATAATAGTGCAAAATTGAAAAAAGTTTTCATACAACGAAATTTTTTTTTATTAAAAAAATATGAATTTTTATTTTCAAAAATCGATTCCTTCAAAACTGCTTAATGGATTTACTTGAAATTTAGTTTTTTATTGTAAATTAGTAGTATCTTTGAAACAAATAAGCTAAAATAGTCATTGCACTTAAATTAAAGAAAAACACATTTTTGAGTTTTTTCGCCAAAATTTAAGTTTCATTTTCAAAATTGAATTGTTTAAAATCTGCTCGATGAAATGTCTTTAAATTTTGATATGATGTTGATATGGAAATTATCTACAAAACAAAACCATTAAAGTAAATAATAGTGCAAAATTGAAAAAAGTTTTCATACAACGAAATTTTTTTTTATTAAAAAAATATGAATTTTTATTTTCAAAAATCGATTCCTTCAAAACTGCTTAATGGATTTACTTGAAATTTAGTTTTTTATTGTAAATTAGTAGTATCTTTGAAACAAATAAGCTAAAATAGTCATTGCACTTAAATTAAAGAAAAACACATTTTTGAGTTTTTTCGCCAAAATTTAAGTTTCATTTTCAAAATTAAATTGTTTAAAATCTGCTCGATGAAATTTCTTTAAATTTTGATATGATGTTGATATGGAAATTATCTACAAAACAAAACCATTAAAGTAAATAATAGTGCAAAATTGAAAAAAGTTTTCATACAACGAAATTTTTTTTTATTAAAAAAATATGAATTTTTATTTTCAAAAATCGATTCCTTCAAAACTGCTTAATGGATTTACTTGAAATTTAGTTTTTTATTGTAAATTAGTAGTATCTTTGAAACAAATAAGCTAAAATAGTCATTGCACTTAAATTAAAGAAAAACACATTTTTGAGTTTTTTCGCCAAAATTTAAGTTTCATTTTCAAAATTAAATTGTTTAAAATCTGCTCGATGAAATTTCTTTAAATTTTGATATGATGTTAATATGGAAATTATCTACCAAATAAAACCATTAAAGTAAATAATAGTGCAAAATTGAAAAAAGTTTTCATACAACGAAATTTTTTTTTATTAAAAAAATATGAATTTTTATTTTCAAAAATCGATTCCTTCAAAACTGCTTAATGGATTTACTTGAAATTTAGTTTTTTATTGTAAATTAGTAGTATCTTTGAAACAAATAAGCTAAAATAGTCATTGCACTTAAATTAAAGAAAAACACATTTTTGAGTTTTTTCGCCAAAATTTAAGTTTCATTTTCAAAATTGAATTGTTTAAAATCTGCTCGATGAAATTTCTTTAAATTTTGATATGATGTTAATATGGAAATTATCTACAAAACAAAACCATTAAAGTAAATAATAGTGCAAAATTGAAAAAAGTTTTCATACAACGAAATTTTTTTTTATTAAAAAAATATGAATTTTTATTTTCAAAAATCGATTCCTTCAAAACTGCTTAATGGATTTACTTGAAATTTAGTTTTTTATTGTAAATTAGTAGTATCTTTGAAACAAATAAGCTAAAATAGTCATTGCACTTAAATTAAAGAAAAACACATTTTTGAGTTTTTTCGCCAAAATTTAAGTTTCATTTTCAAAATTGAATTGTTTAAAATCTGCTCGATGAAATTTCTTTAAATTTTGATATGATGTTAATATGGAAATTATCTACAAAACAAAACCATTAAAGTAAATAATAGTGCAAAATTGAAAAAAGTTTTCATACAACGAAATTTTTTTTTATTAAAAAAATATGAATTTTTATTTTCAAAAATCGATTCCTTCAAAACTGCTTAATGGATTTACTTGAAATTTAGTTTTTTATTGTAAATTAGTAGTATCTTTGAAACAAATAAGCTAAAATAGTCATTGCACTTAAATTAAAGAAAAACACATTTTTGAGTTTTTTCGCCAAAATTTAAGTTTCATTTTCAAAATTGAATTGTTTAAAATCTGCTCGATGAAATTTCTTTAAATTTTGATATGATGTTGATATGGAAATTATCTACAAAACAAAACCATTAAAGTAAATAATAGTGCAAAATTGAAAAAAGTTTTCATACAACGAAATTTTTTTTTATTAAAAAAATATGAATTTTTATTTTCAAAAATCGATTCCTTCAAAACTGCTTAATGGATTTACTTAAAATTTAGTTTTTTATTGTAAATTAGTAGTATCTTTGAAACAAATAAGCTAAAATAGTCATTGCACTTAAATTAAAGAAAAACACATTTTTGAGTTTTTTCGCCAAAATTTAAGTTTCATTTTCAAAATTAAATTGTTTAAAATCTGCTCGATGAAATTTCTTTAAATTTTGATATGATGTTGATATGGAAATTATCTACAAAACAAAACCATTAAAGTAAATAATAGTGCAAAATTGAAAAAAGTTTTCATACAACGAAATTTTTTTTTATTAAAAAAATATGAATTTTTATTTTCAAAAATCGATTCCTTCAAAACTGCTTAATGGATTTACTTGAAATTTAGTTTTTTATTGTAAATTAGTAGTATCTTTGAAACAAATAAGCTAAAATAGTCATTGCACTTAAATTAAAGAAAAACACATTTTTGAGTTTTTTCGCCAAAATTTAAGTTTCATTTTCAAAATTAAATTGTTTAAAATCTGCTCGATGAAATTTCTTTAAATTTTGATATGATGTTGATATGGAAATTATCTACCAAATAAAACCATTAAAGTAAATAATAGTGCAAAATTGAAAAAAGTTTTCATACAACGAAATTTTTTTTTATTAAAAAAATATGAATTTTTATTTTCAAAAATCGATTCCTTCAAAACTGCTTAATGGATTTACTTGAAATTTAGTTTTTTATTGTAAATTAGTAGTATCTTTGAAACAAATAAGCTAAAATAGTCATTGCACTTAAATTAAAGAAAAACACATTTTTGAGTTTTTTCGCCAAAATTTAAGTTTAATTTTCAAAATTGAATTGTTTAAAATCTGCTCGATGAAATTTCTTTAAATTTTGATATGATGTTGATATGGAAATTATCTACAAAACAAAACCATTAAAGTAAATAATAGTGCAAAATTGAAAAAAGTTTTCATACAACGAAATTTTTTTTTATTAAAAAAATATGAATTTTTATTTTCAAAAATCGATTCCTTCAAAACTGCTTAATGGATTTACTTGAAATTTAGTTTTTTATTGTAAATTAGTAGTATCTTTGAAACAAATAAGCTAAAATAGTCATTGCACTTAAATTAAAGAAAAACACATTTTTGAGTTTTTTCGCCAAAATTTAAGTTGCATTTTCAAAATTGAATTGTTTAAAATCTGCTCGATGAAATTTCTTAAAATTTTGATATGATGTTAATATGGAAATTATCTACAAAACAAAACCATTAAAGTAAATAATAGTGCAAAATTGAAAAAAGTTTTCATACAACGAAATTTTTTTTTATTAAAAAAATATGAATTTTTATTTTCAAAAATCGATTCCTTCAAAACTGCTTAATGGATTTACTTGAAATTTAGTTTTTTATTGTAAATTAGTAGTATCTTTGAAACAAATAAGCTAAAATAGTCATTGCACTTAAATTAAAGAAAAACACATTTTTGAGTTTTTTCGCCAAAATTTAAGTTTCATTTTCAAAATTAAATTGTTTAAAATCTGCTCGATGAAATTTCTTTAAATTTTGATATGATGTTGATATGGAAATTATCTACAAAACAAAACCATTAAAGTAAATAATAGTGCAAAATTGAAAAAAGTTTTCATACAACGAAATTTTTTTTTATTAAAAAAATATGAATTTTTATTTTCAAAAATCGATTCCTTCAAAACTGCTTAATGGATTTACTTGAAATTTAGTTTTTTATTGTAAATTAGTAGTATCTTTGAAACAAATAAGCTAAAATAGTCATTGCACTTAAATTAAAGAAAAACACATTTTTGAGTTTTTTCGCCAAAATTTAAGTTTCATTTTCAAAATTGAATTGTTTAAAATCTGCTCGATGAAATTTCTTTAAATTTTGATATGATGTTGATATGGAAATTATCTACAAAACAAAACCATTAAAGTAAATAATAGTGCAAAATTGAAAAAAGTTTTCATACAACGAAATTTTTTTTTATTAAAAAAATATGAATTTTTATTTTCAAAAATCGATTCCTTCAAAACTGCTTAATGGATTTACTTGAAATTTAGTTTTTTATTGTAAATTAGTAGTATCTTTGAAACAAATAAGCTAAAATAGTCATTGCACTTAAATTAAAGAAAAACACATTTTTGAGTTTTTTCGCCAAAATTTAAGTTTCATTTTCAAAATTGAATTGTTTAAAATCTGCTCGATGAAATTTCTTTAAATTTTGATATGATGTTGATATGGAAATTATCTACAAAACAAAACCATTAAAGTAAATAATAGTGCAAAATTGAAAAAAGTTTTCATACAACGAAATTTTTTTTTATTAAAAAAATATGAATTTTTATTTTCAAAAATCGATTCCTTCAAAACTGCTTAATGGATTTACTTGAAATTTAGTTTTTTATTGTAAATTAGTAGTATCTTTGAAACAAATAAGCTAAAATAGTCATTGCACTTAAATTAAAGAAAAACACATTTTTGAGTTTTTTCGCCAAAATTTAAGTTTCATTTTCAAAATTAAATTGTTTAAAATCTGCTCGATGAAATTTCTTTAAATTTTGATATGATGTTGATATGGAAATTATCTACCAAATAAAACCATTAAAGTAAATAATAGTGCAAAATTGAAAAAAGTTTTCATACAACGAAATTTTTTTTTATTAAAAAAATATGAATTTTTATTTTCAAAAATCGATTCCTTCAAAACTGCTTAATGGATTTACTTGAAATTTAGTTTTTTATTGTAAATTAGTAGTATCTTTGAAACAAATAAGCTAAAATAGTCATTGCACTTAAATTAAAGAAAAACACATTTTTGAGTTTTTTCGCCAAAATTTAAGTTTAATTTTCAAAATTGAATTGTTTAAAATCTGCTCGATGAAATTTCTTTAAATTTTGATATGATGTTGATATGGAAATTATCTACAAAACAAAACCATTAAAGTAAATAATAGTGCAAAATTGAAAAAAGTTTTCATACAACGAAATTTTTTTTTATTAAAAAAATATGAATTTTTATTTTCAAAAATCGATTCCTTCAAAACTGCTTAATGGATTTACTTGAAATTTAGTTTTTTATTGTAAATTAGTAGTATCTTTGAAACAAATAAGCTAAAATAGTCATTGCACTTAAATTAAAGAAAAACACATTTTTGAGTTTTTTCGCCAAAATTTAAGTTTCATTTTCAAAATTAAATTGTTTAAAATCTGCTCGATGAAATTTCTTTAAATTTTGATATGATGTTGATATGGAAATTATCTACAAAACAAAACCATTAAAGTAAATAATAGTGCAAAATTGAAAAAAGTTTTCATACAACGAAATTTTTTTTTATTAAAAAAATATGAATTTTTATTTTCAAAAATCGATTCCTTCAAAACTGCTTAATGGATTTACTTGAAATTTAGTTTTTTATTGTAAATTAGTAGTATCTTTGAAACAAATAAGCTAAAATAGTCATTGCACTTAAATTAAAGAAAAACACATTTTTGAGTTTTTTCGCCAAAATTTAAGTTTCATTTTCAAAATTGAATTGTTTAAAATCTGCTCGATGAAATTTCTTTAAATTTTGATATGATGTTGATATGGAAATTATCTACAAAACAAAACCATTAAAGTAAATAATAGTGCAAAATTGAAAAAAGTTTTCATACAACGAAATTTTTTTTTATTAAAAAAATATGAATTTTTATTTTCAAAAATCGATTCCTTCAAAACTGCTTAATGGATTTACTTGAAATTTAGTTTTTTATTGTAAATTAGTAGTATCTTTGAAACAAATAAGCTAAAATAGTCATTGCACTTAAATTAAAGAAAAACACATTTTTGAGTTTTTTCGCCAAAATTTAAGTTTCATTTTCAAAATTGAATTGTTTAAAATCTGCTCGATGAAATTTCTTTAAATTTTGATATGATGTTGATATGGAAATTATCTACAAAACAAAACCATTAAAGTAAATAATAGTGCAAAATTGAAAAAAGTTTTCATACAACGAAATTTTTTTTTATTAAAAAAATATGAATTTTTATTTTCAAAAATCGATTCCTTCAAAACTGCTTAATGGATTTACTTGAAATTTAGTTTTTTATTGTAAATTAGTAGTATCTTTGAAACAAATAAGCTAAAATAGTCATTGCACTTAAATTAAAGAAAAACACATTTTTGAGTTTTTTCGCCAAAATTTAAGTTTCATTTTCAAAATTAAATTGTTTAAAATCTGCTCGATGAAATTTCTTTAAATTTTGATATGATGTTGATATGGAAATTATCTACAAAACAAAACCATTAAAGTAAATAATAGTGCAAAATTGAAAAAAGTTTTCATACAACGAAATTTTTTTTTATTAAAAAAATATGAATTTTTATTTTCAAAAATCGATTCCTTCAAAACTGCTTAATGGATTTACTTGAAATTTAGTTTTTTATTGTAAATTAGTAGTATCTTTGAAACAAATAAGCTAAAATAGTCATTGCACTTAAATTAAAGAAAAACACATTTTTGAGTTTTTTCGCCAAAATTTAAGTTTAATTTTCAAAATTGAATTGTTTAAAATCTGCTCGATGAAATTTCTTTAAATTTTGATATGATGTTGATATGGAAATTATCTACAAAACAAAACCATTAAAGTAAATAATAGTGCAAAATTGAAAAAAGTTTTCATACAACGAAATTTTTTTTTATTAAAAAAATATGAATTTTTATTTTCAAAAATCGATTCCTTCAAAACTGCTTAATGGATTTACTTGAAATTTAGTTTTTTATTGTAAATTAGTAGTATCTTTGAAACAAATAAGCTAAAATAGTCATTGCACTTAAATTAAAGAAAAACACATTTTTGAGTTTTTTCGCCAAAATTTAAGTTTCATTTTCAAAATTAAATTGTTTAAAATCTGCTCGATGAAATTTCTTTAAATTTTGATATGATGTTGATATGGAAATTATCTACCAAATAAAACCATTAAAGTAAATAATAGTGCAAAATTGAAAAAAGTTTTCATACAACGAAATTTTTTTTTATTAAAAAAATATGAATTTTTATTTTCAAAAATCGATTCCTTCAAAACTGCTTAATGGATTTACTTGAAATTTAGTTTTTTATTGTAAATTAGTAGTATCTTTGAAACAAATAAGCTAAAATAGTCATTGCACTTAAATTAAAGAAAAACACATTTTTGAGTTTTTTCGCCAAAATTTAAGTTTCATTTTCAAAATTGAATTGTTTAAAATCTGCTCGATGAAATTTCTTTAAATTTTGATATGATGTTGATATGGAAATTATCTACAAAACAAAACCATTAAAGTAAATAATAGTGCAAAATTGAAAAAAGTTTTCATACAACGAAATTTTTTTTTATTAAAAAAATATGAATTTTTATTTTCAAAAATCGATTCCTTCAAAACTGCTTAATGGATTTACTTGAAATTTAGTTTTTTATTGTAAATTAGTAGTATCTTTGAAACAAATAAGCTAAAATAGTCATTGCACTTAAATTAAAGAAAAACACATTTTTGAGTTTTTTCGCCAAAATTTAAGTTTCATTTTCAAAATTAAATTGTTTAAAATCTGCTCGATGAAATTTCTTTAAATTTTGATATGATGTTGATATGGAAATTATCTACAAAACAAAACCATTAAAGTAAATAATAGTGCAAAATTGAAAAAAGTTTTCATACAACGAAATTTTTTTTTATTAAAAAAATATGAATTTTTATTTTCAAAAATCGATTCCTTCAAAACTGCTTAATGGATTTACTTGAAATTTAGTTTTTTATTGTAAATTAGTAGTATCTTTGAAACAAATAAGCTAAAATAGTCATTGCACTTAAATTAAAGAAAAACACAATTTTGAGTTTTTTCGCCAAAATTTAAGTTTCATTTTCAAAATTAAATTGTTTAAAATCTGCTCGATGAAATTTCTTTAAATTTTGATATGATGTTGATATGGAAATTATCTACAAAACAAAACCATTAAAGTAAATAATAGTGCAAAATTGAAAAAAGTTTTCATACAACGAAATTTTTTTTTATTAAAAAAATATGAATTTTTATTTTCAAAAATCGATTCCTTCAAAACTGCTTAATGGATTTACTTGAAATTTAGTTTTTTATTGTAAATTAGTAGTATCTTTGAAACAAATAAGCTAAAATAGTCATTGCACTTAAATTAAAGAAAAACACATTTTTGAGTTTTTTCGCCAAAATTTAAGTTTCATTTTCAAAATTAAATTGTTTAAAATCTGCTCGATGAAATTTCTTTAAATTTTGATATGATGTTGATATGGAAATTATCTACCAAATAAAACCATTAAAGTAAATAATAGTGCAAAATTGAAAAAAGTTTTCATACAACGAAATTTTTTTTTATTAAAAAAATATGAATTTTTATTTTCAAAAATCGATTCCTTCAAAACTGCTTAATGGATTTACTTGAAATTTAGTTTTTTATTGTAAATTAGTAGTATCTTTGAAACAAATAAGCTAAAATAGTCATTGCACTTAAATTAAAGAAAAACACATTTTTGAGTTTTTTCGCCAAAATTTAAGTTTAATTTTCAAAATTGAATTGTTTAAAATCTGCTCGATGAAATTTCTTTAAATTTTGATATGATGTTGATATGGAAATTATCTACAAAACAAAACCATTAAAGTAAATAATAGTGCAAAATTGAAAAAAGTTTTCATACAACGAAATTTTTTTTTATTAAAAAAATATGAATTTTTATTTTCAAAAATCGATTCCTTCAAAACTGCTTAATGGATTTACTTGAAATTTAGTTTTTTATTGTAAATTAGTAGTATCTTTGAAACAAATAAGCTAAAATAGTCATTGCACTTAAATTAAAGAAAAACACATTTTTGAGTTTTTTCGCCAAAATTTAAGTTGCATTTTCAAAATTGAATTGTTTAAAATCTGCTCGATGAAATTTCTTAAAATTTTGATATGATGTTAATATGGAAATTATCTACAAAACAAAACCATTAAAGTAAATAATAGTGCAAAATTGAAAAAAGTTTTCATACAACGAAATTTTTTTTTATTAAAAAAATATGAATTTTTATTTTCAAAAATCGATTCCTTCAAAACTGCTTAATGGATTTACTTGAAATTTAGTTTTTTATTGTAAATTAGTAGTATCTTTGAAACAAATAAGCTAAAATAGTCATTGCACTTAAATTAAAGAAAAACACATTTTTTGAGTTTTTTCGCCAAAATTTAAGTTTCATTTTCAAAATTAAATTGTTTAAAATCTGCTCGATGAAATTTCTTTAAATTTTGATATGATGTTGATATGGAAATTATCTACAAAACAAAACCATTAAAGTAAATAATAGTGCAAAATTGAAAAAAGTTTTCATACAACGAAATTTTTTTTTATTAAAAAAATATGAATTTTTATTTTCAAAAATCGATTCCTTCAAAACTGCTTAATGGATTTACTTGAAATTTAGTTTTTTATTGTAAATTAGTAGTATCTTTGAAACAAATAAGCTAAAATAGTCATTGCACTTAAATTAAAGAAAAACACATTTTTGAGTTTTTTCGCCAAAATTTAAGTTTCATTTTCAAAATTGAATTGTTTAAAATCTGCTCGATGAAATTTCTTTAAATTTTGATATGATGTTGATATGGAAATTATCTACAAAACAAAACCATTAAAGTAAATAATAGTGCAAAATTGAAAAAAGTTTTCATACAACGAAATTTTTTTTTATTAAAAAAATATGAATTTTTATTTTCAAAAATCGATTCCTTCAAAACTGCTTAATGGATTTACTTGAAATTTAGTTTTTTATTGTAAATTAGTAGTATCTTTGAAACAAATAAGCTAAAATAGTCATTGCACTTAAATTAAAGAAAAACACATTTTTGAGTTTTTTCGCCAAAATTTAAGTTTCATTTTCAAAATTGAATTGTTTAAAATCTGCTCGATGAAATTTCTTTAAATTTTGATATGATGTTGATATGGAAATTATCTACAAAACAAAACCATTAAAGTAAATAATAGTGCAAAATTGAAAAAAGTTTTCATACAACGAAATTTTTTTTTATTAAAAAAATATGAATTTTTATTTTCAAAAATCGATTCCTTCAAAACTGCTTAATGGATTTACTTGAAATTTAGTTTTTTTATTGTAAATTAGTAGTATCTTTGAAACAAATAAGCTAAAATAGTCATTGCACTTAAATTAAAGAAAAACACATTTTTGAGTTTTTTCGCCAAAATTTAAGTTTCATTTTCAAAATTAAATTGTTTAAAATCTGCTCGATGAAATTTCTTTAAATTTTGATATGATGTTGATATGGAAATTATCTACCAAATAAAACCATTAAAGTAAATAATAGTGCAAAATTGAAAAAAGTTTTCATACAACGAAATTTTTTTTTATTAAAAAAATATGAATTTTTATTTTCAAAAATCGATTCCTTCAAAACTGCTTAATGGATTTACTTGAAATTTAGTTTTTTATTGTAAATTAGTAGTATCTTTGAAACAAATAAGCTAAAATAGTCATTGCACTTAAATTAAAGAAAAACACATTTTTGAGTTTTTTCGCCAAAATTTAAGTTTAATTTTCAAAATTGAATTGTTTAAAATCTGCTCGATGAAATTTCTTTAAATTTTGATATGATGTTGATATGGAAATTATCTACAAAACAAAACCATTAAAGTAAATAATAGTGCAAAATTGAAAAAAGTTTTCATACAACGAAATTTTTTTTTATTAAAAAAATATGAATTTTTATTTTCAAAAATCGATTCCTTCAAAACTGCTTAATGGATTTACTTGAAATTTAGTTTTTTATTGTAAATTAGTAGTATCTTTGAAACAAATAAGCTAAAATAGTCATTGCACTTAAATTAAAGAAAAACACATTTTTGAGTTTTTTCGCCAAAATTTAAGTTTCATTTTCAAAATTAAATTGTTTAAAATCTGCTCGATGAAATTTCTTTAAATTTTGATATGATGTTGATATGGAAATTATCTACAAAACAAAACCATTAAAGTAAATAATAGTGCAAAATTGAAAAAAGTTTTCATACAACGAAATTTTTTTTTATTAAAAAAATATGAATTTTTATTTTCAAAAATCGATTCCTTCAAAACTGCTTAATGGATTTACTTGAAATTTAGTTTTTTATTGTAAATTAGTAGTATCTTTGAAACAAATAAGCTAAAATAGTCATTGCACTTAAATTAAAGAAAAACACATTTTTGAGTTTTTTCGCCAAAATTTAAGTTTCATTTTCAAAATTGAATTGTTTAAAATCTGCTCGATGAAATTTCTTTAAATTTTGATATGATGTTGATATGGAAATTATCTACAAAACAAAACCATTAAAGTAAATAATAGTGCAAAATTGAAAAAAGTTTTCATACAACGAAATTTTTTTTTATTAAAAAAATATGAATTTTTATTTTCAAAAATCGATTCCTTCAAAACTGCTTAATGGATTTACTTGAAATTTAGTTTTTTATTGTAAATTAGTAGTATCTTTGAAACAAATAAGCTAAAATAGTCATTGCACTTAAATTAAAGAAAAACACATTTTTGAGTTTTTCGCCAAAATTTAAGTTTCATTTTCAAAATTGAATTGTTTAAAATCTGCTCGATGAAATTTCTTTAAATTTTGATATGATGTTGATATGGAAATTATCTACAAAACAAAACCATTAAAGTAAATAATAGTGCAAAATTGAAAAAAGTTTTCATACAACGAAATTTTTTTTTATTAAAAAAATATGAATTTTTATTTTCAAAAATCGATTCCTTCAAAACTGCTTAATGGTTTACTTGAAATTTAGTTTTTTATTGTAAATTAGTAGTATCTTTGAAACAAATAAGCTAAAATAGTCATTGCACTTAAATTAAAGAAAAACACATTTTTGAGTTTTTTCGCCAAAATTTAAGTTTCATTTTCAAAATTAAATTGTTTAAAATCTGCTCGATGAAATTTCTTTAAATTTTGATATGATGTTGATATGGAAATTATCTACCAAATAAAACCATTAAAGTAAATAATAGTGCAAAATTGAAAAAAGTTTTCATACAACGAAATTTTTTTTTATTAAAAAAATATGAATTTTTATTTTCAAAAATCGATTCCTTCAAAACTGCTTAATGGATTTACTTGAAATTTAGTTTTTTATTGTAAATTAGTAGTATCTTTGAAACAAATAAGCTAAAATAGTCATTGCACTTAAATTAAAGAAAAACACATTTTTGAGTTTTTTCGCCAAAATTTAAGTTTAATTTTCAAAATTGAATTGTTTAAAATCTGCTCGATGAAATTTCTTTAAATTTTGATATGATGTTGATATGGAAATTATCTACAAAACAAAACCATTAAAGTAAATAATAGTGCAAAATTGAAAAAAGTTTTCATACAACGAAATTTTTTTTTATTAAAAAAATATGAATTTTTATTTTCAAAAATCGATTCCTTCAAAACTGCTTAATGGATTTACTTGAAATTTAGTTTTTTATTGTAAATTAGTAGTATCTTTGAAACAAATAAGCTAAAATAGTCATTGCACTTAAATTAAAGAAAAACACATTTTTGAGTTTTTTCGCCAAAATTTAAGTTTCATTTTCAAAATTAAATTGTTTAAAATCTGCTCGATGAAATTTCTTTAAATTTTGATATGATGTTGATATGGAAATTATCTACCAAATAAAACCATTAAAGTAAATAATAGTGCAAAATTGAAAAAAGTTTTCATACAACGAAATTTTTTTTTATTAAAAAAATATGAATTTTTATTTTCAAAAATCGATTCCTTCAAAACTGCTTAATGGATTTACTTGAAATTTAGTTTTTTATTGTAAATTAGTAGTATCTTTGAAACAAATAAGCTAAAATAGTCATTGCACTTAAATTAAAGAAAAACACATTTTTGAGTTTTTTCGCCAAAATTTAAGTTTCATTTTCAAAATTGAATTGTTTAAAATCTGCTCGATGAAATTTCTTTAAATTTTGATATGATGTTGATATGGAAATTATCTACAAAACAAAACCATTAAAGTAAATAATAGTGCAAAATTGAAAAAAGTTTTCATACAACGAAATTTTTTTTTATTAAAAAAATATGAATTTTTATTTTCAAAAATCGATTCCTTCAAAACTGCTTAATGGATTTACTTGAAATTTAGTTTTTTATTGTAAATTAGTAGTATCTTTGAAACAAATAAGCTAAAATAGTCATTGCACTTAAATTAAAGAAAAACACATTTTTGAGTTTTTTCGCCAAAATTTAAGTTTCATTTTCAAAATTAAATTGTTTAAAATCTGCTCGATGAAATTTCTTTAAATTTTGATATGATGTTGATATGGAAATTATCTACAAAACAAAACCATTAAAGTAAATAATAGTGCAAAATTGAAAAAAGTTTTCATACAACGAAATTTTTTTTTATTAAAAAAATATGAATTTTTATTTTCAAAAATCGATTCCTTCAAAACTGCTTAATGGATTTACTTGAAATTTAGTTTTTTATTGTAAATTAGTAGTATCTTTGAAACAAATAAGCTAAAATAGTCATTGCACTTAAATTAAAGAAAAACACAATTTTGAGTTTTTTCGCCAAAATTTAAGTTTCATTTTCAAAATTAAATTGTTTAAAATCTGCTCGATGAAATTTCTTTAAATTTTGATATGATGTTGATATGGAAATTATCTACCAAATAAAACCATTAAAGTAAATAATAGTGCAAAATTGAAAAAAGTTTTCATACAACGAAATTTTTTTTTATTAAAAAAATATGAATTTTTATTTTCAAAAATCGATTCCTTCAAAACTGCTTAATGGATTTACTTGAAATTTAGTTTTTTATTGTAAATTAGTAGTATCTTTGAAACAAATAAGCTAAAATAGTCATTGCACTTAAATTAAAGAAAAACACATTTTTGAGTTTTTTCGCCAAAATTTAAGTTTAATTTTCAAAATTGAATTGTTTAAAATCTGCTCGATGAAATTTCTTTAAATTTTGATATGATGTTGATATGGAAATTATCTACAAAACAAAACCATTAAAGTAAATAATAGTGCAAAATTGAAAAAAGTTTTCATACAACGAAATTTTTTTTTATTAAAAAAATATGAATTTTTATTTTCAAAAATCGATTCCTTCAAAACTGCTTAATGGATTTACTTGAAATTTAGTTTTTTATTGTAAATTAGTAGTATCTTTGAAACAAATAAGCTAAAATAGTCATTGCACTTAAATTAAAGAAAAACACATTTTTGAGTTTTTTCGCCAAAATTTAAGTTTCATTTTCAAAATTAAATTGTTTAAAATCTGCTCGATGAAATTTCTTTAAATTTTGATATGATGTTGATATGGAAATTATCTACAAAACAAAACCATTAAAGTAAATAATAGTGCAAAATTGAAAAAAGTTTTCATACAACGAAATTTTTTTTTATTAAAAAAATATGAATTTTTATTTTCAAAAATCGATTCCTTCAAAACTGCTTAATGGATTTACTTGAAATTTAGTTTTTTATTGTAAATTAGTAGTATCTTTGAAACAAATAAGCTAAAATAGTCATTGCACTTAAATTAAAGAAAAACACATTTTTGAGTTTTTTCGCCAAAATTTAAGTTTCATTTTCAAAATTAAATTGTTTAAAATCTGCTCGATGAAATTTCTTTAAATTTTGATATGATGTTGATATGGAAATTATCTACCAAATAAAACCATTAAAGTAAATAATAGTGCAAAATTGAAAAAAGTTTTCATACAACGAAATTTTTTTTTATTAAAAAAATATGAATTTTTATTTTCAAAAATCGATTCCTTCAAAACTGCTTAATGGATTTACTTGAAATTTAGTTTTTTATTGTAAATTAGTAGTATCTTTGAAACAAATAAGCTAAAATAGTCATTGCACTTAAATTAAAGAAAAACACATTTTTGAGTTTTTTCGCCAAAATTTAAGTTTAATTTTCAAAATTGAATTGTTTAAAATCTGCTCGATGAAATTTCTTTAAATTTTGATATGATGTTGATATGGAAATTATCTACAAAACAAAACCATTAAAGTAAATAATAGTGCAAAATTGAAAAAAGTTTTCATACAACGAAATTTTTTTTTATTAAAAAAATATGAATTTTTATTTTCAAAAATCGATTCCTTCAAAACTGCTTAATGGATTTACTTGAAATTTAGTTTTTTATTGTAAATTAGTAGTATCTTTGAAACAAATAAGCTAAAATAGTCATTGCACTTAAATTAAAGAAAAACACATTTTTGAGTTTTTTCGCCAAAATTTAAGTTTCATTTTCAAAATTAAATTGTTTAAAATCTGCTCGATGAAATTTCTTTAAATTTTGATATGATGTTGATATGGAAATTATCTACAAAACAAAACCATTAAAGTAAATAATAGTGCAAAATTGAAAAAAGTTTTCATACAACGAAATTTTTTTTTATTAAAAAAATATGAATTTTTATTTTCAAAAATCGATTCCTTCAAAACTGCTTAATGGATTTACTTGAAATTTAGTTTTTTATTGTAAATTAGTAGTATCTTTGAAACAAATAAGCTAAAATAGTCATTGCACTTAAATTAAAGAAAAACACATTTTTGAGTTTTTTCGCCAAAATTTAAGTTTCATTTTCAAAATTAAATTGTTTAAAATCTGCTCGATGAAATTTCTTTAAATTTTGATATGATGTTGATATGGAAATTATCTACCAAATAAAACCATTAAAGTAAATAATAGTGCAAAATTGAAAAAAGTTTTCATACAACGAAATTTTTTTTTATTAAAAAAATATGAATTTTTATTTTCAAAAATTCCTTCAAAACTGCTTAATGGATTTACTTGAAATTTAGTTTTTTATTGTAAATTAGTAGTATCTTTGAAACAAATAAGCTAAAATAGTCATTGCACTTAAATTAAAGAAAAACACATTTTTGAGTTTTTTCGCCAAAATTTAAGTTTAATTTTCAAAATTGAATTGTTTAAAATCTGCTCGATGAAATTTCTTTAAATTTTGATATGATGTTGATATGGAAATTATCTACAAAACAAAACCATTAAAGTAAATAATAGTGCAAAATTGAAAAAAGTTTTCATACAACGAAATTTTTTTTTATTAAAAAAATATGAATTTTTATTTTCAAAAATCGATTCCTTCAAAACTGCTTAATGGATTTACTTGAAATTTAGTTTTTTATTGTAAATTAGTAGTATCTTTGAAACAAATAAGCTAAAATAGTCATTGCACTTAAATTAAAGAAAAACACATTTTTGAGTTTTTTCGCCAAAATTTAAGTTTCATTTTCAAAATTAAATTGTTTAAAATCTGCTCGATGAAATTTCTTTAAATTTTGATATGATGTTGATATGGAAATTATCTACAAAACAAAACCATTAAAGTAAATAATAGTGCAAAATTGAAAAAAGTTTTCATACAACGAAATTTTTTTTTATTAAAAAAATATGAATTTTTATTTTCAAAAATCGATTCCTTCAAAACTGCTTAATGGATTTACTTGAAATTTAGTTTTTTATTGTAAATTAGTAGTATCTTTGAAACAAATAAGCTAAAATAGTCATTGCACTTAAATTAAAGAAAAACACATTTTTGAGTTTTTTCGCCAAAATTTAAGTTTAATTTTCAAAATTGAATTGTTTAAAATCTGCTCGATGAAATTTCTTTAAATTTTGATATGATGTTGATATGGAAATTATCTACAAAACAAAACCATTAAAGTAAATAATAGTGCAAAATTGAAAAAAGTTTTCATACAACGAAATTTTTTTTTATTAAAAAAATATGAATTTTTATTTTCAAAAATCGATTCCTTCAAAACTGCTTAATGGATTTACTTGAAATTTAGTTTTTTATTGTAAATTAGTAGTATCTTTGAAACAAATAAGCTAAAATAGTCATTGCACTTAAATTAAAGAAAAACACATTTTTGAGTTTTTTTCGCCAAAATTTAAGTTTAATTTTCAAAATTGAATTGTTTAAAATCTGCTCGATGAAATTTCTTTAAATTTTGATATGATGTTGATATGGAAATTATCTACAAAACAAAACCATTAAAGTAAATAATAGTGCAAAATTGAAAAAAGTTTTCATACAACGAAATTTTTTTTTATTAAAAAAATATGAATTTTTATTTTCAAAAATCGATTCCTTCAAAACTGCTTAATGGATTTACTTGAAATTTAGTTTTTTATTGTAAATTAGTAGTATCTTTGAAACAAATAAGCTAAAATAGTCATTGCACTTAAATTAAAGAAAAACACATTTTTGAGTTTTTTCGCCAAAATTTAAGTTTCATTTTCAAAATTAAATTGTTTAAAATCTGCTCGATGAAATTTCTTTAAATTTTGATATGATGTTGATATGGAAATTATCTACAAAACAAAACCATTAAAGTAAATAATAGTGCAAAATTGAAAAAAGTTTTCATACAACGAAATTTTTTTTTATTAAAAAAATATGAATTTTTATTTTCAAAAATCGATTCCTTCAAAACTGCTTAATGGATTTACTTGAAATTTAGTTTTTTATTGTAAATTAGTAGTATCTTTGAAACAAATAAGCTAAAATAGTCATTGCACTTAAATTAAAGAAAAACACATTTTTGAGTTTTTTCGCCAAAATTTAAGTTTCATTTTCAAAATTAAATTGTTTAAAATCTGCTCGATGAAATTTCTTTAAATTTTGATATGATGTTGATATGGAAATTATCTACCAAATAAAACCATTAAAGTAAATAATAGTGCAAAATTGAAAAAAGTTTTCATACAACGAAATTTTTTTTTATTAAAAAAATATGAATTTTTATTTTCAAAAATCGATTCCTTCAAAACTGCTTAATGGATTTACTTGAAATTTAGTTTTTTATTGTAAATTAGTAGTATCTTTGAAACAAATAAGCTAAAATAGTCATTGCACTTAAATTAAAGAAAAACACATTTTTGAGTTTTTTCGCCAAAATTTAAGTTTCATTTTCAAAATTAAATTGTTTAAAATCTGCTCGATGAAATTTCTTTAAATTTTGATATGATGTTGATATGGAAATTATCTACAAAACAAAACCATTAAAGTAAATAATAGTGCAAAATTGAAAAAAGTTTTCATACAACGAAATTTTTTTTTATTAAAAAAATATGAATTTTTATTTTCAAAAATCGATTCCTTCAAAACTGCTTAATGGATTTACTTGAAATTTAGTTTTTTATTGTAAATTAGTAGTATCTTTGAAACAAATAAGCTAAAATAGTCATTGCACTTAAATTAAAGAAAAACACATTTTTGAGTTTTTTCGCCAAAATTTAAGTTTCATTTTCAAAATTAAATTGTTTAAAATCTGCTCGATGAAATTTCTTTAAATTTTGATATGATGTTGATATGGAAATTATCTACCAAATAAAACCATTAAAGTAAATAATAGTGCAAAATTGAAAAAAGTTTTCATACAACGAAATTTTTTTTTATTAAAAAAATATGAATTTTTATTTTCAAAAATCGATTCCTTCAAAACTGCTTAATGGATTTACTTGAAATTTAGTTTTTTATTGTAAATTAGTAGTATCTTTGAAACAAATAAGCTAAAATAGTCATTGCACTTAAATTAAAGAAAAACACATTTTTGAGTTTTTTCGCCAAAATTTAAGTTTCATTTTCAAAATTAAATTGTTTAAAATCTGCTCGATGAAATTTCTTTAAATTTTGATATGATGTTGATATGGAAATTATCTACAAAACAAAACCATTAAAGTAAATAATAGTGCAAAATTGAAAAAAGTTTTCATACAACGAAATTTTTTTTTATTAAAAAAATATGAATTTTTATTTTCAAAAATCGATTCCTTCAAAACTGCTTAATGGATTTACTTGAAATTTAGTTTTTTATTGTAAATTAGTAGTATCTTTGAAACAAATAAGCTAAAATAGTCATTGCACTTAAATTAAAGAAAAACACATTTTTGAGTTTTTTCGCCAAAATTTAAGTTTCATTTTCAAAATTAAATTGTTTAAAATCTGCTCGATGAAATTTCTTTAAATTTTGATATGATGTTGATATGGAAATTATCTACAAAACAAAACCATTAAAGTAAATAATAGTGCAAAATTGAAAAAAGTTTTCATACAACGAAATTTTTTTTTATTAAAAAAATATGAATTTTTATTTTCAAAAATCGATTCCTTCAAAACTGCTTAATGGATTTACTTGAAATTTAGTTTTTTATTGTAAATTAGTAGTATCTTTGAAACAAATAAGCTAAAATAGTCATTGCACTTAAATTAAAGAAAAACACATTTTTGAGTTTTTTCGCCAAAATTTAAGTTTCATTTTCAAAATTAAATTGTTTAAAATCTGCTCGATGAAATTTCTTTAAATTTTGATATGATGTTGATATGGAAATTATCTACAAAACAAAACCATTAAAGTAAATAATAGTGCAAAATTGAAAAAAGTTTTCATACAACGAAATTTTTTTTTATTAAAAAAATATGAATTTTTATTTTCAAAAATCGATTCCTTCAAAACTGCTTAATGGATTTACTTGAAATTTAGTTTTTTATTGTAAATTAGTAGTATCTTTGAAACAAATAAGCTAAAATAGTCATTGCACTTAAATTAAAGAAAAACACATTTTTGAGTTTTTTCGCCAAAATTTAAGTTTCATTTTCAAAATTAAATTGTTTAAAATCTGCTCGATGAAATTTCTTTAAATTTTGATATGATGTTGATATGGAAATTATCTACCAAATAAAACCATTAAAGTAAATAATAGTGCAAAATTGAAAAAAGTTTTCATACAACGAAATTTTTTTTTATTAAAAAAATATGAATTTTTATTTTCAAAAATCGATTCCTTCAAAACTGCTTAATGGATTTACTTGAAATTTAGTTTTTTATTGTAAATTAGTAGTATCTTTGAAACAAATAAGCTAAAATAGTCATTGCACTTAAATTAAAGAAAAACACATTTTTGAGTTTTTTCGCCAAAATTTAAGTTTCATTTTCAAAATTAAATTGTTTAAAATCTGCTCGATGAAATTTCTTTAAATTTTGATATGATGTTGATATGGAAATTATCTACAAAACAAAACCATTAAAGTAAATAATAGTGCAAAATTGAAAAAAGTTTTCATACAACGAAATTTTTTTTTATTAAAAAAATATGAATTTTTATTTTCAAAAATCGATTCCTTCAAAACTGCTTAATGGATTTACTTGAAATTTAGTTTTTTATTGTAAATTAGTAGTATCTTTGAAACAAATAAGCTAAAATAGTCATTGCACTTAAATTAAAGAAAAACACATTTTTGAGTTTTTTCGCCAAAATTTAAGTTTCATTTTCAAAATTAAATTGTTTAAAATCTGCTCGATGAAATTTCTTTAAATTTTGATATGATGTTGATATGGAAATTATCTACCAAATAAAACCATTAAAGTAAATAATAGTGCAAAATTGAAAAAAGTTTTCATAAAACGAAATTTTTTTTTATTAAAAAAATATGAATTTTTATTTTCAAAAATCGATTCCTTCAAAACTGCTTAATGGATTTACTTGAAATTTAGTTTTTTATTGTAAATTAGTAGTATCTTTGAAACAAATAAGCTAAAATAGTCATTGCACTTAAATTAAAGAAAAACACATTTTTGAGTTTTTTCGCCAAAATTTAAGTTTAATTTTCAAAATTGAATTGTTTAAAATCTGCTCGATGAAATTTCTTTAAATTTTGATATGATGTTGATATGGAAATTATCTACAAAACAAAACCATTAAAGTAAATAATAGTGCAAAATTGAAAAAAGTTTTCATACAACGAAATTTTTTTTTATTAAAAAAATATGAATTTTTATTTTCAAAAATCGATTCCTTCAAAACTGCTTAATGGATTTACTTGAAATTTAGTTTTTTATTGTAAATTAGTAGTATCTTTGAAACAAATAAGCTAAAATAGTCATTGCACTTAAATTAAAGAAAAACACATTTTTGAGTTTTTTCGCCAAAATTTAAGTTTCATTTTCAAAATTAAATTGTTTAAAATCTGCTCGATGAAATTTCTTTAAATTTTGATATGATGTTGATATGGAAATTATCTACAAAACAAAACCATTAAAGTAAATAATAGTGCAAAATTGAAAAAAGTTTTCATACAACGAAATTTTTTTTTATTAAAAAAATATGAATTTTTATTTTCAAAAATCGATTCCTTCAAAACTGCTTAATGGATTTACTTGAAATTTAGTTTTTTATTGTAAATTAGTAGTATCTTTGAAACAAATAAGCTAAAATAGTCATTGCACTTAAATTAAAGAAAAACACATTTTTGAGTTTTTTCGCCAAAATTTAAGTTTCATTTTCAAAATTAAATTGTTTAAAATCTGCTCGATGAAATTTCTTTAAATTTTGATATGATGTTGATATGGAAATTATCTACCAAATAAAACCATTAAAGTAAATAATAGTGCAAAATTGAAAAAAGTTTTCATACAACGAAATTTTTTTTTATTAAAAAAATATGAATTTTTATTTTCAAAAATCGATTCCTTCAAAACTGCTTAATGGATTTACTTGAAATTTAGTTTTTTATTGTAAATTAGTAGTATCTTTGAAACAAATAAGCTAAAATAGTCATTGCACTTAAATTAAAGAAAAACACATTTTTGAGTTTTTTCGCCAAAATTTAAGTTTAATTTTCAAAATTGAATTGTTTAAAATCTGCTCGATGAAATTTCTTTAAATTTTGATATGATGTTGATATGGAAATTATCTACAAAACAAAACCATTAAAGTAAATAATAGTGCAAAATTGAAAAAAGTTTTCATACAACGAAATTTTTTTTTATTAAAAAAATATGAATTTTTATTTTCAAAAATCGATTCCTTCAAAACTGCTTAATGGATTTACTTGAAATTTAGTTTTTTATTGTAAATTAGTAGTATCTTTGAAACAAATAAGCTAAAATAGTCATTGCACTTAAATTAAAGAAAAACACATTTTTGAGTTTTTTCGCCAAAATTTAAGTTTCATTTTCAAAATTGAATTGTTTAAAATCTGCTCGATGAAATTTCTTTAAATTTTGATATGATGTTAATATGGAAATTATCTACAAAACAAAACCATTAAAGTAAATAATAGTGCAAAATTGAAAAAAGTTTTCATACAACGAAATTTTTTTTTATTAAAAAAATATGAATTTTTATTTTCAAAAATCGATTCCTTCAAAACTGCTTAATGGATTTACTTGAAATTTAGTTTTTTATTGTAAATTAGTAGTATCTTTGAAACAAATAAGCTAAAATAGTCATTGCACTTAAATTAAAGAAAAACACATTTTTGAGTTTTTTCGCCAAAATTTAAGTTTCATTTTCAAAATTGAATTGTTTAAAATCTGCTCGATGAAATTTCTTTAAATTTTGATATGATGTTAATATGGAAATTATCTACAAAACAAAACCATTAAAGTAAATAATAGTGCAAAATTGAAAAAAGTTTTCATACAACGAAATTTTTTTTTATTAAAAAAATATGAATTTTTATTTTCAAAAATCGATTCCTTCAAAACTGCTTAATGGATTTACTTGAAATTTAGTTTTTTATTGTAAATTAGTAGTATCTTTGAAACAAATAAGCTAAAATAGTCATTGCACTTAAATTAAAGAAAAACACATTTTTGAGTTTTTTCGCCAAAATTTAAGTTTCATTTTCAAAATTAAATTGTTTAAAATCTGCTCGATGAAATTTCTTTAAATTTTGATATGATGTTGATATGGAAATTATCTACAAAACAAAACCATTAAAGTAAATAATAGTGCAAAATTGAAAAAAGTTTTCATACAACGAAATTTTTTTTTATTAAAAAAATATGAATTTTTATTTTCAAAAATCGATTCCTTCAAAACTGCTTAATGGATTTACTTGAAATTTAGTTTTTTATTGTAAATTAGTAGTATCTTTGAAACAAATAAGCTAAAATAGTCATTGCACTTAAATTAAAGAAAAACACATTTTTGAGTTTTTTCGCCAAAATTTAAGTTTCATTTTCAAAATTAAATTGTTTAAAATCTGCTCGATGAAATTTCTTTAAATTTTGATATGATGTTGATATGGAAATTATCTACCAAATAAAACCATTAAAGTAAATAATAGTGCAAAATTGAAAAAAGTTTTCATACAACGAAATTTTTTTTTATTAAAAAAATATGAATTTTTATTTTCAAAAATCGATTCCTTCAAAACTGCTTAATGGATTTACTTGAAATTTAGTTTTTTATTGTAAATTAGTAGTATCTTTGAAACAAATAAGCTAAAATAGTCATTGCACTTAAATTAAAGAAAAACACATTTTTGAGTTTTTTCGCCAAAATTTAAGTTTAATTTTCAAAATTGAATTGTTTAAAATCTGCTCGATGAAATTTCTTTAAATTTTGATATGATGTTGATATAGAAATTATCTACAAAACAAAACCATTAAAGTAAATAATAGTGCAAAATTGAAAAAAGTTTTCATACAACGAAATTTTTTTTTATTAAAAAAATATGAATTTTTATTTTCAAAAATCGATTCCTTCAAAACTGCTTAATGGATTTACTTGAAATTTAGTTTTTTATTGTAAATTAGTAGTATCTTTGAAACAAATAAGCTAAAATAGTCATTGCACTTAAATTAAAGAAAAACACATTTTTGAGTTTTTTCGCCAAAATTTAAGTTTCATTTTCAAAATTGAATTGTTTAAAATCTGCTCGATGAAATTTCTTTAAATTTTGATATGATGTTGATATGGAAATTATCTACCAAATAAAACCATTAAAGTAAATAATAGTGCAAAATTGAAAAAAGTTTTCATACAACGAAATTTTTTTTTATTAAAAAAATATGAATTTTTATTTTCAAAAATCGATTCCTTCAAAACTGCTTAATGGATTTACTTGAAATTTAGTTTTTTATTGTAAATTAGTAGTATCTTTGAAACAAATAAGCTAAAATAGTCATTGCACTTAAATTAAAGAAAAACACATTTTTGAGTTTTTTCGCCAAAATTTAAGTTTCATTTTCAAAATTGAATTGTTTAAAATCTGCTCGATGAAATTTCTTTAAATTTTGATATGATGTTAATATGGAAATTATCTACAAAACAAAACCATTAAAGTAAATAATAGTGCAAAATTGAAAAAAGTTTTCATACAACGAAATTTTTTTTTATTAAAAAAATATGAATTTTTATTTTCAAAAATCGATTCCTTCAAAACTGCTTAATGGATTTACTTGAAATTTAGTTTTTTATTGTAAATTAGTAGTATCTTTGAAACAAATAAGCTAAAATAGTCATTGCACTTAAATTAAAGAAAAACACATTTTTGAGTTTTTTCGCCAAAATTTAAGTTTCATTTTCAAAATTAAATTGTTTAAAATCTGCTCGATGAAATTTCTTTAAATTTTGATATGATGTTGATATGGAAATTATCTACCAAATAAAACCATTAAAGTAAATAATAGTGCAAAATTGAAAAAAGTTTTCATACAACGAAATTTTTTTTTATTAAAAAAATATGAATTTTTATTTTCAAAAATCGATTCCTTCAAAACTGCTTAATGGATTTACTTGAAATTTAGTTTTTTATTGTAAATTAGTAGTATCTTTGAAACAAATAAGCTAAAATAGTCATTGCACTTAAATTAAAGAAAAACACATTTTTGAGTTTTTTCGCCAAAATTTAAGTTTAATTTTCAAAATTGAATTGTTTAAAATCTGCTCGATGAAATTTCTTTAAATTTTGATATGATGTTGATATGGAAATTATCTACCAAATAAAACCATTAAAGTAAATAATAGTGCAAAATTGAAAAAAGTTTTCATACAACGAAATTTTTTTTTATTAAAAAAATATGAATTTTTATTTTCAAAAATCGATTCCTTCAAAACTGCTTAATGGATTTACTTGAAATTTAGTTTTTTATTGTAAATTAGTAGTATCTTTGAAACAAATAAGCTAAAATAGTCATTGCACTTAAATTAAAGAAAAACACATTTTTGAGTTTTTTCGCCAAAATTTAAGTTTAATTTTCAAAATTGAATTGTTTAAAATCTGCTCGATGAAATTTCTTTAAATTTTGATATGATGTTGATATAGAAATTATCTACAAAACAAAACCATTAAAGTAAATAATAGTGCAAAATTGAAAAAAGTTTTCATACAACGAAATTTTTTTTTATTAAAAAAATATGAATTTTTATTTTCAAAAATCGATTCCTTCAAAACTGCTTAATGGATTTACTTGAAATTTAGTTTTTTATTGTAAATTAGTAGTATCTTTGAAACAAATAAGCTAAAATAGTCATTGCACTTAAATTAAAGAAAAACACATTTTTGAGTTTTTTCGCCAAAATTTAAGTTTCATTTTCAAAATTGAATTGTTTAAAATCTGCTCGATGAAATTTCTTTAAATTTTGATATGATGTTAATATGGAAATTATCTACAAAACAAAACCATTAAAGTAAATAATAGTGCAAAATTGAAAAAAGTTTTCATACAACGAAATTTTTTTTTATTAAAAAAATATGAATTTTTATTTTCAAAAATCGATTCCTTCAAAACTGCTTAATGGATTTACTTGAAATTTAGTTTTTTATTGTAAATTAGTAGTATCTTTGAAACAAATAAGCTAAAATAGTCATTGCACTTAAATTAAAGAAAAACACATTTTTGAGTTTTTTCGCCAAAATTTAAGTTTCATTTTCAAAATTGAATTGTTTAAAATCTGCTCGATGAAATTTCTTTAAATTTTGATATGATGTTGATATGGAAATTATCTACAAAACAAAACCATTAAAGTAAATAATAGTGCAAAATTGAAAAAAGTTTTCATACAACGAAATTTTTTTTTATTAAAAAAATATGAATTTTTATTTTCAAAAATCGATTCCTTCAAAACTGCTTAATGGATTTACTTGAAATTTAGTTTTTTATTGTAAATTAGTAGTATCTTTGAAACAAATAAGCTAAAATAGTCATTGCACTTAAATTAAAGAAAAACACATTTTTGAGTTTTTTCGCCAAAATTTAAGTTTCATTTTCAAAATTAAATTGTTTAAAATCTGCTCGATGAAATTTCTTTAAATTTTGATATGATGTTGATATGGAAATTATCTACCAAATAAAACCATTAAAGTAAATAATAGTGCAAAATTGAAAAAAGTTTTCATACAACGAAATTTTTTTTTATTAAAAAAATATGAATTTTTATTTTCAAAAATCGATTCCTTCAAAACTGCTTAATGGATTTACTTGAAATTTAGTTTTTTATTGTAAATTAGTAGTATCTTTGAAACAAATAAGCTAAAATAGTCATTGCACTTAAATTAAAGAAAAACACATTTTTGAGTTTTTTCGCCAAAATTTAAGTTTAATTTTCAAAATTGAATTGTTTAAAATCTGCTCGATGAAATTTCTTTAAATTTTGATATGATGTTGATATGGAAATTATCTACAAAACAAAACCATTAAAGTAAATAATAGTGCAAAATTGAAAAAAGTTTTCATACAACGAAATTTTTTTTTATTAAAAAAATATGAATTTTTATTTTCAAAAATCGATTCCTTCAAAACTGCTTAATGGATTTACTTGAAATTTAGTTTTTTATTGTAAATTAGTAGTATCTTTGAAACAAATAAGCTAAAATAGTCATTGCACTTAAATTAAAGAAAAACACATTTTTGAGTTTTTTCGCCAAAATTTAAGTTTCATTTTCAAAATTAAATTGTTTAAAATCTGCTCGATGAAATTTCTTTAAATTTTGATATGATGTTGATATGGAAATTATCTACAAAACAAAACCATTAAAGTAAATAATAGTGCAAAATTGAAAAAAGTTTTCATACAACGAAATTTTTTTTTATTAAAAAAATATGAATTTTTATTTTCAAAAATCGATTCCTTCAAAACTGCTTAATGGATTTACTTGAAATTTAGTTTTTTATTGTAAATTAGTAGTATCTTTGAAACAAATAAGCTAAAATAGTCATTGCACTTAAATTAAAGAAAAACACATTTTTGAGTTTTTTCGCCAAAATTTAAGTTTCATTTTCAAAATTAAATTGTTTAAAATCTGCTCGATGAAATTTCTTTAAATTTTGATATGATGTTGATATGGAAATTATCTACCAAATAAAACCATTAAAGTAAATAATAGTGCAAAATTGAAAAAAGTTTTCATACAACGAAATTTTTTTTTATTAAAAAAATATGAATTTTTATTTTCAAAAATCGATTCCTTCAAAACTGCTTAATGGATTTACTTGAAATTTAGTTTTTTATTGTAAATTAGTAGTATCTTTGAAACAAATAAGCTAAAATAGTCATTGCACTTAAATTAAAGAAAAACACATTTTTGAGTTTTTTCGCCAAAATTTAAGTTTAATTTTCAAAATTGAATTGTTTAAAATCTGCTCGATGAAATTTCTTTAAATTTTGATATGATGTTGATATGGAAATTATCTACAAAACAAAACCATTAAAGTAAATAATAGTGCAAAATTGAAAAAAGTTTTCATACAACGAAATTTTTTTTTATTAAAAAAATATGAATTTTTATTTTCAAAAATCGATTCCTTCAAAACTGCTTAATGGATTTACTTGAAATTTAGTTTTTTATTGTAAATTAGTAGTATCTTTGAAACAAATAAGCTAAAATAGTCATTGCACTTAAATTAAAGAAAAACACATTTTTGAGTTTTTTCGCCAAAATTTAAGTTTCATTTTCAAAATTAAATTGTTTAAAATCTGCTCGATGAAATTTCTTTAAATTTTGATATGATGTTGATATGGAAATTATCTACCAAATAAAACCATTAAAGTAAATAATAGTGCAAAATTGAAAAAAGTTTTCATACAACGAAATTTTTTTTTATTAAAAAAATATGAATTTTTATTTTCAAAAATCGATTCCTTCAAAACTGCTTAATGGATTTACTTGAAATTTAGTTTTTTATTGTAAATTAGTAGTATCTTTGAAACAAATAAGCTAAAATAGTCATTGCACTTAAATTAAAGAAAAACACATTTTTGAGTTTTTTCGCCAAAATTTAAGTTTCATTTTCAAAATTAAATTGTTTAAAATCTGCTCGATGAAATTTCTTTAAATTTTGATATGATGTTGATATGGAAATTATCTACCAAATAAAACCATTAAAGTTAATAATAGTGCAAAATTGAAAAAAGTTTTCATACAACGAAATTTTTTTTTATTAAAAAAATATGAATTTTTATTTTCAAAAATCGATTCCTTCAAAACTGCTTAATGGATTTACTTGAAATTTAGTTTTTTATTGTAAATTAGTAGTATCTTTGAAACAAATAAGCTAAAATAGTCATTGCACTTAAATTAAAGAAAAACACATTTTTGAGTTTTTTCGCCAAAATTTAAGTTTCATTTTCAAAATTGAATTGTTTAAAATCTGCTCGATGAAATTTCTTTAAATTTTGATATGATGTTAATATGGAAATTATCTACAAAACAAAACCATTAAAGTAAATAATAGTGCAAAATTGAAAAAAGTTTTCATACAACGAAATTTTTTTTTATTAAAAAAATATGAATTTTTATTTTCAAAAATCGATTCCTTCAAAACTGCTTAATGGATTTACTTGAAATTTAGTTTTTTATTGTAAATTAGTAGTATCTTTGAAACAAATAAGCTAAAATAGTCATTGCACTTAAATTAAAGAAAAACACATTTTTGAGTTTTTTCGCCAAAATTTAAGTTTCATTTTCAAAATTAAATTGTTTAAAATCTGCTCGATGAAATTTCTTTAAATTTTGATATGATGTTGATATGGAAATTATCTACAAAACAAAACCATTAAAGTAAATAATAGTGCAAAATTGAAAAAAGTTTTCATACAACGAAATTTTTTTTTATTAAAAAAATATGAATTTTTATTTTCAAAAATCGATTCCTTCAAAACTGCTTAATGGATTTACTTGAAATTTAGTTTTTTATTGTAAATTAGTAGTATCTTTGAAACAAATAAGCTAAAATAGTCATTGCACTTAAATTAAAGAAAAACACATTTTTGAGTTTTTTCGCCAAAATTTAAGTTTCATTTTCAAAATTAAATTGTTTAAAATCTGCTCGATGAAATTTCTTTAAATTTTGATATGATGTTGATATGGAAATTATCTACAAAACAAAACCATTAAAGTAAATAATAGTGCAAAATTGAAAAAAGTTTTCATACAACGAAATTTTTTTTTATTAAAAAAATATGAATTTTTATTTTCAAAAATCGATTCCTTCAAAACTGCTTAATGGATTTACTTGAAATTTAGTTTTTTATTGTAAATTAGTAGTATCTTTGAAACAAATAAGCTAAAATAGTCATTGCACTTAAATTAAAGAAAAACACATTTTTGAGTTTTTTCGCCAAAATTTAAGTTTCATTTTCAAAATTAAATTGTTTAAAATCTGCTCGATGAAATTTCTTTAAATTTTGATATGATGTTGATATGGAAATTATCTACCAAATAAAACCATTAAAGTAAATAATAGTGCAAAATTGAAAAAAGTTTTCATACAACGAAATTTTTTTTTATTAAAAAAATATGAATTTTTATTTTCAAAAATCGATTCCTTCAAAACTGCTTAATGGATTTACTTGAAATTTAGTTTTTTATTGTAAATTAGTAGTATCTTTGAAACAAATAAGCTAAAATAGTCATTGCACTTAAATTAAAGAAAAACACATTTTTGAGTTTTTTCGCCAAAATTTAAGTTTAATTTTCAAAATTGAATTGTTTAAAATCTGCTCGATGAAATTTCTTTAAATTTTGATATGATGTTGATATGGAAATTATCTACAAAACAAAACCATTAAAGTAAATAATAGTGCAAAATTGAAAAAAGTTTTCATACAACGAAATTTTTTTTTATTAAAAAAATATGAATTTTTATTTTCAAAAATCGATTCCTTCAAAACTGCTTAATGGATTTACTTGAAATTTAGTTTTTTATTGTAAATTAGTAGTATCTTTGAAACAAATAAGCTAAAATAGTCATTGCACTTAAATTAAAGAAAAACACATTTTTGAGTTTTTTCGCCAAAATTTAAGTTTCATTTTCAAAATTAAATTGTTTAAAATCTGCTCGATGAAATTTCTTTAAATTTTGATATGATGTTGATATGGAAATTATCTACCAAATAAAACCATTAAAGTAAATAATAGTGCAAAATTGAAAAAAGTTTTCATACAACGAAATTTTTTTTTATTAAAAAAATATGAATTTTTATTTTCAAAAATCGATTCCTTCAAAACTGCTTAATGGATTTACTTGAAATTTAGTTTTTTATTGTAAATTAGTAGTATCTTTGAAACAAATAAGCTAAAATAGTCATTGCACTTAAATTAAAGAAAAACACATTTTTGAGTTTTTTCGCCAAAATTTAAGTTTCATTTTCAAAATTGAATTGTTTAAAATCTGCTCGATGAAATTTCTTTAAATTTTGATATGATGTTAATATGGAAATTATCTACAAAACAAAACCATTAAAGTAAATAATAGTGCAAAATTGAAAAAAGTTTTCATACAACGAAATTTTTTTTTATTAAAAAAATATGAATTTTTATTTTCAAAAATCGATTCCTTCAAAACTGCTTAATGGATTTACTTGAAATTTAGTTTTTTATTGTAAATTAGTAGTATCTTTGAAACAAATAAGCTAAAATAGTCATTGCACTTAAATTAAAGAAAAACACATTTTTGAGTTTTTTCGCCAAAATTTAAGTTTCATTTTCAAAATTGAATTGTTTAAAATCTGCTCGATGAAATTTCTTTAAATTTTGATATGATGTTGATATGGAAATTATCTACAAAACAAAACCATTAAAGTAAATAATAGTGCAAAATTGAAAAAGTTTTCATACAACGAAATTTTTTTTTATTAAAAAAATATGAATTTTTATTTTCAAAAATCGATTCCTTCAAAACTGCTTAATGGATTTACTTGAAATTTAGTTTTTTATTGTAAATTAGTAGTATCTTTGAAACAAATAAGCTAAAATAGTCATTGCACTTAAATTAAAGAAAAACACATTTTTGAGTTTTTTCGCCAAAATTTAAGTTTCATTTTCAAAATTAAATTGTTTAAAATCTGCTCGATGAAATTTCTTTAAATTTTGATATGATGTTGATATGGAAATTATCTACAAAACAAAACCATTAAAGTAAATAATAGTGCAAAATTGAAAAAAGTTTTCATACAACGAAATTTTTTTTTATTAAAAAAATATGAATTTTTATTTTCAAAAATCGATTCCTTCAAAACTGCTTAATGGATTTACTTGAAATTTAGTTTTTTATTGTAAATTAGTAGTATCTTTGAAACAAATAAGCTAAAATAGTCATTGCACTTAAATTAAAGAAAAACACATTTTTGAGTTTTTTCGCCAAAATTTAAGTTTCATTTTCAAAATTAAATTGTTTAAAATCTGCTCGATGAAATTTCTTTAAATTTTGATATGATGTTGATATGGAAATTATCTACCAAATAAAACCATTAAAGTAAATAATAGTGCAAAATTGAAAAAAGTTTTCATACAACGAAATTTTTTTTTATTAAAAAAATATGAATTTTTATTTTCAAAAATCGATTCCTTCAAAACTGCTTAATGGATTTACTTGAAATTTAGTTTTTTATTGTAAATTAGTAGTATCTTTGAAACAAATAAGCTAAAATAGTCATTGCACTTAAATTAAAGAAAAACACATTTTTGAGTTTTTTCGCCAAAATTTAAGTTTAATTTTCAAAATTGAATTGTTTAAAATCTGCTCGATGAAATTTCTTTAAATTTTGATATGATGTTGATATGGAAATTATCTACAAAACAAAACCATTAAAGTAAATAATAGTGCAAAATTGAAAAAAGTTTTCATACAACGAAATTTTTTTTTATTAAAAAAATATGAATTTTTATTTTCAAAAATCGATTCCTTCAAAACTGCTTAATGGATTTACTTGAAATTTAGTTTTTTATTGTAAATTAGTAGTATCTTTGAAACAAATAAGCTAAAATAGTCATTGCACTTAAATTAAAGAAAAACACATTTTTGAGTTTTTTCGCCAAAATTTAAGTTTCATTTTCAAAATTGAATTGTTTAAAATCTGCTCGATGAAATTTCTTTAAATTTTGATATGATGTTAATATGGAAATTATCTACAAAACAAAACCATTAAAGTAAATAATAGTGCAAAATTGAAAAAAGTTTTCATACAACGAAATTTTTTTTTATTAAAAAAATATGAATTTTTATTTTCAAAAATCGATTCCTTCAAAACTGCTTAATGGATTTACTTGAAATTTAGTTTTTTATTGTAAATTAGTAGTATCTTTGAAACAAATAAGCTAAAATAGTCATTGCACTTAAATTAAAGAAAAACACATTTTTGAGTTTTTTCGCCAAAATTTAAGTTTCATTTTCAAAATTGAATTGTTTAAAATCTGCTCGATGAAATTTCTTTAAATTTTGATATGATGTTGATATGGAAATTATCTACAAAACAAAACCATTAAAGTAAATAATAGTGCAAAATTGAAAAAAGTTTTCATACAACGAAATTTTTTTTTATTAAAAAAATATGAATTTTTATTTTCAAAAATCGATTCCTTCAAAACTGCTTAATGGATTTACTTGAAATTTAGTTTTTTATTGTAAATTAGTAGTATCTTTGAAACAAATAAGCTAAAATAGTCATTGCACTTAAATTAAAGAAAAACACATTTTTGAGTTTTTTCGCCAAAATTTAAGTTTCATTTTCAAAATTAAATTGTTTAAAATCTGCTCGATGAAATTTCTTTAAATTTTGATATGATGTTGATATGGAAATTATCTACAAAACAAAACCATTAAAGTAAATAATAGTGCAAAATTGAAAAAAGTTTTCATACAACGAAATTTTTTTTTATTAAAAAAATATGAATTTTTATTTTCAAAAATCGATTCCTTCAAAACTGCTTAATGGATTTACTTGAAATTTAGTTTTTTATTGTAAATTAGTAGTATCTTTGAAACAAATAAGCTAAAATAGTCATTGCACTTAAATTAAAGAAAAACACATTTTTGAGTTTTTTCGCCAAAATTTAAGTTTCATTTTCAAAATTAAATTGTTTAAAATCTGCTCGATGAAATTTCTTTAAATTTTGATATGATGTTGATATGGAAATTATCTACCAAATAAAACCATTAAAGTAAATAATAGTGCAAAATTGAAAAAAGTTTTCATACAACGAAATTTTTTTTTATTAAAAAAATATGAATTTTTATTTTCAAAAATCGATTCCTTCAAAACTGCTTAATGGATTTACTTGAAATTTAGTTTTTTATTGTAAATTAGTAGTATCTTTGAAACAAATAAGCTAAAATAGTCATTGCACTTAAATTAAAGAAAAACACATTTTTGAGTTTTTTCGCCAAAATTTAAGTTTAATTTTCAAAATTGAATTGTTTAAAATCTGCTCGATGAAATTTCTTTAAATTTTGATATGATGTTGATATGGAAATTATCTACAAAACAAAACCATTAAAGTAAATAATAGTGCAAAATTGAAAAAAGTTTTCATACAACGAAATTTTTTTTTATTAAAAAAATATGAATTTTTATTTTCAAAAATCGATTCCTTCAAAACTGCTTAATGGATTTACTTGAAATTTAGTTTTTTATTGTAAATTAGTAGTATCTTTGAAACAAATAAGCTAAAATAGTCATTGCACTTAAATTAAAGAAAAACACATTTTTGAGTTTTTTCGCCAAAATTTAAGTTTCATTTTCAAAATTAAATTGTTTAAAATCTGCTCGATGAAATTTCTTTAAATTTTGATATGATGTTGATATGGAAATTATCTACAAAACAAAACCATTAAAGTAAATAATAGTGCAAAATTGAAAAAAGTTTTCATACAACGAAATTTTTTTTTATTAAAAAAATATGAATTTTTATTTTCAAAAATCGATTCCTTCAAAACTGCTTAATGGATTTACTTGAAATTTAGTTTTTTATTGTAAATTAGTAGTATCTTTGAAACAAATAAGCTAAAATAGTCATTGCACTTAAATTAAAGAAAAACACATTTTTGAGTTTTTTCGCCAAAATTTAAGTTTCATTTTCAAAATTAAATTGTTTAAAATCTGCTCGATGAAATTTCTTTAAATTTTGATATGATGTTGATATGGAAATTATCTACCAAATAAAACCATTAAAGTAAATAATAGTGCAAAATTGAAAAAAGTTTTCATACAACGAAATTTTTTTTTATTAAAAAAATATGAATTTTTATTTTCAAAAATCGATTCCTTCAAAACTGCTTAATGGATTTACTTGAAATTTAGTTTTTTATTGTAAATTAGTAGTATCTTTGAAAAAAATAAGCTAAAATAGTCATTGCACTTAAATTAAAGAAAAACACATTTTTGAGTTTTTTCGCCAAAATTTAAGTTTCATTTTCAAAATTAAATTGTTTAAAATCTGCTCGATGAAATTTCTTTAAATTTTGATATGATGTTGATATGGAAATTATCTACAAAACAAAACCATTAAAGTAAATAATAGTGCAAAATTGAAAAAAGTTTTCATACAACGAAATTTTTTTTTATTAAAAAAATATGAATTTTTATTTTCAAAAATCGATTCCTTCAAAACTGCTTAATGGATTTACTTGAAATTTAGTTTTTTATTGTAAATTAGTAGTATCTTTGAAACAAATAAGCTAAAATAGTCATTGCACTTAAATTAAAGAAAAACACATTTTTGAGTTTTTTCGCCAAAATTTAAGTTTCATTTTCAAAATTAAATTGTTTAAAATCTGCTCGATGAAATTTCTTTAAATTTTGATATGATGTTGATATGGAAATTATCTACAAAACAAAACCATTAAAGTAAATAATAGTGCAAAATTGAAAAAAGTTTTCATACAACGAAATTTTTTTTTATTAAAAAAATATGAATTTTTATTTTCAAAAATCGATTCCTTCAAAACTGCTTAATGGATTTACTTGAAATTTAGTTTTTTATTGTAAATTAGTAGTATCTTTGAAACAAATAAGCTAAAATAGTCATTGCACTTAAATTAAAGAAAAACACATTTTTGAGTTTTTTCGCCAAAATTTAAGTTTCATTTTCAAAATTAAATTGTTTAAAATCTGCTCGATGAAATTTCTTTAAATTTTGATATGATGTTGATATGGAAATTATCTACAAAACAAAACCATTAAAGTAAATAATAGTGCAAAATTGAAAAAAGTTTTCATACAACGAAATTTTTTTTTATTAAAAAAATATGAATTTTTATTTTCAAAAATCGATTCCTTCAAAACTGCTTAATGGATTTACTTGAAATTTAGTTTTTTATTGTAAATTAGTAGTATCTTTGAAACAAATAAGCTAAAATAGTCATTGCACTTAAATTAAAGAAAAACACATTTTTGAGTTTTTTCGCCAAAATTTAAGTTTCATTTTCAAAATTAAATTGTTTAAAATCTGCTCGATGAAATTTCTTTAAATTTTGATATGATGTTGATATGGAAATTATCTACAAAACAAAACCATTAAAGTAAATAATAGTGCAAAATTGAAAAAAGTTTTCATACAACGAAATTTTTTTTTATTAAAAAAATATGAATTTTTATTTTCAAAAATCGATTCCTTCAAAACTGCTTAATGGATTTACTTGAAATTTAGTTTTTTATTGTAAATTAGTAGTATCTTTGAAACAAATAAGCTAAAATAGTCATTGCACTTAAATTAAAGAAAAACACATTTTTGAGTTTTTTCGCCAAAATTTAAGTTTCATTTTCAAAATTAAATTGTTTAAAATCTGCTCGATGAAATTTCTTTAAATTTTGATATGATGTTGATATGGAAATTATCTACCAAATAAAACCATTAAAGTAAATAATAGTGCAAAATTGAAAAAAGTTTTCATACAACGAAATTTTTTTTTATTAAAAAAATATGAATTTTTATTTTCAAAAATCGATTCCTTCAAAACTGCTTAATGGATTTACTTGAAATTTAGTTTTTTATTGTAAATTAGTAGTATCTTTGAAACAAATAAGCTAAAATAGTCATTGCACTTAAATTAAAGAAAAACACATTTTTGAGTTTTTTCGCCAAAATTTAAGTTTAATTTTCAAAATTGAATTGTTTAAAATCTGCTCGATGAAATTTCTTTAAATTTTGATATGATGTTGATATGGAAATTATCTACAAAACAAAACCATTAAAGTAAATAATAGTGCAAAATTGAAAAAAGTTTTCATACAACGAAATTTTTTTTTATTAAAAAAATATGAATTTTTATTTTCAAAAATCGATTCCTTCAAAACTGCTTAATGGATTTACTTGAAATTTAGTTTTTTATTGTAAATTAGTAGTATCTTTGAAACAAATAAGCTAAAATAGTCATTGCACTTAAATTAAAGAAAAACACATTTTTGAGTTTTTTCGCCAAAATTTAAGTTTCATTTTCAAAATTAAATTGTTTAAAATCTGCTCGATGAAATTTCTTTAAATTTTGATATGATGTTGATATGGAAATTATCTACAAAACAAAACCATTAAAGTAAATAATAGTGCAAAATTGAAAAAAGTTTTCATACAACGAAATTTTTTTTTATTAAAAAAATATGAATTTTTATTTTCAAAAATCGATTCCTTCAAAACTGCTTAATGGATTTACTTGAAATTTAGTTTTTTATTGTAAATTAGTAGTATCTTTGAAACAAATAAGCTAAAATAGTCATTGCACTTAAATTAAAGAAAAACACATTTTTGAGTTTTTTCGCCAAAATTTAAGTTTCATTTTCAAAATTAAATTGTTTAAAATCTGCTCGATGAAATTTCTTTAAATTTTGATATGATGTTGATATGGAAATTATCTACAAAACAAAACCATTAAAGTAAATAATAGTGCAAAATTGAAAAAAGTTTTCATACAACGAAATTTTTTTTTATTAAAAAAATATGAATTTTTATTTTCAAAAATCGATTCCTTCAAAACTGCTTAATGGATTTACTTGAAATTTAGTTTTTTATTGTAAATTAGTAGTATCTTTGAAACAAATAAGCTAAAATAGTCATTGCACTTAAATTAAAGAAAAACACATTTTTGAGTTTTTTCGCCAAAATTTAAGTTTCATTTTCAAAATTAAATTGTTTAAAATCTGCTCGATGAAATTTCTTTAAATTTTGATATGATGTTGATATGGAAATTATCTACAAAACAAAACCATTAAAGTAAATAATAGTGCAAAATTGAAAAAAGTTTTCATACAACGAAATTTTTTTTTATTAAAAAAATATGAATTTTTATTTTCAAAAATCGATTCCTTCAAAACTGCTTAATGGATTTACTTGAAATTTAGTTTTTTATTGTAAATTAGTAGTATCTTTGAAACAAATAAGCTAAAATAGTCATTGCACTTAAATTAAAGAAAAACACATTTTTGAGTTTTTTCGCCAAAATTTAAGTTTCATTTTCAAAATTAAATTGTTTAAAATCTGCTCGATGAAATTTCTTTAAATTTTGATATGATGTTGATATGGAAATTATCTACAAAACAAAACCATTAAAGTAAATAATAGTGCAAAATTGAAAAAAGTTTTCATACAACGAAATTTTTTTTTATTAAAAAAATATGAATTTTTATTTTCAAAAATCGATTCCTTCAAAACTGCTTAATGGATTTACTTGAAATTTAGTTTTTTATTGTAAATTAGTAGTATCTTTGAAACAAATAAGCTAAAATAGTCATTGCACTTAAATTAAAGAAAAACACATTTTTGAGTTTTTTCGCCAAAATTTAAGTTTCATTTTCAAAATTAAATTGTTTAAAATCTGCTCGATGAAATTTCTTTAAATTTTGATATGATGTTGATATGGAAATTATCTACAAAACAAAACCATTAAAGTAAATAATAGTGCAAAATTGAAAAAAGTTTTCATACAACGAAATTTGTTTTTATTAAAAAAATATGAATTTTTATTTTCAAAAATCGATTCCTTCAAAACTGCTTAATGGATTTACTTGAAATTTAGTTTTTTATTGTAAATTAGTAGTATCTTTGAAACAAATAAGCTAAAATAGTCATTGCACTTAAATTAAAGAAAAACACATTTTTGAGTTTTTTCGCCAAAATTTAAGTTTCATTTTCAAAATTAAATTGTTTAAAATCTGCTCGATGAAATTTCTTTAAATTTTGATATGATGTTGATATGGAAATTATCTACAAAACAAAACCATTAAAGTAAATAATAGTGCAAAATTGAAAAAATTTTTCATACAACGAAATTTTTTTTTATTAAAAAAATATGAATTTTTATTTTCAAAAATCGATTCCTTCAAAACTGCTTAATGGATTTACTTGAAATTTAGTTTTTTATTGTAAATTAGTAGTATCTTTGAAACAAATAAGCTAAAATAGTCATTGCACTTAAATTAAAGAAAAACACATTTTTGAGTTTTTTCGCCAAAATTTAAGTTTCATTTTCAAAATTAAATTGTTTAAAATCTGCTCGATGAAATTTCTTTAAATTTTGATATGATGTTGATATGGAAATTATCTACAAAACAAAACCATTAAAGTAAATAATAGTGCAAAATTGAAAAAAGTTTTCATACAACGAAATTTTTTTTTATTAAAAAAATATGAATTTTTATTTTCAAAAATCGATTCCTTCAAAACTGCTTAATGGATTTACTTGAAATTTAGTTTTTTATTGTAAATTAGTAGTATCTTTGAAACAAATAAGCTAAAATAGTCATTGCACTTAAATTAAAGAAAAACACATTTTTGAGTTTTTTCGCCAAAATTTAAGTTTCATTTTCAAAATTAAATTGTTTAAAATCTGCTCGATGAAATTTCTTTAAATTTTGATATGATGTTGATATGGAAATTATCTACCAAATAAAACCATTAAAGTAAATAATAGTGCAAAATTGAAAAAAGTTTTCATACAACGAAATTTTTTTTTATTAAAAAAATATGAATTTTTATTTTCAAAAATCGATTCCTTCAAAACTGCTTAATGGATTTACTTGAAATTTAGTTTTTTATTGTAAATTAGTAGTATCTTTGAAACAAATAAGCTAAAATAGTCATTGCACTTAAATTAAAGAAAAACACATTTTTGAGTTTTTTCGCCAAAATTTAAGTTTCATTTTCAAAATTGAATTGTTTAAAATCTGCTCGATGAAATTTCTTTAAATTTTGATATGATGTTAATATGGAAATTATCTACAAAACAAAACCATTAAAGTAAATAATAGTGCAAAATTGAAAAAAGTTTTCATACAACGAAATTTTTTTTTATTAAAAAAATATGAATTTTTATTTTCAAAAATCGATTCCTTCAAAACTGCTTAATGGATTTACTTGAAATTTAGTTTTTTATTGTAAATTAGTAGTATCTTTGAAACAAATAAGCTAAAATAGTCATTGCACTTAAATTAAAGAAAAACACATTTTTGAGTTTTTTCGCCAAAATTTAAGTTTCATTTTCAAAATTGAATTGTTTAAAATCTGCTCGATGAAATTTCTTTAAATTTTGATATGATGTTGATATGGAAATTATCTACAAAACAAAACCATTAAAGTAAATAATAGTGCAAAATTGAAAAAAGTTTTCATACAACGAAATTTTTTTTTATTAAAAAAATATGAATTTTTAATTTCAAAAATCGATTCCTTCAAAACTGCTTAATGGATTTACTTGAAATTTAGTTTTTTATTGTAAATTAGTAGTATCTTTGAAACAAATAAGCTAAAATAGTCATTGCACTTAAATTAAAGAAAAACACATTTTTGAGTTTTTTCGCCAAAATTTAAGTTTCATTTTCAAAATTAAATTGTTTAAAATCTGCTCGATGAAATTTCTTTAAATTTTGATATGATGTTGATATGGAAATTATCTACAAAACAAAACCATTAAAGTAAATAATAGTGCAAAATTGAAAAAAGTTTTCATACAACGAAATTTTTTTTTATTAAAAAAATATGAATTTTTATTTTCAAAAATCGATTCCTTCAAAACTGCTTAATGGATTTACTTGAAATTTAGTTTTTTATTGTAAATTAGTAGTATCTTTGAAACAAATAAGCTAAAATAGTCATTGCACTTAAATTAAAGAAAAACACATTTTTGAGTTTTTTCGCCAAAATTTAAGTTTCATTTTCAAAATTAAATTGTTTAAAATCTGCTCGATGAAATTTCTTTAAATTTTGATATGATGTTGATATGGAAATTATCTACCAAATAAAACCATTAAAGTAAATAATAGTGCAAAATTGAAAAAAGTTTTCATACAACGAAATTTTTTTTTATTAAAAAAATATGAATTTTTATTTTCAAAAATCGATTCCTTCAAAACTGCTTAATGGATTTACTTGAAATTTAGTTTTTTATTGTAAATTAGTAGTATCTTTGAAACAAATAAGCTAAAATAGTCATTGCACTTAAATTAAAGAAAAACACATTTTTGAGTTTTTTCGCCAAAATTTAAGTTTAATTTTCAAAATTGAATTGTTTAAAATCTGCTCGATGAAATTTCTTTAAATTTTGATATGATGTTGATATGGAAATTATCTACAAAACAAAACCATTAAAGTAAATAATAGTGCAAAATTGAAAAAAGTTTTCATACAACGAAATTTTTTTTTATTAAAAAAATATGAATTTTTATTTTCAAAAATCGATTCCTTCAAAACTGCTTAATGGATTTACTTGAAATTTAGTTTTTTATTGTAAATTAGTAGTATCTTTGAAACAAATAAGCTAAAATAGTCATTGCACTTAAATTAAAGAAAAACACATTTTTGAGTTTTTTCGCCAAAATTTAAGTTTCATTTTCAAAATTGAATTGTTTAAAATCTGCTCGATGAAATTTCGTTAAATTTTGATATGATGTTAATATGGAAATTATCTACAAAACAAAACCATTAAAGTAAATAATAGTGCAAAATTGAAAAAAGTTTTCATACAACGAAATTTTTTTTTATTAAAAAAATATGAATTTTTATTTTCAAAAATCGATTCCTTCAAAACTGCTTAATGGATTTACTTGAAATTTAGTTTTTTATTGTAAATTAGTAGTATCTTTGAAACAAATAAGCTAAAATAGTCATTGCACTTAAATTAAAGAAAAACACATTTTTGAGTTTTTTCGCCAAAATTTAAGTTTCATTTTCAAAATTAAATTGTTTAAAATCTGCTCGATGAAATTTCTTTAAATTTTGATATGATGTTGATATGGAAATTATCTACAAAACAAAACCATTAAAGTAAATAATAGTGCAAAATTGAAAAAAGTTTTCATACAACGAAATTTTTTTTTATTAAAAAAATATGAATTTTTATTTTCAAAAATCGATTCCTTCAAAACTGCTTAATGGATTTACTTGAAATTTAGTTTTTTATTGTAAATTAGTAGTATCTTTGAAACAAATAAGCTAAAATAGTCATTGCACTTAAATTAAAGAAAAACACATTTTTGAGTTTTTTCGCCAAAATTTAAGTTTCATTTTCAAAATTAAATTGTTTAAAATCTGCTCGATGAAATTTCTTTAAATTTTGATATGATGTTGATATGGAAATTATCTACAAAACAAAACCATTAAAGTAAATAATAGTGCAAAATTGAAAAAAGTTTTCATACAACGAAATTTTTTTTTATTAAAAAAATATGAATTTTTATTTTCAAAAATCGATTCCTTCAAAACTGCTTAATGGATTTACTTGAAATTTAGTTTTTTATTGTAAATTAGTAGTATCTTTGAAACAAATAAGCTAAAATAGTCATTGCACTTAAATTAAAGAAAAACACATTTTTGAGTTTTTTCGCCAAAATTTAAGTTTCATTTTCAAAATTAAATTGTTTAAAATCTGCTCGATGAAATTTCTTTAAATTTTGATATGATGTTGATATGGAAATTATCTACCAAATAAAACCATTAAAGTAAATAATAGTGCAAAATTGAAAAAAGTTTTCATACAACGAAATTTTTTTTTATTAAAAAAATATGAATTTTTATTTTCAAAAATCGATTCCTTCAAAACTGCTTAATGGATTTACTTGAAATTTAGTTTTTTATTGTAAATTAGTAGTATCTTTGAAACAAATAAGCTAAAATAGTCATTGCACTTAAATTAAAGAAAAACACATTTTTGAGTTTTTTCGCCAAAATTTAAGTTTCATTTTCAAAATTAAATTGTTTAAAATCTGCTCGATGAAATTTCTTTAAATTTTGATATGATGTTGATATGGAAATTATCTACCAAATAAAACCATTAAAGTAAATAATAGTGCAAAATTGAAAAAAGTTTTCATACAACGAAATTTTTTTTTATTAAAAAAATATGAATTTTTATTTTCAAAAATCGATTCCTTCAAAACTGCTTAATGGATTTACTTGAAATTTAGTTTTTTATTGTAAATTAGTAGTATCTTTGAAACAAATAAGCTAAAATAGTCATTGCACTTAAATTAAAGAAAAACACATTTTTGAGTTTTTTCGCCAAAATTTAAGTTTCATTTTCAAAATTGAATTGTTTAAAATCTGCTCGATGAAATTTCTTTAAATTTTGATATGATGTTAATATGGAAATTATCTACAAAACAAAACCATTAAAGTAAATAATAGTGCAAAATTGAAAAAAGTTTTCATACAACGAAATTTTTTTTTATTAAAAAAATATGAATTTTTATTTTCAAAAATCGATTCCTTCAAAACTGCTTAATGGATTTACTTGAAATTTAGTTTTTTATTGTAAATTAGTAGTATCTTTGAAACAAATAAGCTAAAATAGTCATTGCACTTAAATTAAAGAAAAACACATTTTTGAGTTTTTTCGCCAAAATTTAAGTTTCATTTTCAAAATTGAATTGTTTAAAATCTGCTCGATGAAATTTCTTTAAATTTTGATATGATGTTGATATGGAAATTATCTACAAAACAAAACCATTAAAGTAAATAATAGTGCAAAATTGAAAAAAGTTTTCATACAACGAAATTTTTTTTTATTAAAAAAATATGAATTTTTATTTTCAAAAATCGATTCCTTCAAAACTGCTTAATGGATTTACTTGAAATTTAGTTTTTTATTGTAAATTAGTAGTATCTTTGAAACAAATAAGCTAAAATAGTCATTGCACTTAAATTAAAGAAAAACACATTTTTGAGTTTTTTCGCCAAAATTTAAGTTTCATTTTCAAAATTAAATTGTTTAAAATCTGCTCGATGAAATTTCTTTAAATTTTGATATGATGTTGATATGGAAATTATCTACAAAACAAAACCATTAAAGTAAATAATAGTGCAAAATTGAAAAAAGTTTTCATACAACGAAATTTTTTTTTATTAAAAAAATATGAATTTTTATTTTCAAAAATCGATTCCTTCAAAACTGCTTAATGGATTTACTTGAAATTTAGTTTTTTATTGTAAATTAGTAGTATCTTTGAAACAAATAAGCTAAAATAGTCATTGCACTTAAATTAAAGAAAAACACATTTTTGAGTTTTTTCGCCAAAATTTAAGTTTCATTTTCAAAATTAAATTGTTTAAAATCTGCTCGATGAAATTTCTTTAAATTTTGATATGATGTTGATATGGAAATTATCTACCAAATAAAACCATTAAAGTAAATAATAGTGCAAAATTGAAAAAAGTTTTCATACAACGAAATTTTTTTTTATTAAAAAAATATGAATTTTTATTTTCAAAAATCGATTCCTTCAAAACTGCTTAATGGATTTACTTGAAATTTAGTTTTTTATTGTAAATTAGTAGTATCTTTGAAACAAATAAGCTAAAATAGTCATTGCACTTAAATTAAAGAAAAACACATTTTTGAGTTTTTTCGCCAAAATTTAAGTTTAATTTTCAAAATTGAATTGTTTAAAATCTGCTCGATGAAATTTCTTTAAATTTTGATATGATGTTGATATGGAAATTATCTACAAAACAAAACCATTAAAGTAAATAATAGTGCAAAATTGAAAAAAGTTTTCATACAACGAAATTTTTTTTTATTAAAAAAATATGAATTTTTATTTTCAAAAATCGATTCCTTCAAAACTGCTTAATGGATTTACTTGAAATTTAGTTTTTTATTGTAAATTAGTAGTATCTTTGAAACAAATAAGCTAAAATAGTCATTGCACTTAAATTAAAGAAAAACACATTTTTGAGTTTTTTCGCCAAAATTTAAGTTTCATTTTCAAAATTAAATTGTTTAAAATCTGCTCGATGAAATTTCTTTAAATTTTGATATGATGTTGATATGGAAATTATCTACCAAATAAAACCATTAAAGTAAATAATAGTGCAAAATTGAAAAAAGTTTTCATACAACGAAATTTTTTTTTATTAAAAAAATATGAATTTTTATTTTCAAAAATCGATTCCTTCAAAACTGCTTAATGGATTTACTTGAAATTTAGTTTTTTATTGTAAATTAGTAGTATCTTTGAAACAAATAAGCTAAAATAGTCATTGCACTTAAATTAAAGAAAAACACATTTTTGAGTTTTTTCGCCAAAATTTAAGTTTCATTTTCAAAATTGAATTGTTTAAAATCTGCTCGATGAAATTTCTTTAAATTTTGATATGATGTTAATATGGAAATTATCTACAAAACAAAACCATTAAAGTAAATAATAGTGCAAAATTGAAAAAAGTTTTCATACAACGAAATTTTTTTTTATTAAAAAAATATGAATTTTTATTTTCAAAAATCGATTCCTTCAAAACTGCTTAATGGATTTACTTGAAATTTAGTTTTTTATTGTAAATTAGTAGTATCTTTGAAACAAATAAGCTAAAATAGTCATTGCACTTAAATTAAAGAAAAACACATTTTTGAGTTTTTTCGCCAAAATTTAAGTTTCATTTTCAAAATTGAATTGTTTAAAATCTGCTCGATGAAATTTCTTTAAATTTTGATATGATGTTGATATGGAAATTATCTACAAAACAAAACCATTAAAGTAAATAATAGTGCAAAATTGAAAAAAGTTTTCATACAACGAAATTTTTTTTTATTAAAAAAATATGAATTTTTATTTTCAAAAATCGATTCCTTCAAAACTGCTTAATGGATTTACTTGAAATTTAGTTTTTTATTGTAAATTAGTAGTATCTTTGAAACAAATAAGCTAAAATAGTCATTGCACTTAAATTAAAGAAAAACACATTTTTGAGTTTTTTCGCCAAAATTTAAGTTTCATTTTCAAAATTAAATTGTTTAAAATCTGCTCGATGAAATTTCTTTAAATTTTGATATGATGTTGATATGGAAATTATCTACAAAACAAAACCATTAAAGTAAATAATAGTGCAAAATTGAAAAAAGTTTTCATACAACGAAATTTTTTTTTATTAAAAAAATATGAATTTTTATTTTCAAAAATCGATTCCTTCAAAACTGCTTAATGGATTTACTTGAAATTTAGTTTTTTATTGTAAATTAGTAGTATCTTTGAAACAAATAAGCTAAAATAGTCATTGCACTTAAATTAAAGAAAAACACATTTTTGAGTTTTTTCGCCAAAATTTAAGTTTCATTTTCAAAATTGAATTGTTTAAAATCTGCTCGATGAAATTTCTTTAAATTTTGATATGATGTTAATATGGAAATTATCTACAAAACAAAACCATTAAAGTAAATAATAGTGCAAAATTGAAAAAAGTTTTCATACAACGAAATTTTTTTTTATTAAAAAAATATGAATTTTTATTTTCAAAAATCGATTCCTTCAAAACTGCTTAATGGATTTACTTGAAATTTAGTTTTTTATTGTAAATTAGTAGTATCTTTGAAACAAATAAGCTAAAATAGTCATTGCACTTAAATTAAAGAAAAACACATTTTTGAGTTTTTTCGCCAAAATTTAAGTTTCATTTTCAAAATTAAATTGTTTAAAATCTGCTCGATGAAATTTCTTTAAATTTTGATATGATGTTGATATGGAAATTATCTACAAAACAAAACCATTAAAGTAAATAATAGTGCAAAATTGAAAAAAGTTTTCATACAACGAAATTTTTTTTTATTAAAAAAATATGAATTTTTATTTTCAAAAATCGATTCCTTCAAAACTGCTTAATGGATTTACTTGAAATTTAGTTTTTTATTGTAAATTAGTAGTATCTTTGAAACAAATAAGCTAAAATAGTCATTGCACTTAAATTAAAGAAAAACACATTTTTTTTTCGCCAAAATTTAAGTTTCATTTTCAAAATTAAATTGTTTAAAATCTGCTCGATGAAATTTCTTTAAATTTTGATATGATGTTGATATGGAAATTATCTACAAAACAAAACCATTAAAGTAAATAATAGTGCAAAATTGAAAAAAGTTTTCATACAACGAAATTTTTTTTTATTAAAAAAATATGAATTTTTATTTTCAAAAATCGATTCCTTCAAAACTGCTTAATGGATTTACTTGAAATTTAGTTTTTTATTGTAAATTAGTAGTATCTTTGAAACAAATAAGCTAAAATAGTCATTGCACTTAAATTAAAGAAAAACACATTTTTGAGTTTTTTCGCCAAAATTTAAGTTTAATTTTCAAAATTGAATTGTTTAAAATCTGCTCGATGAAATTTCTTTAAATTTTGATATGATGTTGATATGGAAATTATCTACAAAACAAAACCATTAAAGTAAATAATAGTGCAAAATTGAAAAAAGTTTTCATACAACGAAATTTTTTTTTATTAAAAAAATATGAATTTTTATTTTCAAAAATCGATTCCTTCAAAACTGCTTAATGGATTTACTTGAAATTTAGTTTTTTATTGTAAATTAGTAGTATCTTTGAAACAAATAAGCTAAAATAGTCATTGCACTTAAATTAAAGAAAAACACATTTTTGAGTTTTTTCGCCAAAATTTAAGTTTCATTTTCAAAATTGAATTGTTTAAAATCTGCTCAATGAAATTTCTTTAAATTTTGATATGATGTTAATATGGAAATTATCTACAAAACAAAACCATTAAAGTAAATAATAGTGCAAAATTGAAAAAAGTTTTCATACAACGAAATTTTTTTTTATTAAAAAAATATGAATTTTTATTTTCAAAAATCGATTCCTTCAAAACTGCTTAATGGATTTACTTGAAATTTAGTTTTTTATTGTAAATTAGTAGTATCTTTGAAACAAATAAGCTAAAATAGTCATTGCACTTAAATTAAAGAAAAACACATTTTTGAGTTTTTTCGCCAAAATTTAAGTTTCATTTTCAAAATTGAATTGTTTAAAATCTGCTCGATGAAATTTCTTTAAATTTTGATATGATGTTGATATGGAAATTATCTACAAAACAAAACCATTAAAGTAAATAATAGTGCAAAATTGAAAAAAGTTTTCATACAACGAAATTTTTTTTTATTAAAAAAATATGAATTTTTATTTTCAAAAATCGATTCCTTCAAAACTGCTTAATGGATTTACTTGAAATTTAGTTTTTTATTGTAAATTAGTAGTATCTTTGAAACAAATAAGCTAAAATAGTCATTGCACTTAAATTAAAGAAAAACACATTTTTGAGTTTTTTCGCCAAAATTTAAGTTTCATTTTCAAAATTAAATTGTTTAAAATCTGCTCGATGAAATTTCTTTAAATTTTGATATGATGTTGATATGGAAATTATCTACAAAACAAAACCATTAAAGTAAATAATAGTGCAAAATTGAAAAAAGTTTTCATACAACGAAATTTTTTTTTATTAAAAAAATATGAATTTTTATTTTCAAAAATCGATTCCTTCAAAACTGCTTAATGGATTTACTTGAAATTTAGTTTTTTATTGTAAATTAGTAGTATCTTTGAAACAAATAAGCTAAAATAGTCATTGCACTTAAATTAAAGAAAAACACATTTTTGAGTTTTTTCGCCAAAATTTAAGTTTCATTTTCAAAATTGAATTGTTTAAAATCTGCTCGATGAAATTTCTTTAAATTTTGATATGATGTTAATATGGAAATTATCTACAAAACAAAACCATTAAAGTAAATAATAGTGCAAAATTGAAAAAAGTTTTCATACAACGAAATTTTTTTTTATTAAAAAAATATGAATTTTTATTTTCAAAAATCGATTCCTTCAAAACTGCTTAATGGATTTACTTGAAATTTAGTTTTTTATTGTAAATTAGTAGTATCTTTGAAACAAATAAGCTAAAATAGTCATTGCACTTAAATTAAAGAAAAACACATTTTTGAGTTTTTTCGCCAAAATTTAAGTTTCATTTTCAAAATTAAATTGTTTAAAATCTGCTCGATGAAATTTCTTTAAATTTTGATATGATGTTGATATGGAAATTATCTACAAAACAAAACCATTAAAGTAAATAATAGTGCAAAATTGAAAAAAGTTTTCATACAACGAAATTTTTTTTTATTAAAAAAATATGAATTTTTATTTTCAAAAATCGATTCCTTCAAAACTGCTTAATGGATTTACTTGAAATTTAGTTTTTTATTGTAAATTAGTAGTATCTTTGAAACAAATAAGCTAAAATAGTCATTGCACTTAAATTAAAGAAAAACACATTTTTGAGTTTTTTCGCCAAAATTTAAGTTTCATTTTCAAAATTGAATTGTTTAAAATCTGCTCGATGAAATTTCTTTAAATTTTGATATGATGTTGATATGGAAATTATCTACAAAACAAAACCATTAAAGTAAATAATAGTGCAAAATTGAAAAAAGTTTTCATACAACGAAATTTTTTTTTATTAAAAAAATATGAATTTTTATTTTCAAAAATCGATTCCTTCAAAACTGCTTAATGGATTTACTTGAAATTTAGTTTTTTATTGTAAATTAGTAGTATCTTTGAAACAAATAAGCTAAAATAGTCATTGCACTTAAATTAAAGAAAAACACATTTTTGAGTTTTTTCGCCAAAATTTAAGTTTCATTTTCAAAATTAAATTGTTTAAAATCTGCTCGATGAAATTTCTTTAAATTTTGATATGATGTTGATATGGAAATTATCTACCAAATAAAACCATTAAAGTAAATAATAGTGCAAAATTGAAAAAAGTTTTCACACAACGAAATTTTTTTTTATTAAAAAAATATGAATTTTTATTTTCAAAAATCGATTCCTTCAAAACTGCTTAATGGATTTACTTGAAATTTAGTTTTTTATTGTAAATTAGTAGTATCTTTGAAACAAATAAGCTAAAATAGTCATTGCACTTAAATTAAAGAAAAACACATTTTTGAGTTTTTTCGCCAAAATTTAAGTTTCATTTTCAAAATTGAATTGTTTAAAATCTGCTCGATGAAATTTCTTTAAATTTTGATATGATGTTAATATGGAAATTATCTACAAAACAAAACCATTAAAGTAAATAATAGTGCAAAATTGAAAAAAGTTTTCATACAACGAAATTTTTTTTTATTAAAAAAATATGAATTTTTATTTTCAAAAATCGATTCCTTCAAAACTGCTTAATGGATTTACTTGAAATTTAGTTTTTTATTGTAAATTAGTAGTATCTTTGAAACAAATAAGCTAAAATAGTCATTGCACTTAAATTAAAGAAAAACACATTTTTGAGTTTTTTCGCCAAAATTTAAGTTTCATTTTCAAAATTGAATTGTTTAAAATCTGCTCGATGAAATTTCTTTAAATTTTGATATGATGTTGATATGGAAATTATCTACAAAACAAAACCATTAAAGTAAATAATAGTGCAAAATTGAAAAAAGTTTTCATACAACGAAATTTTTTTTTATTAAAAAAATATGAATTTTTATTTTCAAAAATCGATTCCTTCAAAACTGCTTAATGGATTTACTTGAAATTTAGTTTTTTATTGTAAATTAGTAGTATCTTTGAAACAAATAAGCTAAAATAGTCATTGCACTTAAATTAAAGAAAAACACAAAAATCGATTCCTTCAAAACTGCTTAATGGATTTACTTGAAATTTAGTTTTTTATTGTAAATTAGTAGTATCTTTGAAACAAATAAGCTAAAATAGTCATTGCACTTAAATTAAAGAAAAACACATTTTTGAGTTTTTTCGCCAAAATTTAAGTTTCATTTTCAAAATTAAATTGTTTAAAATCTGCTCGATGAAATTTCTTTAAATTTTGATATGATGTTGATATGAAAATTATCTACAAAACAAAACCATTAAAGTAAATAATAGTGCAAAATTGAAAAAAGTTTTCATACAACGAAATTTTTTTTTATTAAAAAAATATGAATTTTTATTTTCAAAAATCGATTCCTTCAAAACTGCTTAATGGATTTACTTGAAATTTAGTTTTTTATTGTAAATTAGTAGTATCTTTGAAACAAATAAGCTAAAATAGTCATTGCACTTAAATTAAAGAAAAACACATTTTTGAGTTTTTTCGCCAAAATTTAAGTTTCATTTTCAAAATTAAATTGTTTAAAATCTGCTCGATGAAATTTCTTTAAATTTTGATATGATGTTGATATGGAAATTATCTACCAAATAAAACCATTAAAGTAAATAATAGTGCAAAATTGAAAAAAGTTTTCATACAACGAAATTTTTTTTTATTAAAAAAATATGAATTTTTATTTTCAAAAATCGATTCCTTCAAAACTGCTTAATGGATTTACTTGAAATTTAGTTTTTTATTGTAAATTAGTAGTATCTTTGAAACAAATAAGCTAAAATAGTCATTGCACTTAAATTAAAGAAAAACACATTTTTGAGTTTTTTCGCCAAAATTTAAGTTTCATTTTCAAAATTAAATTGTTTAAAATCTGCTCGATGAAATTTCTTTAAATTTTGATATGATGTTGATATGGAAATTATCTACCAAATAAAACCATTAAAGTAAATAATAGTGCAAAATTGAAAAAAGTTTTCATACAACGAAATTTTTTTTTATTAAAAAAATATGAATTTTTATTTTCAAAAATCGATTCCTTCAAAACTGCTTAATGGATTTACTTGAAATTTAGTTTTTTATTGTAAATTAGTAGTATCTTTGAAACAAATAAGCTAAAATAGTCATTGCACTTAAATTAAAGAAAAACACATTTTTGAGTTTTTTCGCCAAAATTTAAGTTTCATTTTCAAAATTAAATTGTTTAAAATCTGCTCGATGAAATTTCTTTAAATTTTGATATGATGTTGATATGGAAATTATCTACCAAATAAAACCATTAAAGTAAATAATAGTGCAAAATTGAAAAAAGTTTTCATACAACGAAATTTTTTTTTATTAAAAAAATATGAATTTTTATTTTCAAAAATCGATTCCTTCAAAACTGCTTAATGGATTTACTTGAAATTTAGTTTTTTATTGTAAATTAGTAGTATCTTTGAAACAAATAAGCTAAAATAGTCATTGCACTTAAATTAAAGAAAAACACATTTTTGAGTTTTTTCGCCAAAATTTAAGTTTCATTTTCAAAATTGAATTGTTTAAAATCTGCTCGATGAAATTTCTTTAAATTTTGATATGATGTTGATATGGAAATTATCTACAAAACAAAACCATTAAAGTAAATAATAGTGCAAAATTGAAAAAAGTTTTCATACAACGAAATTTTTTTTTATTAAAAAAATATGAATTTTTATTTTCAAAAATCGATTCCTTCAAAACTGCTTAATGGATTTACTTGAAATTTAGTTTTTTATTGTAAATTAGTAGTATCTTTGAAAAAAATAAGCTAAAATAGTCATTGCACTTAAATTAAAGAAAAACACATTTTTGAGTTTTTTCGCCAAAATTTAAGTTTCATTTTCAAAATTAAATTGTTTAAAATCTGCTCGATGAAATTTCTTTAAATTTTGATATGATGTTGATATGGAAATTATCTACCAAATAAAACCATTAAAGTAAATAATAGTGCAAAATTGAAAAAAGTTTTCATACAACGAAATTTTTTTTTATTAAAAAAATATGAATTTTTATTTTCAAAAATCGATTCCTTCAAAACTGCTTAATGGATTTACTTGAAATTTAGTTTTTTATTGTAAATTAGTAGTATCTTTGAAACAAATAAGCTAAAATAGTCATTGCACTTAAATTAAAGAAAAACACATTTTTGAGTTTTTTCGCCAAAATTTAAGTTTCATTTTCAAAATTGAATTGTTTAAAATCTGCTCGATGAAATTTCTTTAAATTTTGATATGATGTTAATATGGAAATTATCTACAAAACAAAACCATTAAAGTAAATAATAGTGCAAAATTGAAAAAAGTTTTCATACAACGAAATTTTTTTTTATTAAAAAAATATGAATTTTTATTTTCAAAAATCGATTCCTTCAAAACTGCTTAATGGATTTACTTGAAATTTAGTTTTTTATTGTAAATTAGTAGTATCTTTGAAACAAATAAGCTAAAATAGTCATTGCACTTAAATTAAAGAAAAACACATTTTTGAGTTTTTTCGCCAAAATTTAAGTTTCATTTTCAAAATTGAATTGTTTAAAATCTGCTCGATGAAATTTCTTTAAATTTTGATATGATGTTGATATGGAAATTATCTACAAAACAAAACCATTAAAGTAAATAATAGTGCAAAATTGAAAAAAGTTTTCATACAACGAAATTTTTTTTTATTAAAAAAATATGAATTTTTATTTTCAAAAATCGATTCCTTCAAAACTGCTTAATGGATTTACTTGAAATTTAGTTTTTTATTGTAAATTAGTAGTATCTTTGAAACAAATAAGCTAAAATAGTCATTGCACTTAAATTAAAGAAAAACACATTTTTGAGTTTTTTCGCCAAAATTTAAGTTTCATTTTCAAAATTAAATTGTTTAAAATCTGCTCGATGAAATTTCTTTAAATTTTGATATGATGTTGATATGGAAATTATCTACAAAACAAAACCATTAAAGTAAATAATAGTGCAAAATTGAAAAAAGTTTTCATACAACGAAATTTTTTTTTATTAAAAAAATATGAATTTTTATTTTCAAAAATCGATTCCTTCAAAACTGCTTAATGGATTTACTTGAAATTTAGTTTTTTATTGTAAATTAGTAGTATCTTTGAAACAAATAAGCTAAAATAGTCATTGCACTTAAATTAAAGAAAAACACATTTTTGAGTTTTTTCGCCAAAATTTAAGTTTCATTTTCAAAATTAAATTGTTTAAAATCTGCTCGATGAAATTTCTTTAAATTTTGATATGATGTTGATATGGAAATTATCTACCAAATAAAACCATTAAAGTAAATAATAGTGCAAAATTGAAAAAAGTTTTCATACAACGAAATTTTTTTTTATTAAAAAAATATGAATTTTTATTTTCAAAAATCGATTCCTTCAAAACTGCTTAATGGATTTACTTGAAATTTAGTTTTTTATTGTAAATTAGTAGTATCTTTGAAACAAATAAGCTAAAATAGTCATTGCACTTAAATTAAAGAAAAACACATTTTTGAGTTTTTTCGCCAAAATTTAAGTTTCATTTTCAAAATTGAATTGTTTAAAATCTGCTCGATGAAATTTCTTTAATTTTTGATATGATGTTGATATGGAAATTATCTACAAAACAAAACCATTAAAGTAAATAATAGTGCAAAATTGAAAAAAGTTTTCATACAACGAAATTTTTTTTTATTAAAAAAATATGAATTTTTATTTTCAAAAATCGATTCCTTCAAAACTGCTTAATGGATTTACTTGAAATTTAGTTTTTTATTGTAAATTAGTAGTATCTTTGAAACAAATAAGCTAAAATAGTCATTGCACTTAAATTAAAGAAAAACACATTTTTGAGTTTTTTCGCCAAAATTTAAGTTTCATTTTCAAAATTGAATTGTTTAAAATCTGCTCGATGAAATTTCTTTAAATTTTGATATGATGTTAATATGGAAATTATCTACAAAACAAAACCATTAAAGTAAATAATAGTGCAAAATTGAAAAAAGTTTTCATACAACGAAATTTTTTTTTATTAAAAAAATATGAATTTTTATTTTCAAAAATCGATTCCTTCAAAACTGCTTAATGGATTTACTTGAAATTTAGTTTTTTATTGTAAATTAGTAGTATCTTTGAAACAAATAAGCTAAAATAGTCATTGCACTTAAATTAAAGAAAAACACATTTTTGAGTTTTTTCGCCAAAATTTAAGTTTCATTTTCAAAATTAAATTGTTTAAAATCTGCTCGATGAAATTTCTTTAAATTTTGATATGATGTTGATATGGAAATTATCTACAAAACAAAACCATTAAAGTAAATAATAGTGCAAAATTGAAAAAAGTTTTCATACAACGAAATTTTTTTTTATTAAAAAAATATGAATTTTTATTTTCAAAAATCGATTCCTTCAAAACTGCTTAATGGATTTACTTGAAATTTAGTTTTTTATTGTAAATTAGTAGTATCTTTGAAACAAATAAGCTAAAATAGTCATTGCACTTAAATTAAAGAAAAACACATTTTTGAGTTTTTTCGCCAAAATTTAAGTTTCATTTTCAAAATTGAATTGTTTAAAATCTGCTCGATGAAATTTCTTTAAATTTTGATATGATGTTAATATGGAAATTATCTACAAAACAAAACCATTAAAGTAAATAATAGTGCAAAATTGAAAAAAGTTTTCATACAACGAAATTTTTTTTTATTAAAAAAATATGAATTTTTATTTTCAAAAATCGATTCCTTCAAAACTGCTTAATGGATTTACTTGAAATTTAGTTTTTTATTGTAAATTAGTAGTATCTTTGAAACAAATAAGCTAAAATAGTCATTGCACTTAAATTAAAGAAAAACACATTTTTGAGTTTTTTCGCCAAAATTTAAGTTTCATTTTCAAAATTGAATTGTTTAAAATCTGCTCGATGAAATTTCTTTAAATTTTGATATGATGTTGATATGGAAATTATCTACAAAACAAAACCATTAAAGTAAATAATAGTGCAAAATTGAAAAAAGTTTTCATACAACGAAATTTTTTTTTATTAAAAAAATATGAATTTTTATTTTCAAAAATCGATTCCTTCAAAACTGCTTAATGGATTTACTTGAAATTTAGTTTTTTATTGTAAATTAGTAGTATCTTTGAAACAAATAAGCTAAAATAGTCATTGCACTTAAATTAAAGAAAAACACATTTTTGAGTTTTTTCGCCAAAATTTAAGTTTCATTTTCAAAATTAAATTGTTTAAAATCTGCTCGATGAAATTTCTTTAAATTTTGATATGATGTTGATATGGAAATTATCTACAAAACAAAACCATTAAAGTAAATAATAGTGCAAAATTGAAAAAAGTTTTCATACAACGAAATTTTTTTTTATTAAAAAAATATGAATTTTTATTTTCAAAAATCGATTCCTTCAAAACTGCTTAATGGATTTACTTGAAATTTAGTTTTTTATTGTAAATTAGTAGTATCTTTGAAACAAATAAGCTAAAATAGTCATTGCACTTAAATTAAAGAAAAACACATTTTTGAGTTTTTTCGCCAAAATTTAAGTTTCATTTTCAAAATTAAATTGTTTAAAATCTGCTCGATGAAATTTCTTTAAATTTTGATATGATGTTGATATGGAAATTATCTACCAAATAAAACCATTAAAGTAAATAATAGTGCAAAATTGAAAAAAGTTTTCATACAACGAAATTTTTTTTTATTAAAAAAATATGAATTTTTATTTTCAAAAATCGATTCCTTCAAAACTGCTTAATGGATTTACTTGAAATTTAGTTTTTTATTGTAAATTAGTAGTATCTTTGAAACAAATAAGCTAAAATAGTCATTGCACTTAAATTAAAGAAAAACACATTTTTGAGTTTTTTCGCCAAAATTTAAGTTTAATTTTCAAAATTGAATTGTTTAAAATCTGCTCGATGAAATTTCTTTAAATTTTGATATGATGTTGATATGGAAATTATCTACAAAACAAAACCATTAAAGTAAATAATAGTGCAAAATTGAAAAAAGTTTTCATACAACGAAATTTTTTTTTATTAAAAAAATATGAATTTTTATTTTCAAAAATCGATTCCTTCAAAACTGCTTAATGGATTTACTTGAAATTTAGTTTTTTATTGTAAATTAGTAGTATCTTTGAAACAAATAAGCTAAAATAGTCATTGCACTTAAATTAAAGAAAAACACATTTTTGAGTTTTTTCGCCAAAATTTAAGTTTCATTTTCAAAATTGAATTGTTTAAAATCTGCTCGATGAAATTTCTTTAAATTTTGATATGATGTTAATATGGAAATTATCTACAAAACAAAACCATTAAAGTAAATAATAGTGCAAAATTGAAAAAAGTTTTCATACAACGAAATTTTTTTTTATTAAAAAAATATGAATTTTTATTTTCAAAAATCGATTCCTTCAAAACTGCTTAATGGATTTACTTGAAATTTAGTTTTTTATTGTAAATTAGTAGTATCTTTGAAACAAATAAGCTAAAATAGTCATTGCACTTAAATTAAAGAAAAACACATTTTTGAGTTTTTTCGCCAAAATTTAAGTTTCATTTTCAAAATTAAATTGTTTAAAATCTGCTCGATGAAATTTCTTTAAATTTTGATATGATGTTGATATGGAAATTATCTACAAAACAAAACCATTAAAGTAAATAATAGTGCAAAATTGAAAAAAGTTTTCATACAACGAAATTTTTTTTTATTAAAAAAATATGAATTTTTATTTTCAAAAATCGATTCCTTCAAAACTGCTTAATGGATTTACTTGAAATTTAGTTTTTTATTGTAAATTAGTAGTATCTTTGAAACAAATAAGCTAAAATAGTCATTGCACTTAAATTAAAGAAAAACACATTTTTGAGTTTTTTCGCCAAAATTTAAGGTTAATTTTCAAAATTGAATTGTTTAAAATCTGCTCGATGAAATTTCTTTAAATTTTGATATGATGTTGATATGGAAATTATCTACAAAACAAAACCATTAAAGTAAATAATAGTGCAAAATTGAAAAAAGTTTTCATACAAAGAAATTTTTTTTTATTAAAAAAATATGAATTTTTATTTTCAAAAATCGATTCCTTCAAAACTGCTTAATGGATTTACTTGAAATTTAGTTTTTTATTGTAAATTAGTAGTATCTTTGAAACAAATAAGCTAAAATAGTCATTGCACTTAAATTAAAGAAAAACACATTTTTGAGTTTTTTCGCCAAAATTTAAGTTTAATTTTCAAAATTGAATTGTTTAAAATCTGCTCGATGAAATTTCTTTAAATTTTGATATGATGTTGATATGGAAATTATCTACAAAACAAAACCATTAAAGTAAATAATAGTGCAAAATTGAAAAAAGTTTTCATACAACGAAATTTTTGTTTATTAAAAAAATATGAATTTTTATTTTCAAAAATCGATTCCTTCAAAACTGCTTAATGGATTTACTTGAAATTTAGTTTTTTATTGTAAATTAGTAGTATCTTTGAAACAAATAAGCTAAAATAGTCATTGCACTTAAATTAAAGAAAAACACATTTTTGAGTTTTTTCGCCAAAATTTAAGTTTCATTTTCAAAATTGAATTGTTTAAAATCTGCTCGATGAAATTTCTTTAAATTTTGATATGATGTTAATATGGAAATTATCTACAAAACAAAACCATTAAAGTAAATAATAGTGCAAAATTGAAAAAAGTTTTCATACAACGAAATTTTTTTTTATTAAAAAAATATGAATTTTTATTTTCAAAAATCGATTCCTTCAAAACTGCTTAATGGATTTACTTGAAATTTAGTTTTTTATTGTAAATTAGTAGTATCTTTGAAACAAATAAGCTAAAATAGTCATTGCACTTAAATTAAAGAAAAACACATTTTTGAGTTTTTTCGCCAAAATTTAAGTTTAATTTTCAAAATTGAATTGTTTAAAATCTGCTCGATGAAATTTCTTTAAATTTTGATATGATGTTGATATGGAAATTATCTACAAAACAAAACCATTAAAGTAAATAATAGTGCAAAATTGAAAAAAGTTTTCATACAACGAAATTTTTTTTTATTAAAAAAATATGAATTTTTATTTTCAAAAATCGATTCCTTCAAAACTGCTTAATGGATTTACTTGAAATTTAGTTTTTTATTGTAAATTAGTAGTATCTTTGAAACAAATAAGCTAAAATAGTCATTGCACTTAAATTAAAGAAAAACACATTTTTGAGTTTTTTCGCCAAAATTTAAGTTTCATTTTCAAAATTAAATTGTTTAAAATCTGCTCGATGAAATTTCTTTAAATTTTGATATGATGTTGATATGGAAATTATCTACCAAATAAAACCATTAAAGTAAATAATAGTGCAAAATTGAAAAAAGTTTTCATACAACGAAATTTTTTTTTATTAAAAAAATATGAATTTTTATTTTCAAAAATCGATTCCTTCAAAACTGCTTAATGGATTTACTTGAAATTTAGTTTTTTATTGTAAATTAGTAGTATCTTTGAAACAAATAAGCTAAAATAGTCATTGCACTTAAATTAAAGAAAAACACATTTTTGAGTTTTTTCGCCAAAATTTAAGTTTCATTTTCAAAATTGAATTGTTTAAAATCTGCTCGATGAAATTTCTTTAAATTTTGATATGATGTTAATATGGAAATTATCTACAAAACAAAACCATTAAAGTAAATAATAGTGCAAAATTGAAAAAAGTTTTCATACAACGAAATTTTTTTTTTATTAAAAAAATATGAATTTTTATTTTCAAAAATCGATTCCTTCAAAACTGCTTAATGGATTTACTTGAAATTTAGTTTTTTATTGTAAATTAGTAGTATCTTTGAAACAAATAAGCTAAAATAGTCATTGCACTTAAATTAAAGAAAAACACATTTTTGAGTTTTTTCGCCAAAATTTAAGTTTAATTTTCAAAATTGAATTGTTTAAATCTGCTCGATGAAATTTCTTTAAATTTTGATATGATGTTGATATGGAAATTATCTACAAAACAAAACCATTAAAGTAAATAATAGTGCAAAATTGAAAAAAGTTTTCATACAACGAAATTTTTTTTATTAAAAAAATATGAATTTTTATTTTCAAAAATCGATTCCTTCAAAACTGCTTAATGGATTTACTTGAAATTTAGTTTTTTATTGTAAATTAGTAGTATCTTTGAAACAAATAAGCTAAAATAGTCATTGCACTTAAATTAAAGAAAAACACATTTTTGAGTTTTTTCGCCAAAATTTAAGTTTCATTTTCAAAATTAAATTGTTTAAAATCTGCTCGATGAAATTTCTTTAAATTTTGATATGATGTTGATATGGAAATTATCTACAAAACAAAACCATTAAAGTAAATAATAGTGCAAAATTGAAAAAAGTTTTCATACAACGAAATTTTTTTTTATTAAAAAAATATGAATTTTTATTTTCAAAAATCGATTCCTTCAAAACTGCTTAATGGATTTACTTGAAATTTAGTTTTTTATTGTAAATTAGTAGTATCTTTGAAACAAATAAGCTAAAATAGTCATTGCACTTAAATTAAAGAAAAACACATTTTTGAGTTTTTTCGCCAAAATTTAAGTTTCATTTTCAAAATTAAATTGTTTAAAATCTGCTCGATGAAATTTCTTTAAATTTTGATATGATGTTGATATGGAAATTATCTACCAAATAAAACCATTAAAGTAAATAATAGTGCAAAATTGAAAAAAGTTTTCATACAACGAAATTTTTTTTTATTAAAAAAATATGAATTTTTATTTTCAAAAATCGATTCCTTCAAAACTGCTTAATGGATTTACTTGAAATTTAGTTTTTTATTGTAAATTAGTAGTATCTTTGAAACAAATAAGCTAAAATAGTCATTGCACTTAAATTAAAGAAAAACACATTTTTGAGTTTTTCGCCAAAATTTAAGTTTAATTTTCAAAATTGAATTGTTTAAAATCTGCTCGATGAAATTTCTTTAAATTTTGATATGATGTTGATATGGAAATTATCTACAAAACAAAACCATTAAAGTAAATAATAGTGCAAAATTGAAAAAAGTTTTCATACAACGAAATTTTTTTTTATTAAAAAAATATGAATTTTTATTTTCAAAAATCGATTCCTTCAAAACTGCTTAATGGATTTACTTGAAATTTAGTTTTTTATTGTAAATTAGTAGTATCTTTGAAACAAATAAGCTAAAATAGTCATTGCACTTAAATTAAAGAAAAACACATTTTTGAGTTTTTTCGCCAAAATTTAAGTTTCATTTTCAAAATTAAATTGTTTAAATCTGCTCGATGAAATTTCTTTAAATTTTGATATGATGTTGATATGGAAATTATCTACCAAATAAAACCATTAAAGTAAATAATAGTGCAAAATTGAAAAAAGTTTTCATACAACGAAATTTTTTTTTATTAAAAAAATATGAATTTTTATTTTCAAAAATCGATTCCTTCAAAACTGCTTAATGGATTTACTTGAAATTTAGTTTTTTATTGTAAATTAGTAGTATCTTTGAAACAAATAAGCTAAAATAGTCATTGCACTTAAATTAAAGAAAAACACATTTTTGAGTTTTTTCGCCAAAATTTAAGTTTCATTTTCAAAATTGAATTGTTTAAAATCTGCTCGATGAAATTTCTTTAAATTTTGATATGATGTTAATATGGAAATTATCTACAAAACAAAACCATTAAAGTAAATAATAGTGCAAAATTGAAAAAAGTTTTCATACAACGAAATTTTTTTTTATTAAAAAAATATGAATTTTTATTTTCAAAAATCGATTCCTTCAAAACTGCTTAATGGATTTACTTGAAATTTAGTTTTTTATTGTAAATTAGTAGTATCTTTGAAACAAATAAGCTAAAATAGTCATTGCACTTAAATTAAAGAAAAACACATTTTTGAGTTTTTTCGCCAAAATTTAAGTTTCATTTTCAAAATTGAATTGTTTAAAATCTGCTCGATGAAATTTCTTTAAATTTTGATATGATGTTGATATGGAAATTATCTACAAAACAAAACCATTAAAGTAAATAATAGTGCAAAATTGAAAAAAGTTTTCATACAACGAAATTTTTTTTTATTAAAAAAATATGAATTTTTATTTTCAAAAATCGATTCCTTCAAAACTGCTTAATGGATTTACTTGAAATTTAGTTTTTTATTGTAAATTAGTAGTATCTTTGAAACAAATAAGCTAAAATAGTCATTGCACTTAAATTAAAGAAAAACACATTTTTGAGTTTTTTCGCCAAAATTTAAGTTTCATTTTCAAAATTAAATTGTTTAAAATCTGCTCGATGAAATTTCTTTAAATTTTGATATGATGTTGATATGGAAATTATCTACAAAACAAAACCATTAAAGTAAATAATAGTGCAAAATTGAAAAAAGTTTTCATACAACGAAATTTTTTTTTATTAAAAAATATGAATTTTTATTTTCAAAAATCGATTCCTTCAAAACTGCTTAATGGATTTACTTGAAATTTAGTTTTTTATTGTAAATTAGTAGTATCTTTGAAACAAATAAGCTAAAATAGTCATTGCACTTAAATTTAAATTAAAGAAAAACACATTTTTGAGTTTTTTCGCCAAAATTTAAGTTTCATTTTCAAAATTAAATTGTTTAAAATCTGCTCGATGAAATTTCTTTAAATTTTGATATGATGTTGATATGGAAATTATCTACCAAATAAAACCATTAAAGTAAATAATAGTGCAAAATTGAAAAAAGTTTTCATACAACGAAATTTTTTTTTATTAAAAAAATATGAATTTTTATTTTCAAAAATCGATTCCTTCAAAACTGCTTAATGGATTTACTTGAAATTTAGTTTTTTATTGTAAATTAGTAGTATCTTTGAAACAAATAAGCTAAAATAGTCATTGCACTTAAATTAAAGAAAAACACATTTTTGAGTTTTTTCGCCAAAATTTAAGTTTCATTTTCAAAATTGAATTGTTTAAAATCTGCTCGATGAAATTTCTTTAAATTTTGATATGATGTTAATATGGAAATTATCTACAAAACAAAACCATTAAAGTAAATAATAGTGCAAAATTGAAAAAAGTTTTCATACAACGAAATTTTTTTTTATTAAAAAAATATGAATTTTTATTTTCAAAAATCGATTCCTTCAAAACTGCTTAATGGATTTACTTGAAATTTAGTTTTTTATTGTAAATTAGTAGTATCTTTGAAACAAATAAGCTAAAATAGTCATTGCACTTAAATTAAAGAAAAACACATTTTTGAGTTTTTTCGCCAAAATTTAAGTTTCATTTTCAAAATTGAATTGTTTAAAATCTGCTCGATGAAATTTCTTTAAATTTTGATATGATGTTGATATGGAAATTATCTACAAAACAAAACCATTAAAGTAAATAATAGTGCAAAATTGAAAAAAGTTTTCATACAACGAAATTTTTTTTTATTAAAAAAATATGAATTTTTATTTTCAAAAATCGATTCCTTCAAAACTGCTTAATGGATTTACTTGAAATTTAGTTTTTTATTGTAAATTAGTAGTATCTTTGAAACAAATAAGCTAAAATAGTCATTGCACTTAAATTAAAGAAAAACACATTTTTGAGTTTTTTCGCCAAAATTTAAGTTTCATTTTCAAAATTAAATTGTTTAAAATCTGCTCGATGAAATTTCTTTAAATTTTGATATGATGTTGATATGGAAATTATCTACCAAATAAAACCATTAAAGTAAATAATAGTGCAAAATTGAAAAAAGTTTTCATACAACGAAATTTTTTTTTATTAAAAAAATATGAATTTTTATTTTCAAAAATCGATTCCTTCAAAACTGCTTAATGGATTTACTTGAAATTTAGTTTTTTTATTGTAAATTAGTAGTATCTTTGAAACAAATAAGCTAAAATAGTCATTGCACTTAAATTAAAGAAAAACACATTTTTGAGTTTTTTCGCCAAAATTTAAGTTTCATTTTCAAAATTGAATTGTTTAAAATCTGCTCGATGAAATTTCTTTAAATTTTGATATGATGTTAATATGGAAATTATCTACAAAACAAAACCATTAAAGTAAATAATAGTGCAAAATTGAAAAAAGTTTTCATACAACGAAATTTTTTTTTATTAAAAAAATATGAATTTTTATTTTCAAAAATCGATTCCTTCAAAACTGCTTAATGGATTTACTTGAAATTTAGTTTTTTATTGTAAATTAGTAGTATCTTTGAAACAAATAAGCTAAAATAGTCATTGCACTTAAATTAAAGAAAAACACATTTTTGAGTTTTTTCGCCAAAATTTAAGTTTCATTTTCAAAATTAAATTGTTTAAAATCTGCTCGATGAAATTTCTTTAAATTTTGATATGATGTTGATATGGAAATTATCTACAAAACAAAACCATTAAAGTAAATAATAGTGCAAAATTGAAAAAAGTTTTCATACAACGAAATTTTTTTTTATTAAAAAAATATGAATTTTTATTTTCAAAAATCGATTCCTTCAAAACTGCTTAATGGATTTACTTGAAATTTAGTTTTTTATTGTAAATTAGTAGTATCTTTGAAACAAATAAGCTAAAATAGTCATTGCACTTAAATTAAAGAAAAACACATTTTTGAGTTTTTTCGCCAAAATTTAAGTTTCATTTTCAAAATTAAATTGTTTAAAATCTGCTCGATGAAATTTCTTTAAATTTTGATATGATGTTGATATGGAAATTATCTACAAAACAAAACCATTAAAGTAAATAATAGTGCAAAATTGAAAAAAGTTTTCATACAACGAAATTTTTTTTTATTAAAAAAATATGAATTTTTATTTTCAAAAATCGATTCCTTCAAAACTGCTTAATGGATTTACTTGAAATTTAGTTTTTTATTGTAAATTAGTAGTATCTTTGAAACAAATAAGCTAAAATAGTCATTGCACTTAAATTAAAGAAAAACACATTTTTGAGTTTTTTCGCCAAAATTTAAGTTTCATTTTCAAAATTAAATTGTTTAAAATCTGCTCGATGAAATTTCTTTAAATTTTGATATGATGTTGATATGGAAATTATCTACCAAATAAAACCATTAAAGTAAATAATAGTGCAAAATTGAAAAAAGTTTTCATACAACGAAATTTTTTTTTATTAAAAAAATATGAATTTTTATTTTCAAAAATCGATTCCTTCAAAACTGCTTAATGGATTTACTTGAAATTTAGTTTTTTATTGTAAATTAGTAGTATCTTTGAAACAAATAAGCTAAAATAGTCATTGCACTTAAATTAAAGAAAAACACATTTTTGAGTTTTTTCGCCAAAATTTAAGTTTAATTTTCAAAATTGAATTGTTTAAAATCTGCTCGATGAAATTTCTTTAAATTTTGATATGATGTTGATATGGAAATTATCTACAAAACAAAACCATTAAAGTAAATAATAGTGCAAAATTGAAAAAAGTTTTCATACAACGAAATTTTTTTTTATTAAAAAAATATGAATTTTTATTTTCAAAAATCGATTCCTTCAAAACTGCTTAATGGATTTACTTGAAATTTAGTTTTTTATTGTAAATTAGTAGTATCTTTGAAACAAATAAGCTAAAATAGTCATTGCACTTAAATTAAAGAAAAACACATTTTTGAGTTTTTTCGCCAAAATTTAAGTTTCATTTTCAAAATTAAATTGTTTAAAATCTGCTCGATGAAATTTCTTTAAATTTTGATATGATGTTGATATGGAAATTATCTACCAAATAAAACCATTAAAGTAAATAATAGTGCAAAATTGAAAAAAGTTTTCATACAACGAAATTTTTTTTTATTAAAAAAATATGAATTTTTATTTTCAAAAATCGATTCCTTCAAAACTGCTTAATGGATTTACTTGAAATTTAGTTTTTTATTGTAAATTAGTAGTATCTTTGAAACAAATAAGCTAAAATAGTCATTGCACTTAAATTAAAGAAAAACACATTTTTGAGTTTTTTCGCCAAAATTTAAGTTTCATTTTCAAAATTGAATTGTTTAAAATCTGCTCGATGAAATTTCTTTAAATTTTGATATGATGTTAATATGGAAATTATCTACAAAACAAAACCATTAAAGTAAATAATAGTGCAAAATTGAAAAAAGTTTTCATACAACGAAATTTTTTTTTATTAAAAAAATATGAATTTTTATTTTCAAAAATCGATTCCTTCAAAACTGCTTAATGGATTTACTTGAAATTTAGTTTTTTATTGTAAATTAGTAGTATCTTTGAAACAAATAAGCTAAAATAGTCATTGCACTTAAATTAAAGAAAAACACATTTTTGAGTTTTTTCGCCAAAATTTAAGTTTCATTTTCAAAATTGAATTGTTTAAAATCTGCTCGATGAAATTTCTTTAAATTTTGATATGATGTTGATATGGAAATTATCTACCAAATAAAACCATTAAAGTAAATAATAGTGCAAAATTGAAAAAAGTTTTCATACAACGAAATTTTTTTTTATTAAAAAAATATGAATTTTTATTTTCAAAAATCGATTCCTTCAAAACTGCTTAATGGATTTACTTGAAATTTAGTTTTTTATTGTAAATTAGTAGTATCTTTGAAACAAATAAGCTAAAATAGTCATTGCACTTAAATTAAAGAAAAACACATTTTTGAGTTTTTTCGCCAAAATTTAAGTTTCATTTTCAAAATTAAATTGTTTAAAATCTGCTCGATGAAATTTCTTTAAATTTTGATATGATGTTGATATGGAAATTATCTACCAAATAAAACCATTAAAGTAAATAATAGTGCAAAATTGAAAAAAGTTTTCATACAACGAAATTTTTTTTTATTAAAAAAATATGAATTTTTATTTTCAAAAATCGATTCCTTCAAAACTGCTTAATGGATTTACTTGAAATTTAGTTTTTTATTGTAAATTAGTAGTATCTTTGAAACAAATAAGCTAAAATAGTCATTGCACTTAAATTAAAGAAAAACACATTTTTGAGTTTTTTCGCCAAAATTTAAGTTTAATTTTCAAAATTGAATTGTTTAAAATCTGCTCGATGAAATTTCTTTAAATTTTGATATGATGTTGATATGGAAATTATCTACAAAACAAAACCATTAAAGTAAATAATAGTGCAAAATTGAAAAAAGTTTTCATACAACGAAATTTTTTTTTATTAAAAAAATATGAATTTTTATTTTCAAAAATCGATTCCTTCAAAACTGCTTAATGGATTTACTTGAAATTTAGTTTTTTATTGTAAATTAGTAGTATCTTTGAAACAAATAAGCTAAAATAGTCATTGCACTTAAATTAAAGAAAAACACATTTTTGAGTTTTTTCGCCAAAATTTAAGTTTCATTTTCAAAATTAAATTGTTTAAAATCTGCTCGATGAAATTTCTTTAAATTTTGATATGATGTTGATATGGAAATTATCTACCAAATAAAACCATTAAAGTAAATAATAGTGCAAAATTGAAAAAAGTTTTCATACAACGAAATTTTTTTTTATTAAAAAAATATGAATTTTTATTTTCAAAAATCGATTCCTTCAAAACTGCTTAATGGATTTACTTGAAATTTAGTTTTTTATTGTAAATTAGTAGTATCTTTGAAACAAATAAGCTAAAATAGTCATTGCACTTAAATTAAAGAAAAACACATTTTTGAGTTTTTTCGCCAAAATTTAAGTTTCATTTTCAAAATTGAATTGTTTAAAATCTGCTCGATGAAATTTCTTTAAATTTTGATATGATGTTAATATGGAAATTATCTACAAAACAAAACCATTAAAGTAAATAATAGTGCAAAATTGAAAAAAGTTTTCATACAACGAAATTTTTTTTTATTAAAAAAATATGAATTTTTATTTTCAAAAATCGATTCCTTCAAAACTGCTTAATGGATTTACTTGAAATTTAGTTTTTTATTGTAAATTAGTAGTATCTTTGAAACAAATAAGCTAAAATAGTCATTGCACTTAAATTAAAGAAAAACACATTTTTGAGTTTTTTCGCCAAAATTTAAGTTTCATTTTCAAAATTAAATTGTTTAAAATCTGCTCGATGAAATTTCTTTAAATTTTGATATGATGTTGATATGGAAATTATCTACAAAACAAAACCATTAAAGTAAATAATAGTGCAAAATTGAAAAAAGTTTTCATACAACGAAATTTTTTTTTATTAAAAAAATATGAATTTTTATTTTCAAAAATCGATTCCTTCAAAACTGCTTAATGGATTTACTTGAAATTTAGTTTTTTATTGTAAATTAGTAGTATCTTTGAAACAAATAAGCTAAAATAGTCATTGCACTTAAATTAAAGAAAAACACATTTTTGAGTTTTTTCGCCAAAATTTAAGTTTCATTTTCAAAATTAAATTGTTTAAAATCTGCTCGATGAAATTTCTTTAAATTTTGATATGATGTTGATATGGAAATTATCTACAAAACAAAACCATTAAAGTAAATAATAGTGCAAAATTGAAAAAAGTTTTCATACAACGAAATTTTTTTTTATTAAAAAAATATGAATTTTTATTTTCAAAAATCGATTCCTTCAAAACTGCTTAATGGATTTACTTGAAATTTAGTTTTTTTATTGTAAATTAGTAGTATCTTTGAAACAAATAAGCTAAAATAGTCATTGCACTTAAATTAAAGAAAAACACATTTTTGAGTTTTTTCGCCAAAATTTAAGTTTCATTTTCAAAATTAAATTGTTTAAAATCTGCTCGATGAAATTTCTTTAAATTTTGATATGATGTTGATATGGAAATTATCTACCAAATAAAACCATTAAAGTAAATAATAGTGCAAAATTGAAAAAAGTTTTCATACAACGAAATTTTTTTTTATTAAAAAAATATGAATTTTTATTTTCAAAAATCGATTCCTTCAAAACTGCTTAATGGATTTACTTGAAATTTAGTTTTTTATTGTAAATTAGTAGTATCTTTGAAACAAATAAGCTAAAATAGTCATTGCACTTAAATTAAAGAAAAACACATTTTTGAGTTTTTTCGCCAAAATTTAAGTTTAATTTTCAAAATTGAATTGTTTAAAATCTGCTCGATGAAATTTCTTTAAATTTTGATATGATGTTGATATGGAAATTATCTACAAAACAAAACCATTAAAGTAAATAATAGTGCAAAATTGAAAAAAGTTTTCATACAACGAAATTTTTTTTTATTAAAAAAATATGAATTTTTATTTTCAAAAATCGATTCCTTCAAAACTGCTTAATGGATTTACTTGAAATTTAGTTTTTTATTGTAAATTAGTAGTATCTTTGAAACAAATAAGCTAAAATAGTCATTGCACTTAAATTAAAGAAAAACACATTTTTGAGTTTTTTCGCCAAAATTTAAGTTTCATTTTCAAAATTGAATTGTTTAAAATCTGCTCGATGAAATTTCTTTAAATTTTGATATGATGTTGATATGGAAATTATCTACCAAATAAAACCATTAAAGTAAATAATAGTGCAAAATTGAAAAAAGTTTTCATACAACGAAATTTTTTTTTATTAAAAAAATATGAATTTTTATTTTCAAAAATCGATTCCTTCAAAACTGCTTAATGGATTTACTTGAAATTTAGTTTTTTATTGTAAATTAGTAGTATCTTTGAAACAAATAAGCTAAAATAGTCATTGCACTTAAATTAAAGAAAAACACATTTTTGAGTTTTTTCGCCAAAATTTAAGTTTCATTTTCAAAATTGAATTGTTTAAAATCTGCTCGATGAAATTTCTTTAAATTTTGATATGATGTTAATATGGAAATTATCTACAAAACAAAACCATTAAAGTAAATAATAGTGCAAAATTGAAAAAAGTTTTCATACAACGAAATTTTTTTTTATTAAAAAAATATGAATTTTTATTTTCAAAAATCGATTCCTTCAAAACTGCTTAATGGATTTACTTGAAATTTAGTTTTTTATTGTAAATTAGTAGTATCTTTGAAACAAATAAGCTAAAATAGTCATTGCACTTAAATTAAAGAAAAACACATTTTTGAGTTTTTTCGCCAAAATTTAAGTTTCATTTTCAAAATTGAATTGTTTAAAATCTGCTCGATGAAATTTCTTTAAATTTTGATATGATGTTGATATGGAAATTATCTACAAAACAAAACCATTAAAGTAAATAATAGTGCAAAATTGAAAAAAGTTTTCATACAACGAAATTTTTTTTTATTAAAAAAATATGAATTTTTATTTTCAAAAATCGATTCCTTCAAAACTGCTTAATGGATTTACTTGAAATTTAGTTTTTTATTGTAAATTAGTAGTATCTTTGAAACAAATAAGCTAAAATAGTCATTGCACTTAAATTAAAGAAAAACACATTTTTGAGTTTTTTCGCCAAAATTTAAGTTTCATTTTCAAAATTAAATTGTTTAAAATCTGCTCGATGAAATTTCTTTAAATTTTGATATGATGTTGATATGGAAATTATCTACCAAATAAAACCATTAAAGTAAATAATAGTGCAAAATTGAAAAAAGTTTTCATACAACGAAATTTTTTTTTATTAAAAAAATATGAATTTTTATTTTCAAAAATCGATTCCTTCAAAACTGCTTAATGGATTTACTTGAAATTTAGTTTTTTATTGTAAATTAGTAGTATCTTTGAAACAAATAAGCTAAAATAGTCATTGCACTTAAATTAAAGAAAAACACATTTTTGAGTTTTTTCGCCAAAATTTAAGTTTCATTTTCAAAATTGAATTGTTTAAAATCTGCTCGATGAAATTTCTTTAAATTTTGATATGATGTTAATATGGAAATTATCTACAAAACAAAACCATTAAAGTAAATAATAGTGCAAAATTGAAAAAGTTTTCATACAACGAAATTTTTTTTTATTAAAAAAATATGAATTTTTATTTTCAAAAATCGATTCCTTCAAAACTGCTTAATGGATTTACTTGAAATTTAGTTTTTTATTGTAAATTAGTAGTATCTTTGAAACAAATAAGCTAAAATAGTCATTGCACTAAATTAAAGAAAAACACATTTTTGGGTTTTTTCACCAAAATTTAAGTTTCATTTTCAAAATTAAATTGTTTAAAATCTGCTCGATGAAATTTCTTTAAATTTTGATATGATGTTAATATGGAAATTATCTACAAAACAAAACCATTAAAGTAAATAATAGTGCAAAATTGAAAAAAGTTTTCATACAACGAAATTTTTTTTTATTAAAAAAATATGAATTTTTATTTTCAAAAATCGATTCCTTCAAAACTGCTTAATGGATTTACTTGAAATTTAGTTTTTTATTGTAAATTAGTAGTATCTTTGAAACAAATAAGCTAAAATAGTCATTGCACTTAAATTAAAGAAAAACACATTTTTGAGTTTTTTCGCCAAAATTTAAGTTTCATTTTCAAAATTAAATTGTTTAAAATCTGCTCGATGAAATTTCTTTAAATTTTGATATGATGTTGATATGGAAATTATCTACAAAACAAAACCATTAAAGTAAATAATAGTGCAAAATTGAAAAAAGTTTTCATACAACGAAATTTTTTTTTATTAAAAAAATATGAATTTTTATTTTCAAAAATCGATTCCTTCAAAACTGCTTAATGGATTTACTTGAAATTTAGTTTTTTATTGTAAATTAGTAGTATCTTTGAAACAAATAAGCTAAAATAGTCATTGCACTTAAATTAAAGAAAAACACATTTTTGAGTTTTTTCGCCAAAATTTAAGTTTCATTTTCAAAATTAAATTGTTTAAAATCTGCTCGATGAAATTTCTTTAAATTTTGATATGATGTTGATATGGAAATTATCTACCAAATAAAACCATTAAAGTAAATAATAGTGCAAAATTGAAAAAAGTTTTCATACAACGAAATTTTTTTTTATTAAAAAAATATGAATTTTTATTTTCAAAAATCGATTCCTTCAAAACTGCTTAATGGATTTACTTGAAATTTAGTTTTTTATTGTAAATTAGTAGTATCTTTGAAACAAATAAGCTAAAATAGTCATTGCACTTAAATTAAAGAAAAACACATTTTTGAGTTTTTTCGCCAAAATTTAAGTTTAATTTTCAAAATTGAATTGTTTAAAATCTGCTCGATGAAATTTCTTTAAATTTTGATATGATGTTGATATGGAAATTATCTACAAAACAAAACCATTAAAGTAAATAATAGTGCAAAATTGAAAAAAGTTTTCATACAACGAAATTTTTTTTTATTAAAAAAATATGAATTTTTATTTTCAAAAATCGATTCCTTCAAAACTGCTTAATGGATTTACTTGAAATTTAGTTTTTTATTGTAAATTAGTAGTATCTTTGAAACAAATAAGCTAAAATAGTCATTGCACTTAAATTAAAGAAAAACACATTTTTGAGTTTTTTCGCCAAAATTTAAGTTTCATTTTCAAAATTGAATTGTTTAAAATCTGCTCGATGAAATTTCTTTAAATTTTGATATGATGTTAATATGGAAATTATCTACAAAACAAAACCATTAAAGTAAATAATAGTGCAAAATTGAAAAAAGTTTTCATACAACGAAATTTTTTTTTATTAAAAAAATATGAATTTTTATTTTCAAAAATCGATTCCTTCAAAACTGCTTAATGGATTTACTTGAAATTTAGTTTTTTATTGTAAATTAGTAGTATCTTTGAAACAAATAAGCTAAAATAGTCATTGCACTTAAATTAAAGAAAAACACATTTTTGAGTTTTTTCGCCAAAATTTAAGTTTCATTTTAAAAATTAAATTGTTTAAAATCTGCTCGATGAAATTTCTTTAAATTTTGATATGATGTTAATATGGAAATTATCTACAAAACAAAACCATTAAAGTAAATAATAGTGCAAAATTGAAAAAAGTTTTCATACAACGAAATTTTTTTTTATTAAAAAAATATGAATTTTTATTTTCAAAAATCGATTCCTTCAAAACTGCTTAATGGATTTACTTGAAATTTAGTTTTTTATTGTAAATTAGTAGTATCTTTGAAACAAATAAGCTAAAATAGTCATTGCACTTAAATTAAAGAAAAACACATTTTTGGGTTTTTTCACCAAAATTTAAGTTTCATTTTCAAAATTAAATTGTTTAAAATCTGCTCGATGAAATTTCTTTAAATTTTGATATGATGTTAATATGGAAATTATCTACAAAACAAAACCATTAAAGTAAATAATAGTGCAAAATTGAAAAAAGTTTTCATACAACGAAATTTTTTTTTATTAAAAAAATATGAATTTTTATTTTCAAAAATCGATTCCTTCAAAACTGCTTAATGGATTTACTTGAAATTTAGTTTTTTATTGTAAATTAGTAGTATCTTTGAAACAAATAAGCTAAAATAGTCATTGCACTTAAATTAAAGAAAAACACATTTTTGAGTTTTTTCGCCAAAATTTAAGTTTCATTTTCAAAATTGAATTGTTTAAAATCTGCTCGATGAAATTTCTTTAAATTTTGATATGATGTTAATATGGAAATTATCTACAAAACAAAACCATTAAAGTAAATAATAGTGCAAAATTGAAAAAAGTTTTCATACAACGAAATTTTTTTTTATTAAAAAAATATGAATTTTTATTTTCAAAAATCGATTCCTTCAAAACTGCTTAATGGATTTACTTGAAATTTAGTTTTTTATTGTAAATTAGTAGTATCTTTGAAACAAATAAGCTAAAATAGTCATTGCACTTAAATTAAAGAAAAACACATTTTTGAGTTTTTTCGCCAAAATTTAAGTTTCATTTTCAAAATTGAATTGTTTAAAATCTGCTCGATGAAATTTCTTTAAATTTTGATATGATGTTAATATGGAAATTATCTACAAAACAAAACCATTAAAGTAAATAATAGTGCAAAATTGAAAAAAGTTTTCATACAACGAAATTTTTTTTTATTAAAAAAATATGAATTTTTATTTTCAAAAATCGATTCCTTCAAAAAATATGAATTTTTATTTTCAAAAATCGATTCCTTCAAAACTGCTTAATGGATTTACTTGAAATTTAGTTTTTTATTGTAAATTAGTAGTATCTTTGAAACAAATAAGCTAAAATAGTCATTGCACTTAAATTAAAGAAAAACACATTTTTGAGTTTTTTCGCCAAAATTTAAGTTTCATTTTCAAAATTAAATTGTTTAAAATCTGCCCGATGAAATTTCTTTAAATTTTGATATGATGTTGATATGGAAATTATCTACCAAATAAAACCATTAAAGTAAATAATAGTGCAAAATTGAAAAAAGTTTTCATACAACGAAATTTTTTTTTATTAAAAAAATATGAATTTTTATTTTCAAAAATCGATTCCTTCAAAACTGCTTAATGGATTTACTTGAAATTTAGTTTTTTATTGTAAATTAGTAGTATCTTTGAAAAAAACAAGCTAAAATAGTCATTGCACTTAAATTAAAGAAAAACACATTTTTGAGTTTTTTCGCCAAAATTTAAGTTTCATTTTCAAAATTAAATTGTTTAAAATCTGCTCGATGAAATTTCTTTAAATTTTGATATGATGTTAATATAGAAATTATCTACAAAACAAAACCATTAAAGTAAATAATAGTGCAAAATTTTTTTTTTTTTTTTTTTTTTTTTTTGTCCGTGGGTAGGTGTTGAAATCTTCAAAAGATTCTATGAGGACCGGAAAACGCGTGCTCATAGATATGTGGGACTCTTAACCACTAAAACCACCTCCTCCTCCCGATTGCAACTAAGTTCAGATGGAACTTATCTAGCAATTTATCTTTCTCGAAGTTAAGTTACGTGTTGTAGGTAACTTTCCGATGAAAGTTCCTACTGATGATATTTAAAAATAAATAAATAACTTTTGTTTTAAATTAAATCATTAAGTAATGGTTTAAATTTTTGTTATCAAAAAAATATTTTAAAGGAAGTTAAATAAATAAAATCTCTAAAACATTTAAATTTATATTAATCAATGCCGATATTTCGAAATAAAGGAATTAAATTGAAAAATTTCACTGTACCAAATCGGAAGGTTTAGTCCTTCGCAAACGTCGTTCTAAGTTTGTCTTGTCGAGAATTTCTAGTATTGTTCTATTAGTATGTTCGACTAACCGTTTTCGATGTTTTTGGGCAAACGTTTTTATTTCTTCGCGAACCGTGGGGATTCCAAGATCCCTGTGAAGATCTTCGTTTCTTATATACCACGGCGCATTTACAAATGATCTTAATAATTTATTTTCAAAAGTTTGTAATCTATTTAAATTTGTATCGCGTGTACAACCCCAGAGTTGAATACCGTATGTCCAGACAGGCTTTAGTACCTGCTTGTAAACTAATAATTTGTTTTCGATACTTAGTCTAGAATGTTGTCCTAGCAACCAGTACATTTCTCTCAATTTCATATTTAATTGATCACATTTATTTTTAACATGCGCTTTCCATTTTAATTTCGCGTCGAGAGTCATCCCGAGATATTTTGCCTCATTTGCAAATGGGACTTGAGTAGTATTAATAAAAACAGGTAGTCTATTTATTTTCTTATATGTAAAGTCCACGTGGACTGACTTAAATTCGTTAAGCGCTATTCGCCACGTTTTTGTCCATTCATTGACATTGTTAAGGGCATTTTGCAATTTACTTGTCGACTCGTTGATTGTTTTGCCTACTGCAAGTATTGCGGTATCATCAGCAAAAGTAGCTACAATTGTGTTTTCTGTTTGAGGTATATCGCGTGTGAATAGAAGGTACAAAATAGGACCTAAAACACTACCTTGTGGTACCCCAGCCACTATTTCCCTAAAGTCTGAGTAATCATTTCCGTGTCTGACGCGGAAAATTCTGTTCTCTAGATATTCTCTAAGAATGGTAAAGAGTCCTTCTGGTAGGACTTGTCTTAACTTGAATTTGAGGCCCTCGTGCCATACTTTGTCAAAAGCTTGAGATACATCTAAAAAGACCGCTGAACAAATTTTCTTTTCTTCGAGAGCTCTCTCAATGACATCGGTGATTCTATGCACTTGATCTATCGTCGAGTGCTTGTTTCTAAAACCGAACTGGTGTTCAGGTATAAGACCTTTTTCTTCTATTATTGGCTGAAGTCGCTGCAAAAATATTCTCTCGAAAACCTTCGATACTACAGGAAGCAGTGAAATGGGTCTGTATGATTTCTTTTCGTGTGATGGTTTGCCAGGTTTCAAGACCATTATTACTTCTGCGACTTTCCATTGATTTGGAATGTATTCTAACCTTAAAGTGGCATTCATTATATAGAGGAGATTTATTAAACCTTTCCGTGGGAGCATTTTAAGAATTTCCGCTGTAATTAAGTCGTATCCGGGTGCTTTTTTTGGCTTTAGCTTCTTAATTTCTTTTTTTAATAGTGCAAAATTGAAAAAAGTTTTCATACAACGAAATTTTTTTTTATTAAAAAAATATGAATTTTTATTTTCAAAAATCGATTCCTTCAAAACTGCTTAATGGATTTACTTGAAATTTAGTTTTTTATTGTAAATTAGTAGTATCTTTGAAACAAATAAGCTAAAATAGTCATTGCACTTAAATTAAAGAAAAACACATTTTTGGGTTTTTTCACCAAAATTTAAGTTTCATTTTCAAAATTAAATTGTTTAAAATCTGCTCGATGAAATTTCTTTAAATTTTGATATGATGTTAATATGGAAATTATCTACAAAACAAAACCATTAAAGTAAATAATAGTGCAAAATTGAAAAAAGTTTTCATACAACGAAATTTTTTTTTATTAAAAAAATATGAATTTTTATTTTCAAAAATCGATTCCTTCAAAACTGCTTAATGGATTTACTTGAAATTTAGTTTTTTATTGTAAATTAGTAGTATCTTTGAAACAAATAAGCTAAAATAGTCATTGCACTTAAATTAAAGAAAAACACATTTTTGAGTTTTTTCGCCAAAATTTAAGTTTCATTTTCAAAATTAAATTGTTTAAAATCTGCTCGATGAAATTTCTTTAAATTTTGATATGATGTTAATATGGAAATTATCTACAAAACAAAACCATTAAAGTAAATAATAGTGCAAAATTGAAAAAAGTTTTCATACAACGAAATTTTTTTTTATTAAAAAAATATGAATTTTTATTTTCAAAAATCGATTCCTTCAAAACTGCTTAATGGATTTACTTGAAATTTAGTTTTTTATTGTAAATTAGTAGTATCTTTGAAACAAATAAGCTAAAATAGTCATTGCACTTAAATTAAAGAAAAACACATTTTTGGGTTTTTTCACCAAAATTTAAGTTTCATTTTCAAAATTAAATTGTTTAAAATCTGCTCGATGAAATTTCTTTAAATTTTGATATGATGTTAATATGGAAATTATCTACAAAACAAAACCATTAAAGTAAATAATAGTGCAAAATTGAAAAAAGTTTTCATACAACGAAATTTTTTTTTATTAAAAAAATATGAATTTTTATTTTCAAAAATCGATTCCTTCAAAACTGCTTAATGGATTTACTTGAAATTTAGTTTTTTATTGTAAATTAGTAGTATCTTTGAAACAAATAAGCTAAAATAGTCATTGCACTTAAATTAAAGAAAAACACATTTTTGAGTTTTTTCGCCAAAATTTAAGTTTCATTTTCAAAATTAAATTGTTTAAAATCTGCTCGATGAAATTTCTTTAAATTTTGATATGATGTTAATATGGAAATTATCTACAAAACAAAACCATTAAAGTAAATAATAGTGCAAAATTGAAAAAAGTTTTCATACAACGAAATTTTTTTTTATTAAAAAAATATGAATTTTTATTTTCAAAAATCGATTCCTTCAAAACTGCTTAATGGATTTACTTGAAATTTAGTTTTTTATTGTAAATTAGTAGTATCTTTGAAACAAATAAGCTAAAATAGTCATTGCACTTAAATTAAAGAAAAACACATTTTTGGGTTTTTTCACCAAAATTTAAGTTTCATTTTCAAAATTAAATTGTTTAAAATCTGCTCGATGAAATTTCTTTAAATTTTGATATGATGTTAATATGGAAATTATCTACAAAACAAAACCATTAAAGTAAATAATAGTGCAAAATTGAAAAAAGTTTTCATACAACGAAATTTTTTTTTATTAAAAAAATATGAATTTTTATTTTCAAAAATCGATTCCTTCAAAACTGCTTAATGGATTTACTTGAAATTTAGTTTTTTATTGTAAATTAGTAGTATCTTTGAAACAAATAAGCTAAAATAGTCATTGCACTTAAATTAAAGAAAAACACATTTTTGAGTTTTTTCGCCAAAATTTAAGTTTCATTTTCAAAATTGAATTGTTTAAAATCTGCTCGATGAAATTTCTTTAAATTTTGATATGATGTTAATATGGAAATTATCTACAAAACAAAACCATTAAAGTAAATAATAGTGCAAAATTGAAAAAAGTTTTCATACAACGAAATTTTTTTTTATTAAAAAAATATGAATTTTTATTTTCAAAAATCGATTCCTTCAAAACTGCTTAATGGATTTACTTGAAATTTAGTTTTTTATTGTAAATTAGTAGTATCTTTGAAAAAAACAAGCTAAAATAGTCATTGCACTTAAATTAAAGAAAAACACATTTTTGAGTTTTTTCGCCAAAATTTAAGTTTCATTTTCAAAATTGAATTGTTTAAAATCTGCTCGATGAAATTTCTTTAAATTTTGATATGATGTTAATATGGAAATTATCTACAAAACAAAACCATTAAAGTAAATAATAGTGCAAAATTGAAAAAAGTTTTCATACAACGAAATTTTTTTTTATTAAAAAAATATGAATTTTTATTTTCAAAAATCGATTCCTTCAAAACTGCTTAATGGATTTACTTGAAATTTAGTTTTTTATTGTAAATTAGTAGTATCTTTGAAACAAATAAGCTAAAATAGTCATTGCACTTAAATTAAAGAAAAACACATTTTTGAGTTTTTTCGCCAAAATTTAAGTTTCATTTTCAAAATTAAATTGTTTAAAATCTGCTCGATGAAATTTCATTAAATTTTGATATGATGTTAATATGGAAATTATCTACAAAACAAAACCATTAAAGTAAATAATAGTGCAAAATTGAAAAAAGTTTTCATACAACGAAATTTTTTTTTATTAAAAAAATATGAATTTTTATTTTCAAAAATCGATTCCTTCAAAACTGCTTAATGGATTTACTTGAAATTTAGTTTTTTATTGTAAATTAGTAGTATCTTTGAAAAAAACAAGCTAAAATAGTCATTGCACTTAAATTAAAGAAAAACACATTTTTGAGTTTTTTCGCCAAAATTTAAGTTTCATTTTCAAAATTAAATTGTTTAAAATCTGCTCGATGAAATTTCTTTAAATTTTGATATGATGTTAATATGGAAATTATCTACAAAACAAAACCATTAAAGTAAATAATAGTGCAAAATTGAAAAAAGTTTTCATACAACGAAATTTTTTTTTATTAAAAAAATATGAATTTTTATTTTCAAAAATCGATTCCTTCAAAACTGCTTAATGGATTTACTTGAAATTTAGTTTTTTATTGTAAATTAGTAGTATCTTTAAAACAAATAAGCTAAAATAGTCATTGCACTTAAATTAAAGAAAAACACATTTTTGGGTTTTTTCACCAAAATTTAAGTTTCATTTTCAAAATTAAATTGTTTAAAATCTGCTCGATGAAATTTCTTTAAATTTTGATATGATGTTAATATGGAAATTATCTACAAAACAAAACCATTAAAGTAAATAATAGTGCAAAATTGAAAAAAGTTTTCATACAACGAAATTTTTTTTTATTAAAAAAATATGAATTTTTATTTTCAAAAATCGATTCCTTCAAAACTGCTTAATGGATTTACTTGAAATTTAGTTTTTTATTGTAAATTAGTAGTATCTTTGAAACAAATAAGCTAAAATAGTCATTGCACTTAAATTAAAGAAAAACACATTTTTGAGTTTTTTCGCCAAAATTTAAGTTTCATTTTCAAAATTGAATTGTTTAAAATCTGCTCGATGAAATTTCTTTAAATTTTGATATGATGTTAATATGGAAATTATCTACAAAACAAAACCATTAAAGTAAATAATAGTGCAAAATTGAAAAAAGTTTTCATACAACGAAATTTTTTTTTATTAAAAAAATATGAATTTTTATTTTCAAAAATCGATTCCTTCAAAACTGCTTAATGGATTTACTTGAAATTTAGTTTTTTATTGTAAATTAGTAGTATCTTTGAAACAAATAAGCTAAAATAGTCATTGCACTTAAATTAAAGAAAAACACATTTTTGAGTTTTTTCGCCAAAATTTAAGTTTCATTTTCAAAATTAAATTGTTTAAAATCTGCTCGATGAAATTTCTTTAAATTTTGATATGATGTTGATATGGAAATTATCTACCAAATAAAACCATTAAAGTAAATAATAGTGCAAAATTGAAAAAAGTTTTCATACAACGAAATTTTTTTTTATTAAAAAAATATGAATTTTTATTTTCAAAAATCGATTCCTTCAAAACTGCTTAATGGATTTACTTGAAATTTAGTTTTTTATTGTAAATTAGTAGTATCTTTGAAACAAATAAGCTAAAATAGTCATTGCACTTAAATTAAAGAAAAACACATTTTTGAGTTTTTTCGCCAAAATTTAAGTTTCATTTTCAAAATTGAATTGTTTAAAATCTGCTCGATGAAATTTCTTTAAATTTTGATATGATGTTAATATGGAAATTATCTACAAAACAAAACCATTAAAGTAAATAATAGTGCAAAATTGAAAAAAGTTTTCATACAACGAAATTTTTTTTTATTAAAAAAATATGAATTTTTATTTTCAAAAATCGATTCCTTCAAAACTGCTTAATGGATTTACTTGAAATTTAGTTTTTTATTGTAAATTAGTAGTATCTTTGAAACAAATAAGCTAAAATAGTCATTGCACTTAAATTAAAGAAAAACACATTTTTGAGTTTTTTCGCCAAAATTTAAGTTTCATTTTCAAAATTGAATTGTTTAAAATCTGCTCGATGAAATTTCTTTAAATTTTGATATGATGTTAATATGGAAATTATCTACAAAACAAAACCATTAAAGTAAATAATAGTGCAAAATTGAAAAAAGTTTTCATACAACGAAATTTTTTTTTATTAAAAAAATATGAATTTTTATTTTCAAAAATCGATTCCTTCAAAACTGCTTAATGGATTTACTTGAAATTTAGTTTTTTATTGTAAATTAGTAGTATCTTTGAAACAAATAAGCTAAAATAGTCATTGCACTTAAATTAAAGAAAAACACATTTTTGAGTTTTTTCGCCAAAATTTAAGTTTCATTTTCAAAATTGAATTGTTTAAAATCTGCTCGATGAAATTTCTTTAAATTTTGATATGATGTTAATATGGAAATTATCTACAAAACAAAACCATTAAAGTAAATAATAGTGCAAAATTGAAAAAAGTTTTCATACAACGAAATTTTTTTTTATTAAAAAAATATGAATTTTTATTTTCAAAAATCGATTCCTTCAAAACTGCTTAATGGATTTACTTGAAATTTAGTTTTTTATTGTAAATTAGTAGTATCTTTGAAACAAATAAGCTAAAATAGTCATTGCACTTAAATTAAAGAAAAACACATTTTTGAGTTTTTTCGCCAAAATTTAAGTTTCATTTTCAAAATTGAATTGTTTAAAATCTGCTCGATGAAATTTCTTTAAATTTTGATATGTTGTTAATATGGAAATTATCTACAAAACAAAACCATTAAAGTAAATAATAGTGCAAAATTGAAAAAAGTTTTCATACAACGAAATTTTTTTTTATTAAAAAAATATGAATTTTTATTTTCAAAAATCGATTCCTTCAAAACTGCTTAATGGATTTACTTGAAATTTAGTTTTGTATTGTAAATTAGTAGTATCTTTGAAACAAATAAGCTAAAATAGTCATTGCACTTAAATTAAAGAAAAACACATTTTTGAGTTTTTTCGCCAAAATTTAAGTTTCATTTTCAAAATTGAATTGTTTAAAATCTGCTCGATGAAATTTCTTTAAATTTTGATATGATGTTAATATGGAAATTATCTACAAAACAAAACCATTAAAGTAAATAATAGTGCAAAATTGAAAAAAGTTTTCATACAACGAAATTTTTTTTTATTAAAAAAATATGAATTTTTATTTTCAAAAATCGATTCCTTCAAAACTGCTTAATGGATTTACTTGAAATTTAGTTTTTTATTGTAAATTAGTAGTATCTTTGAAACAAATAAGCTAAAATAGTCATTGCACCTAAATTAAAGAAAAACACATTTTTGAGTTTTTTCGCCAAAATTTAAGTTTCATTTTCAAAATTAAATTGTTTAAAATCTGCTCGATGAAATTTCTTTAAATTTTGATATGATGTTGATATGGAAATTATCTACCAAATAAAACCATTAAAGTAAATAATAGTGCAAAATTGAAAAAAGTTTTCATACAACGAAATTTTTTTTTATTAAAAAAATATGAATTTTTATTTTCAAAAATCGATTCCTTCAAAACTGCTTAATGGATTTACTTGAAATTTAGTTTTTTATTGTAAATTAGTAGTATCTTTGAAACAAATAAGCTAAAATAGTCATTGCACTTAAATTAAAGAAAAACACATTTTTGAGTTTTTTCGCCAAAATTTAAGTTTCATTTTCAAAATTGAATTGTTTAAAATCTGCTCGATGAAATTTCTTTAAATTTTGATATGATGTTAATATGGAAATTATCTACAAAACAAAACCATTAAAGTAAATAATAGTGCAAAATTGAAAAAAGTTTTCATACAACGAAATTTTTTTTTATTAAAAAAATATGAATTTTTATTTTCAAAAATCGATTCCTTCAAAACTGCTTAATGGATTTACTTGAAATTTAGTTTTTTATTGTAAATTAGTAGTATCTTTGAAACAAATAAGCTAAAATAGTCATTGCACTTAAATTAAAGAAAAACACATTTTTGAGTTTTTTCGCCAAAATTTAAGTTTCATTTTCAAAATTGAATTGTTTAAAATCTGCTCGATGAAATTTCTTTAAATTTTGATATGATGTTAATATGGAAATTATCTACAAAACAAAACCATTAAAGTAAATAATAGTGCAAAATTGAAAAAAGTTTTCATACAACGAAATTTTTTTTTATTAAAAAAATATGAATTTTTATTTTCAAAAATCGATTCCTTCAAAACTGCTTAATGGATTTACTTGAAATTTAGTTTTTTATTGTAAATTAGTAGTATCTTTGAAACAAATAAGCTAAAATAGTCATTGCACTTAAATTAAAGAAAAACACATTTTTGAGTTTTTTCGCCAAAATTTAAGTTTCATTTTCAAAATTAAATTGTTTAAAATCTGCTCGATGAAATTTCTTTAAATTTTGATATGATGTTGATATGGAAATTATCTACCAAATAAAACCATTAAAGTAAATAATAGTGCAAAATTGAAAAAAGTTTTCATACAACGACATTTTTTTTTATTAAAAAAATATGAATTTTTATTTTCAAAAATCGATTCCTTCAAAACTGCTTAATGGATTTACTTGAAATTTAGTTTTTTATTGTAAATTAGTAGTATCTTTGAAACAAATAAGCTAAAATAGTCATTGCACTTAAATTAAAGAAAAACACATTTTTGAGTTTTTTCGCCAAAATTTAAGTTTCATTTTCAAAATTGAATTGTTTAAAATCTGCTCGATGAAATTTCTTTAAATTTTGATATGATGTTAATATGGAAATTATCTACAAAACAAAACCATTAAAGTAAATAATAGTGCAAAATTGAAAAAAGTTTTCATACAACGAAATTTTTTTTTATTAAAAAAATATGAATTTTTATTTTCAAAAATCGATTCCTTCAAAACTGCTTAATGGATTTACTTGAAATTTAGTTTTTTATTGTAAATTAGTAGTATCTTTGAAACAAATAAGCTAAAATAGTCATTGCACTTAAATTAAAGAAAAACACATTTTTGAGTTTTTTCGCCAAAATTTAAGTTTCATTTTCAAAATTGAATTGTTTAAAATCTGCTCGATGAAATTTCTTTAAATTTTGATATGATGTTGATATGGAAATTATCTACAAAACAAAACCATTAAAGTAAATAATAGTGCAAAATTGAAAAAAGTTTTCATACAACGAAATTTTTTTTTATTAAAAAAATATGAATTTTTATTTTCAAAAATCGATTCCTTCAAAACTGCTTAATGGATTTACTTGAAATTTAGTTTTTTATTGTAAATTAGTAGTATCTTTGAAACAAATAAGCTAAAATAGTCATTGCACTTAAATTAAAGAAAAACACATTTTTGAGTTTTTTCGCCAAAATTTAAGTTTCATTTTCAAAATTAAATTGTTTAAAATCTGCTCGATGAAATTTCTTTAAATTTTGATATGATGTTAATATGGAAATTATCTACAAAACAAAACCATTAAAGTAAATAATAGTGCAAAATTGAAAAAAGTTTTCATACAACGAAATTTTTTTTTATTAAAAAAATATGAATTTTTATTTTCAAAAATCGATTCCTTCAAAACTGCTTAATGGATTTACTTGAAATTTAGTTTTTTATTGTAAATTAGTAGTATCTTTGAAACAAATAAGCTAAAATAGTCATTGCACTTAAATTAAAGAAAAACACATTTTTGAGTTTTTTCGCCAAAATTTAAGTTTCATTTTCAAAATTAAATTGTTTAAAATCTGCTCGATGAAATTTCTTTAAATTTTGATATGATGTTGATATGGAAATTATCTACCAAATAAAACCATTAAAGTAAATAATAGTGCAAAATTGAAAAAAGTTTTCATACAACGAAATTTTTTTTATTAAAAAAATATGAATTTTTATTTTCAAAAATCGATTCCTTCAAAACTGCTTAATGGATTTACTTGAAATTTAGTTTTTTATTGTAAATTAGTAGTATCTTTGAAACAAATAAGCTAAAATAGTCATTGCACTTAAATTAAAGAAAAACACATTTTTGAGTTTTTTCGCCAAAATTTAAAAATCATTTTCAAAATTGAATTGTTTAAAATCTGCTCGATGAAATTTCTTTAAATTTTGATATGATGTTAATATGGAAATTATCTACAAAACAAAACCATTAAAGTAAATAATAGTGCAAAATTGAAAAAAGTTTTCATACAACGAAATTTTTTTTTATTAAAAAAATATGAATTTTTATTTTCAAAAATCGATTCCTTCAAAACTGCTTAATGGATTTACTTGAAATTTAGTTTTTTATTGTAAATTAGTAGTATCTTTGAAACAAATAAGCTAAAATAGTCATTGCACTTAAATTAAAGAAAAACACATTTTTGAGTTTTTTCGCCAAAATTTAAGTTTCATTTTCAAAATTGAATTGTTTAAAATCTGCTCGATGAAATTTCTTTAAATTTTGATATGATGTTAATATGGAAATTATCTACAAAACAAAACCATTAAAGTAAATAATAGTGCAAAATTGAAAAAAGTTTTCATACAACGAAATTTTTTTTTATTAAAAAAATATGAATTTTTATTTTCAAAAATCGATTCCTTCAAAACTGCTTAATGGATTTACTTGAAATTTAGTTTTTTATTGTAAATTAGTAGTATCTTTGAAACAAATAAGCTAAAATAGTCATTGCACTTAAATTAAAGAAAAACACATTTTTGAGTTTTTTCGCCAAAATTTAAGTTTCATTTTCAAAATTGAATTGTTTAAAATCTGCTCGATGAAATTTCTTTAAATTTTGATATGATGTTGATATGGAAATTATCTACAAAACAAAACCATTAAAGTAAATAATAGTGCAAAATTGAAAAAAGTTTTCATACAACGAAATTTTTTTTTATTAAAAAAATATGAATTTTTATTTTCAAAAATCGATTCCTTCAAAACTGCTTAATGGATTTACTTGAAATTTAGTTTTTTATTGTAAATTAGTAGTATCTTTGAAACAAATAAGCTAAAATAGTCATTGCACTTAAATTAAAGAAAAACACATTTTTGAGTTTTTTCGCCAAAATTTAAGTTTCATTTTCAAAATTAAATTGTTTAAAATCTGCTCGATGAAATTTCTTTAAATTTTGATATGATGTTAATATGGAAATTATCTACAAAACAAAACCATTAAAGTAAATAATAGTGCAAAATTGAAAAAAGTTTTCATACAACGAAATTTTTTTTTATTAAAAAAATATGAATTTTTATTTTCAAAAATCGATTCCTTCAAAACTGCTTAATGGATTTACTTGAAATTTAGTTTTTTATTGTAAATTAGTAGTATCTTTGAAACAAATAAGCTAAAATAGTCATTGCACTTAAATTAAAGAAAAACACATTTTTGAGTTTTTTCGCCAAAATTTAAGTTTCATTTTCAAAATTAAATTGTTTAAAATCTGCTCGATGAAATTTCTTTAAATTTTGATATGATGTTGATATGGAAATTATCTACCAAATAAAACCATTAAAGTAAATAATAGTGCAAAATTGAAAAAAGTTTTCATACAACGAAATTTTTTTTATTAAAAAAATATGAATTTTTATTTTCAAAAATCGATTCCTTCAAAACTGCTTAATGGATTTACTTGAAATTTAGTTTTTTATTGTAAATTAGTAGTATCTTTGAAACAAATAAGCTAAAATAGTCATTGCACTTAAATTAAAGAAAAACACATTTTTGAGTTTTTTCGCCAAAATTTAAAAATCATTTTCAAAATTGAATTGTTTAAAATCTGCTCGATGAAATTTCTTTAAATTTTGATATGATGTTAATATGGAAATTATCTACAAAACAAAACCATTAAAGTAAATAATAGTGCAAAATTGAAAAAAGTTTTCATACAACGAAATTTTTTTTTATTAAAAAAATATGAATTTTTATTTTCAAAAATCGATTCCTTCAAAACTGCTTAATGGATTTACTTGAAATTTAGTTTTTTATTGTAAATTAGTAGTATCTTTGAAACAAATAAGCTAAAATAGTCATTGCACTTAAATTAAAGAAAAACACATTTTTGAGTTTTTTCGCCAAAATTTAAGTTTCATTTTCAAAATTGAATTGTTTAAAATCTGCTCGATGAAATTTCTTTAAATTTTGATATGATGTTAATATGGAAATTATCTACAAAACAAAACCATTAAAGTAAATAATAGTGCAAAATTGAAAAAAGTTTTCATACAACGAAATTTTTTTTTATTAAAAAAATATGAATTTTTATTTTCAAAAATCGATTCCTTCAAAACTGCTTAATGGATTTACTTGAAATTTAGTTTTTTATTGTAAATTAGTAGTATCTTTGAAACAAATAAGCTAAAATAGTCATTGCACTTAAATTAAAGAAAAACACATTTTTGAGTTTTTTCGCCAAAATTTAAGTTTCATTTTCAAAATTGAATTGTTTAAAATCTGCTCGATGAAATTTCTTTAAATTTTGATATGATGTTGATATGGAAATTATCTACAAAACAAAACCATTAAAGTAAATAATAGTGCAAAATTGAAAAAAGTTTTCATACAACGAAATTTTTTTTTATTAAAAAAATATGAATTTTTATTTTCAAAAATCGATTCCTTCAAAACTGCTTAATGGATTTACTTGAAATTTAGTTTTTTATTGTAAATTAGTAGTATCTTTGAAACAAATAAGCTAAAATAGTCATTGCACTTAAATTAAAGAAAAACACATTTTTGAGTTTTTTCGCCAAAATGTAAGTTTCATTTTCAAAATTAAATTGTTTAAAATCTGCTCGATGAAATTTCTTTAAATTTTGATATGATGTTAATATGGAAATTATCTACAAAACAAAACCATTAAAGTAAATAATAGTGCAAAATTGAAAAAAGTTTTCATACAACGAAATTTTTTTTTATTAAAAAAATATGAATTTTTATTTTCAAAAATCGATTCCTTCAAAACTGCTTAATGGATTTACTTGAAATTTAGTTTTTTATTGTAAATTAGTAGTATCTTTGAAACAAATAAGCTAAAATAGTCATTGCACTTAAATTAAAGAAAAACACATTTTTGAGTTTTTTCGCCAAAATTTAAGTTTCATTTTCAAAATTAAATTGTTTAAAATCTGCTCGATGAAATTTCTTTAAATTTTGATATGATGTTGATATGGAAATTATCTACCAAATAAAACCATTAAAGTAAATAATAGTGCAAAATTGAAAAAAGTTTTCATACAACGAAATTTTTTTTATTAAAAAAATATGAATTTTTATTTTCAAAAATCGATTCCTTCAAAACTGCTTAATGGATTTACTTGAAATTTAGTTTTTTATTGTAAATTAGTAGTATCTTTGAAACAAATAAGCTAAAATAGTCATTGCACTTAAATTAAAGAAAAACACATTTTTGAGTTTTTTCGCCAAAATTTAAGTTTCATTTTCAAAATTGAATTGTTTAAAATCTGCTCGATGAAATTTCTTTAAATTTTGATATGATGTTGATATGGAAATTATCTACAAAACAAAACCATTAAAGTAAATAATAGTGCAAAATTGAAAAAAGTTTTCATACAACGAAATTTTTTTTTATTAAAAAAATATGAATTTTTATTTTCAAAAATCGATTCCTTCAAAACTGCTTAATGGATTTACTTGAAATTTAGTTTTTTATTGTAAATTAGTAGTATCTTTGAAACAAATAAGCTAAAATAGTCATTGCACTTAAATTAAAGAAAAACACATTTTTGAGTTTTTTCGCCAAAATTTAAGTTTCATTTTCAAAATTAAATTGTTTAAAATCTGCTCGATGAAATTTCTTTAAATTTTGATATGATGTTAATATGGAAATTATCTACAAAACAAAACCATTAAAGTAAATAATAGTGCAAAATTGAAAAAAGTTTTCATACAACGAAATTTTTTTTTATTAAAAAAATATGAATTTTTATTTTCAAAAATCGATTCCTTCAAAACTGCTTAATGGATTTACTTGAAATTTAGTTTTTTATTGTAAATTAGTAGTATCTTTGAAACAAATAAGCTAAAATAGTCATTGCACTTAAATTAAAGAAAAACACATTTTTTAGTTTTTTCGCCAAAATTTAAGTTTCATTTTCAAAATTAAATTGTTTAAAATCTGCTCGATGAAATTTCTTTAAATTTTGATATGATGTTGATATGGAAATTATCTACCAAATAAAACCATTAAAGTAAATAATAGTGCAAAATTGAAAAAAGTTTTCATACAACGAAATTTTTTTTATTAAAAAAATATGAATTTTTATTTTCAAAAATCGATTCCTTCAAAACTGCTTAATGGATTTACTTGAAATTTAGTTTTTTATTGTAAATTAGTAGTATCTTTGAAACAAATAAGCTAAAATAGTCATTGCACTTAAATTAAAGAAAAACACATTTTTGAGTTTTTTCGCCAAAATTTAAGTTTCATTTTCAAAATTGAATTGTTTAAAATCTGCTCGATGAAATTTCTTTAAATTTTGATATGATGTTGATATGGAAATTATCTACAAAACAAAACCATTAAAGTAAATAATAGTGCAAAATTGAAAAAGTTTTCATACAACGAAATTTTTTTTTATTAAAAAAATATGAATTTTTATTTTCAAAAATCGATTCCTTCAAAACTGCTTAATGGATTTACTTGAAATTTAGTTTTTTATTGTAAATTAGTAGTATCTTTGAAACAAAATAAGCTAAAATAGTCATTGCACTTAAATTAAGGAAAAACACATTTTTGAGTTTTTTCGCCAAAATTTAAGTTTCATTTTCAAAATTGAATTGTTTAAAATCTGCTCGATGAAATTTCTTTAAATTTTGATATGATGTTGAAACGGAAATTATCTACAAAACAAAACCATTAAAGTAAATAATAGTGCAAAATTGAAAAAGTTTTCATACAACGAAATTTTTTTTTATTAAAAAAATATGAATTTTTATTTTCAAAAATCGATTCCTTCAAAACTGCTTAATGGATTTACTTGAAATTTAGTTTTTTATTGTAAATTAGTAGTATCTTTGAAACAAATAAGCTAAAATAGTCATTGCACTTAAATTAAAGAAAAACACATTTTGAGTTTTTTCGCCAAAATTTAAGTTTCATTTTCAAAATTAAATTGTTTAAAATCTGCTCGATGAAATTTCTTTAAATTTTGATATGATGTTGATATGGAAATTATCTACCAAATAAAACCATTAAAGTAAATAATAGTGCAAAATTGAAAAAAGTTTTCATACAACGAAATTTTTTTTTATTAAAAAAATATGAATTTTTATTTTCAAAAATCGATTCCTTCAAAACTGCTTAATGGATTTACTTGAAATTTAGTTTTTTTATTGTAAATTAGTAGTATCTTTGAAACAAATAAGCTAAAATAGTCATTGCACTTAAATTAAAGAAAAACACATTTTTGAGTTTTTTCGCCAAAATTTAAGTTTCATTTTCAAAATTAAATTGTTTAAAATCTGCTCGATGAAATTTCTTTAAATTTTGATATGATGTTGATATGGAAATTATCTACCAAATAAAACCATTAAAGTAAATAATAGTGCAAAATTGAAAAAAGTTTTCATACAACGAAATTTTTTTTTATTAAAAAAATATGAATTTTTATTTTCAAAAATCGATTCCTTCAAAACTGCTTAATGGATTTACTTGAAATTTAGTTTTTTATTGTAAATTAGTAGTATCTTTGAAACAAATAAGCTAAAATAGTCATTGCACTTAAATTAAAGAAAAACACATTTTTGAGTTTTTTCGCCAAAATTTAAGTTTCATTTTCAAAATTAAATTGTTTAAAATCTGCTCGATGAAATTTCTTTAAATTTTGATATGATGTTGATATGTAAATTATCTACCAAACAAAACCATTAAAGTAAATAATAGTGCAAAATTGAAAAAAGTTTTCATACAACGAAATTTTTTTTTATTAAAAAAATATGAATTTTTATTTTCAAAAATCGATTCCTTCAAAACTGCTTAATGGATTTACTTGAAATTTAGTTTTTTATTGTAAATTAGTAGTATCTTTGAAACAAATAAGCTAAAATAGTCATTGCACTTAAATTAAAGAAAAACACATTTTTGAGTTTTTTCGCCAAAATTTAAGTTTCATTTTCAAAATTAAATTGTTTAAAATCTGCTCGATGAAATTTCTTTAAATTTTGATATGATGTTGATATGTAAATTATCTACCAAACAAAACCATTAAAGTAAATAATAGTGCAAAATTGAAAAAAGTTTTCATACAACGAAATTTTTTTTTATTAAAAAAATATGAATTTTTATTTTCAAAAATCGATTCCTTCAAAACTGCTTAATGGATTTACTTGAAATTTAGTTTTTTTATTGTAAATTAGTAGTATCTTTGAAACAAATAAGCTAAAATAGTCATTGCACTTAAATTAAAGAAAAACACATTTTTGAGTTTTTTCGCCAAAATTTAAGTTTCATTTTCAAAATTGAATTGTTTAAAATCTGCTCGATGAAATTTCTTTAAATTTTGATATGATGTTGGTATTGAAATTATCTACAAAACAAAACCATTAAAGTAAATAATAGTGCAAAATTGAAAAAAGTTTTCATACAACGAAATTTTTTTTTATTAAAAAAATATGAATTTTTATTTTCAAAAATCGATTCCTTCAAAACTGCTTAATGGATTTACTTGAAATTTAGTTTTTTATTGTAAATTAGTAGTATCTTTGAAACAAATAAGCTAAAATAGTCATTGCACTTAAATTAAAGAAAAACACATTTTTGAGTTTTTTCGCCAAAATTTAAGTTTCATTTTCAAAACTAAATTGTTTAAAATCTGCTCGATGAAATTTCTTTAAATTTTGATATGATGTTGATATGGAAATTATCTACAAAACAAAACCATTAAAGTAAATAATAGTGCAAAATTGAAAAAAGTTTTCATACAACGAAATTTTTTTTTATTAAAAAAATATGAATTTTTATTTTCAAAAATCGATTCCTTCAAAACTGCTTAATGGATTTACTTGAAATTTAGTTTTTTATTGTAAATTAGTAGTATTTTTGAAACAAATAAGCTAAAATAGTCATTGCACTTAAATTAAAGAAAAACACATTTTTGAGTTTTTTCGCCAAAATTTAAGTTTCATTTTCAAAGTTAAATTGTTTAAAATCTGCTCGATGAAATTTCTTTAAATTTTGATATGATGTTGATATGGAAATTATCTACAAAACAAAACCATTAAAGTAAATAATAGTGCAAAATTGAAAAAAGTTTTCATACAACGAAATTTTTTTTTATTAAAAAAATATGAATTTTTATTTTCAAAAATCGATTCCTTCAAAACTGCTTAATGGATTTACTTGAAATTTAGTTTTTTATTGTAAATTAGTAGTATCTTTGAAACAAATAAGCTAAAATAGTCATTGCACTTAAATTAAAGAAAAACACATTTTTGAGTTTTTTCGCCAAAATTTAAGTTTCATTTTCAAAGTTAAATTGTTTAAAATCTGCTCGATGAAATTTCTTTAAATTTTGATATGATGTTGATATGGAAATTATCTACAAAACAAAACCATTAAAGTAAATAATAGTGCAAAATTGAAAAAAGTTTTCATACAACGAAATTTTTTTTTATTAAAAAAATATGAATTTTTATTTTCAAAAATCGATTCCTTCAAAACTGCTTAATGGATTTACTTGAAATTTAGTTTTTTATTGTAAATTAGTAGTATCTTTGAAACAAATAAGCTAAAATAGTCATTGCACTTAAATTAAAGAAAAACACATTTTTGAGTTTTTTCGCCAAAATTTAAGTTTCATTTTCAAAATTAAATTGTTTAAAATCTGCTCGATGAAATTTCTTTAAATTTTGATATGATGTTGATATGTAAATTATCTACCAAACAAAACCATTAAAGTAAATAATAGTGCAAAATTGAAAAAAGTTTTCATACAACGAAATTTTTTTTTATTAAAAAAATATGAATTTTTATTTTCAAAAATCGATTCCTTCAAAACTTCTTAATGGATTTACTTGAAATTTAGTTTTTTATTGTAAATTAGTAGTATCTTTGAAACAAATAAGCTAAAATAGTCATTGCACTTAAATTAAAGAAAAACACATTTTTGAGTTTTTTCGCCAAAATTTAAGTTTCATTTTCAAAATTGAATTGTTTAAAATCTGCTCGATGAAATTTCTTTAAATTTTGATATGATGTTGATATGGAAATTATCTACCAAATAAAACCATTAAAGTAAATAATAGTGCAAAATTGAAAAAAGTTTTCATACAACGAAATTTTTTTTTATTAAAAAAATATGAATTTTTATTTTCAAAAATCGATTCCTTCAAAACTGCTTAATGGATTTACTTGAAATTTAGTTTTTTTATTGTAAATTAGTAGTATCTTTGAAACAAATAAGCTAAAATAGTCATTGCACTTAAATTAAAGAAAAACACATTTTTGAGTTTTTTCGCCAAAATTTAAGTTTCATTTTCAAAATTGAATTGTTTAAAATCTGCTCGATGAAATTTCTTTAAATTTTGATATGATGTTGATATTGAAATTATCTACAAAACAAAACCATTAAAGTAAATAATAGTGCAAAATTGAAAAAAGTTTTCATACAACGAAATTTTTTTTTATTAAAAAAATATGAATTTTTATTTTCAAAAATCGATTCCTTCAAAACTGCTTAATGGATTTACTTGAAATTTAGTTTTTTATTGTAAATTAGTAGTATCTTTGAAACAAATAAGCTAAAATAGTCATTGCACTTAAATTAAAGAAAAACACATTTTTGAGTTTTTTCGCCAAAATTTAAGTTTCATTTTCAAAACTAAATTGTTTAAAATCTGCTCGATGAAATTTCTTTAAATTTTGATATGATGTTGATATGGAAATTATCTACAAAACAAAACCATTAAAGTAAATAATAGTGCAAAATTGAAAAAAGTTTTCATACAACGAAATTTTTTTTTATTAAAAAAATATGAATTTTTATTTTCAAAAATCGATTCCTTCAAAACTGCTTAATGGATTTACTTGAAATTTAGTTTTTTATTGTAAATTAGTAGTATTTTTGAAACAAATAAGCTAAAATAGTCATTGCACTTAAATTAAAGAAAAACACATTTTTGAGTTTTTTCGCCAAAATTTAAGTTTCATTTTCAAAGTTAAATTGTTTAAAATCTGCTCGATGAAATTTCTTTAAATTTTGATATGATGTTGATATGGAAATTATCTACAAAACAAAACCATTAAAGTAAATAATAGTGCAAAATTGAAAAAAGTTTTCATACAACGAAATTTTTTTTTATTAAAAAAATATGAATTTTTATTTTCAAAAATCGATTCCTTCAAAACTGCTTAATGGATTTACTTGAAATTTAGTTTTTTATTGTAAATTAGTAGTATCTTTGAAAAAAATAAGCTAAAATAGTCATTCCACTTAAATTAAAGAAAAACACATTTTTGAGTTTTTTCGCCAAAATTTAAGTTTCATTTTAAAAATTTAATTGTTTAAAATCTGATCGATGAAATTTCTTTAAATTTTGATATGATGTTGATATGGAAATTATCTACAAAACAAAACCATTAAAGTAAATAATAGTGCAAAATTGAAAAAAGTTTTCATACAACGAAATTTTTTTTTACTAAAAAAAATATGAATTTTTATTTTCAAAAATCGATTCCTTCAAAACTGCTTAATGGATTTACTTGAAATTTAGTTTTTTATTGTAAATTAGTAGTATCTTTGAAACAAATAAGCTAAAGTAGTCATTGCACTTAAATTAAAGAAAAACACATTTTTGAGTTTTTTCGCCAAAATTTAAGTTTCATTTTCAAAATTAAATTGTTTAAAATCTGCTCGATGAAATTTCTTTAAATTTTGATATGATGTTGATATGGAAATTATCTACAAACAAAACCATTAAAGTAAATAATAGTGCAAAATTGAAAAAAGTTTTCATACAACGAAATTTTTTTTTATTAAAAAAATATGAATTTTTATTTTCAAAAATCGATTCCTTCAAAACTGCTTAATGGATTTACTTGAAATTTAGTTTTTTATTGTAAATTAGTAGTATCTTTGAAACAAATAAGCTAAAATAGTCATTGCACTTAAATTAAAGAAAAACACATTTTTGAGTTTTTTCGCCAAAATTTAAGTTTCATTTTCAAAATTAAATTGTTTAAAATCTGCTCGATGAAATTTCTTTAAATTTTGATATGATGTTGATATGGAAATTATCTACAAAACAAAACCATTAAAGTAAATAATAGTGCAAAATTGAAAAAGTTTTCATACAACGAAATTTTTTTTTATTAAAAAAATATGAATTTTTATTTTCAAAAATCGATTCCTTCAAAACTGCTTAATGGATTTACTTGAAATTTAGTTTTTTATTGTAAATTAGTAGTATCTTTGAAAAAAATAAGCTAAAATAGTCATTGCACTTAAATTAAAGAAAAACACATCTTTGAGTTTTTTCGCCAAAATTTAAGTTTCATTTTCAAAATTGAATTGTTTAAAATCTGCTCGATGAAATTTCTTTAAATTTTGATATGATGTTGATATGGAAATTATCTACCAAATAAAACCATTAAAGTAAATAATAGTGCAAAATTGAAAAAAGTTTTCATACAACGAAATTTTTTTTATTAAAAAAATATGAATTTTTATTTTCAAAAATCGATTCCTTCAAAACTGCTTAATGGATTTACTTGAAATTTAGTTTTTTATTGTAAATTAGTAGTATCTTTGAAACAAATAAGCTAAAATAGTCATTGCACTTAAATTAAAGAAAACACATTTTTGAGTTTTTTCGCCAAAATTTAAGTTTCATTTTCAAAATTAAATTGTTTAAAATCTGCTCGATGAAATTTCTTTAAATTTTGATATGATGTTGATATGGAAATTATCTACAAAACAAAACCATTAAAGTAAATAATAGTGCAAAATTGAAAAAAGTTTTCATACAACGAATTTTTTTTTATTAAAAAAATATGAATTTTTATTTTCAAAAATCGATTCCTTCAAAACTGCTTAATGGATTTACTTGAAATTTAGTTTTTTATTGTAAATTAGTAGTATCTTTGAAACAAATAAGCTAAAATAGTCATTGCACTTAAATTAAAGAAAAACACATTTTTTGAGTTTTTTCGCCAAAATTTAAGTTTCATTTTCAAAATTAAATTGTTTAAAATCTGCTCGATGAGAATTTCTTTAAATTTTGATATGATGTTGATATGGAAATTATCTACAAAACAAAACCATTAAAGTAAATAATAGTGCAAAATTGAAAAAAGTTTTCATACAACGAAATTTTTTTTTATTAAAAAAATATGAATTTTTATTTTCAAAAATCGATTCCTTCAAAACTGCTTAATGGATTTACTTGAAATTTAGTTTTTTATTGTAAATTAGTAGTATCTTTGAAACAAATAAGCTAAAATAGTCATTGCACTTAAATTAAAGAAAAACACATCTTTGAGTTTTTTTCGCCAAAATTTAAGTTTCATTTTCAAAATTGAATTGTTTAAAATCTGCTCGATGAAATTTCTTTAAATTTTGATATGATGTTGATATGGAAATTATCTACCAAATAAAACCATTAAAGTAAATAATAGTGCAAAATTGAAAAAAGTTTTCATACAACGAAATTTTTTTTTATTAAAAAAATATGAATTTTTATTTTCAAAAATCGATTCCTTCAAAACTGCTTAATGGATTTACTTGAAATTTAGTTTTTTATTGTAAATTAGTAGTATCTTTGAAAAAAATAAGCTAAAATAGTCATTGCACTTAAATTAAAGAAAAACACATTTTGAGTTTTTTCGCCAAAATTTAAGTTTCATTTTCAAAATTAAATTGTTTTAAAATCTGCTCGATGAAATTTCTTTAAATTTTGATATGATGTTGATATGGAAATTATCTACAAAACAAAACCATTAAAGTAAATAATAGTGCAAAATTGAAAAAAGTTTTCATACAACGAAATTTTTTTTTATTAAAAAATATGAATTTTTATTTTCAAAAATCGATTCCTTCAAAACTGCTTAATGGATTTACTTGAAATTTAGTTTTTTATTGTAAATTAGTAGTATCTTTGAAAAAAATAAGCTAAAATAGTCATTGCACTTAAATTAAAGAAAAACACATTTTTGAGTTTTTTCGCCAAAATTTAAGTTTCATTTTCAAAATTAAATTGTTTAAAATCTGCTCGATGAAATTTCTTTAAATTTTGATATGATGTTGATATGGAAATTATCTACAAAACAAAACCATTAAAGTAAATAATAGTGCAAAATTGAAAAAAGTTTTCATACAACGAAATTTTTTTTTATTAAAAAAATATGAATTTTTATTTTCAAAAATCGATTCCTTCAAAACTGCTTAATGGATTTACTTGAAATTTAGTTTTTTATTGTAAATTAGTAGTATCTTTGAAAAAAATAAGCTAAAATAGTCATTGCACTTAAATTAAAGAAAAACACATTTTTGAGTTTTTTCGCCAAAATTTAAGTTTCATTTTCAAAATTAAATTGTTTAAAATCTGCTCGATGAAATTTCTTTAAATTTTGATATGATGTTGATATGGAAATTATCTACAAAACAAAACCATTAAAGTAAATAATAGTGCAAAATTGAAAAAAGTTTTCATACAACGAAATTTTTTTTTATTAAAAAAATATGAATTTTTATTTTCAAAAATCGATTCCTTCAAAACTGCTTAATGGATTTACTTGAAATTTAGTTTTTTATTGTAAATTAGTAGTATCTTTGAAACAAATAAGCTAAAATAGTCATTGCACTTAAATTAAAGAAAAACACATTTTTGAGTTTTTTCGCCAAAATTTAAGTTTCATTTTCAAAATTAAATTGTTTAAAATCTGCTCGATGAAATTTCTTTAAATTTTGATATGATGTTGATATGGAAATTATCTACAAAACAAAACCATTAAAGTAAATAATAGTGCAAAATTGAAAAAAGTTTTCATACAACGAAATTTTTTTTTATTAAAAAAATATGAATTTTTATTTTCAAAAATCGATTCCTTCAAAACTGCTTAATGGATTTACTTGAAATTTAGTTTTTTTTATTGTAAATTAGTAGTATCTTTGGAACAAATAAGCTAAAATAGCCATTGCACTTAAATTAAAGAAAAACACATTTTTTAGTTTTTTCGCCAAAATTTAAGTTTCATTTTCAAAATTGAATTGTTTAAAATCTGCTCGATGAAATTTCTTTAAATTTTGATATGATGTTAATATGGAAATTATCTACAAAACAAAACCATTAAAGTAAATAATAGTGCAAAATTGAAAAAAGTTTTCATACAACGAAATTTTTTTTTATTAAAAAAATATGAATTTTTATTTTCAAAAATCGATTCCTTCAAAACTGCTTAATGGATTTACTTGAAATTTAGTTTTTTATTGTAAATTAGTAGTATCTTTGAAACAAATAAGCTAAAATAGTCATTGCACTTAAATTAAAGAAAAACACATTTTTGAGTTTTTTCGCCAAAATTTAAGTTTCATTTTCAAAATTAAATTGTTTAAAATCTGCTCGATGAAATTTCTTTAAATTTTGATATGATGTTAATATGGAAATTATCTACAAAACAAAACCATTAAAGTAAATAATAGTGCAAAATTGAAAAAAGTTTTCATACAACGAAATTTTTTTTTATTAAAAAAATATGAATTTTTATTTTCAAAAATCGATTCCTTCAAAACTGCTTAATGGATTTACTTGAAATTTAGTTTTTTATTGTAAATTAGTAGTATCTTTGAAACAAATAAGCTAAAATAGTCATTGCACTTAAATTAAAGAAAAACACATTTTTGAGTTTTTTCGCCAAAATTTAAGTTTCATTTTCAAAATTAAATTGTTTAAAATCTGCTCGATGAAATTTCTTTAAATTTTGATATGATGTTAATATGGAAATTATCTACAAAACAAAACCATTAAAGTAAATAATAGTGCAAAATTGAAAAAAGTTTTCATACAACGAAATTTTTTTTTATTAAAAAAATATGAATTTTTATTTTCAAAAATCGATTCCTTCAAAACTGCTTAATGGATTTACTTGAAATTTAGTTTTTTATTGTAAATTAGTAGTATCTTTGAAACAAATAAGCTAAAATAGTCATTGCACTTAAATTAAAGAAAAACACATTTTTGAGTTTTTTCGCCAAAATTTAAGTTTCATTTTCAAAATTAAATTGTTTAAAATCTGCTCGATGAAATTTCTTTAAATTTTGATATGATGTTAATATGGAAATTATCTACAAAACAAAACCATTAAAGTAAATAATAGTGCAAAATTGAAAAAAGTTTTCATACAACGAAATTTTTTTTTATTAAAAAAATAGTAATTTTTATTTTCAAAAATCGATTCCTTCAAAACTGCTTAATGGATTTACTTGAAATTTAGTTTTTTATTGTAAATTAGTAGTATCTTTGAAACAAATAAGCTAAAATAGTCATTGCACTTAAATTAAAGAAAAACACATTTTTGAGTTTTTTCGCCAAAATTTAAGTTTCATTTTCAAAATTAAATTGTTTAAAATCTGCTCGATGAAATTTCTTTAAATTTTGATATGATGTTAATATGGAAATTATCTACAAAACAAAACCATTAAAGTAAATAATAGTGCAAAATTGAAAAAAGTTTTCATACAACGAAATTTTTTTTTATTAAAAAAATATGAATTTTTATTTTCAAAAATCGATTCCTTCAAAACTGCTTAATGGATTTACTTGAAATTTAGTTTTTTATTGTAAATTAGTAGTATCTTTGAAACAAATAAGCTAAAATAGTCATTGCACTTAAATTAAAGAAAAACACATTTTTGAGTTTTTTCGCCAAAATTTAAGTTTCATTTTCAAAATTAAATTGTTTAAAATCTGCTCGATGAAATTTCTTTAAATTTTGATATGATGTTGATATGGAAATTATCTACAAAACAAAACCATTAAAGTAAATAATAGTGCAAAATTGAAAAAAGTTTTCATACAACGAAATTTTTTTTTATTAAAAAAATATGAATTTTTATTTTCAAAAATCGATTCCTTCAAAACATCTTAATGGATTTACTTGAAATTTAGTTTTTTATTGTAAATAAGTAGTATCTTTGAAACAAATAAGCTAAAATAGTCATTGCACTTAAATTAAAGAAAAACACATTTTTGAGTTTTTTCGCCAAAATTTAAGTTTCATTTTCAAAATTAAATTGTTTAAAATCTGCTCGATGAAATTTCTTTAAATTTTGATATGATGTTGATATGGAAATTATCTACAAAACAAAACCATTAAAGTAAATAATAGTGCAAAATTGAAAAAAGTTTTCATACAACGAAATTTTTTTTTATTAAAAAAATATGAATTTTTATTTTCAAAAATCGATTCCTTCAAAACTGCTTAATGGATTTACTTGAAATTTAGTTTTTTATTGTAAATTAGTAGTATCTTTGAAACAAATAAGCTAAAATAGTCATTGCACTTAAATTAAAGAAAAACACATTTTTGAGTTTTTTCGCCAAAATTTAAGTTTCATTTTCAAAATTGAATTGTTTAAAATCTGCTCGATGAAATTTCTTTAAATTTCGATATGATGTTAATATGGAAATTATCTACAAAACAAAACCATTAAAGTAAATAATAGTGCAAAATTGAAAAAAGTTTTCATACAACGAAATTTTTTTTTATTAAAAAAATATGAATTTTTATTTTCAAAAATCGATTCCTTCAAAACTGCTTGATGGATTTACTTGAAATTTAGTTTTTTATTGTAAATTAGTAGTATCTTTGAAACAAATAAGCTAAAATAGTCATTGCACTTAAATTAAAGAAAAACACATTTTTGAGTTTTTTCGCCAAAATTTAAGTTTCATTTTCAAAATTGAATTGTTTAAAATCTGCTCGATGAAATTTCTTTAAATTTTGATATGATGTTGATATGGAAATTATCTACAAAACAAAACCATTAAAGTAAATAATAGTGCAAAATTGAAAAAAGTTTTCATACAACGAAATTTTTTTTTATTAAAAATATATGAATTTTTATTTTCAAAAATCGATTCCTTCAAAACTGCTTAATGGATTTACTTGAAATTTAGTTTTTTATTGTAAATTAGTAGTATCTTTGAAAAAAATAAGCTAAAATAGTCATTGCACTTAAATTAAAGAAAAACACATTTTTGAGTTTTTTCGCCAAAATTTAAGTTTCATTTTCAAAATTGAATTGTTTAAAATCTGCTCGATGAAATTTCTTTAAATTTTGATATGATGTTGATATGGAAATTATCTACAAAACAAAACCATTAAAGTAAATAATAGTGCAAAATTGAAAAAAGTTTTCATACAACGAAATTTTTTTTTATTAAAAAAATATGAATTTTTATTTTCAAAAATCGATTCCTTCAAAACTGCTTAATGGATTTACTTGAAATTTAGTTTTTTATTGTAAATTAGTAGTATCTTTGAAACAAATAAGCTAAAATAGTCATTGCACTTAAATTAAAGAAAAACACATTTTTGAGTTTTTTCGCCAAAATTTAAGTTTCATTTTCAAAATTTAATTGTTTAAAATCTGCTCGATGAAATTTCTTTAAATTTTGATATGATGTTGATATGGAAATTATCTACCAAATAAAACCATTAAAGTAAATAATAGTGCAATATTGAAAAAAGTTTTCATACAACGAAATTTTTTTTTATTAAAAAAATATGAATTTTTATTTTCAAAAATCAATTCCTTCAAAACTGCTTAATGGATTTACTTGAAATTTAGTTTTTTATTGTAAATTAGTAGTATCTTTGAAACAAATAAGCTAAAATAGTCATTGCACTTAAATTAAAGAAAAACACATTTTTGAGTTTTTTCGCCAAAATTTAAGTTTCATTTTCAAAATTGAATTGTTTAAAATCTGCTCGATGAAATTTCTTTAAATTTTGATATGATGTTAATATGGAAATTATCTACAAAACAAAACCATTAAAGTAAATAAAAGTGCAAAATTGAAAAAAGTTTTCATACAACGAAATTTTTTTTTATTAAAAAAATATGAATTTTTATTTTCAAAAATCGATTCCTTCAAAACTGCTTAATGGATTTACTTGAAATTTAGTTTTTTATTGTAAATTAGTAGTATCTTTGAAACAAATAAGCTAAAATAGTCATTGCACTTAAATTAAAGAAAAACACATTTTTGAGTTTTTTCGCCAAAATTTAAGTTTCATTTTCAAAATTGAATTGTTTAAAATCTGCTCGATGAAATTTCTTTAAATTTTGATATGATGTTGATATGGAAATTATCTACAAAACAAAACCATTAAAGTAAATAATAGTGCAAAATTGAAAAAAGTTTTCATACAACGAAATTTTTTTTTATTAAAAAAATATGAATTTTTATTTTCAAAAATCAATTCCTTCAAAACTGCTTAATGGATTTACTTGAAATTTAGTTTTTTATTGTAAATTATTAGTATCTTTGAAACAAATAAGCTAAAATAGTCATTGCACTTAAATTAAAGAAAAACACATTTTTGAGTTTTTTCGCCAAAATTTAAGTTTCATTTTCAAAATTGAATTGTTTAAAATCTGCTCGATGAAATTTCTTTAAATTTTGATATGATGTTAATATGGAAATTATCTACAAAACAAAACCATTAAAGTAAATAAAAGTGCAAAATTGAAAAAAGTTTTCATACAACGAAATTTTTTTTTATTAAAAAAATATGAATTTTTATTTTCAAAAATCGATTCCTTCAAAACTGCTTAATGGATTTACTTGAAATTTAGTTTTTTATTGTAAATTAGTAGTATCTTTGAAACAAATAAGCTAAAATAGTCATTGCACTTAAATTAAAGAAAAACACATTTTTGAGTTTTTTCGCCAAAATTTAAGTTTCATTTTCAAAATTGAATTGTTTAAAATCTGCTCGATGAAATTTCTTTAAATTTTGATATGATGTTGATATGGAAATTATCTACAAAACAAAACCATTAAAGTAAATAATAGTGCAAAATTGAAAAAAGTTTTCATACAACGAAATTTTTTTTTATTAAAAAAATATGAATTTTTATTTTCAAAAATCGATTCCTTCAAAACTGCTTAATGGATTTACTTGAAATTTAGTTTTTTATTGTAAATTATTAGTATCTTTGAAACAAATAAGCTAAAATAGTCATTGCACTTAAATTAAAGAAAAACACATTTTTGAGTTTTTTCGCCAAAATTTAAGTTTCATTTTCAAAATTGAATTGTTTAAAATCTGCTCGATGAAATTTCTTTAAATTTTGATATGATGTTGATATGGAAATTATCTACAAAACAAAACCATTAAAGTAAATAATAGTGCAAAATTGAAAAAAGTTTTCATACAACGAAATTTTTTTTTATTAAAAAAATATGAATTTTTATTTTCAAAAATCGATTCCTTCAAAACTGCTTAATGGATTTACTTGAAATTTAGTTTTTTATTGTAAATTAGTAGTATCTTTGAAACAAATAAGCTAAAATAGTCATTGCACTTAAATTAAAGAAAAACACATTTTTGAGTTTTTTCGCCAAAATTTAAGTTTCATTTTCAAAATTTAATTGTTTAAAATCTGCTCGATGAAATTTCTTTAAATTTTGATATGATGTTGATATGGAAATTATCTACCAAATAAAACCATTAAAGTAAATAATAGTGCAATATTGAAAAAAGTTTTCATACAACGAAATTTTTTTTTATTAAAAAAATATGAATTTTTATTTTCAAAAATCAATTCCTTCAAAACTGCTTAATGGATTTACTTGAAATTTAGTTTTTTATTGTAAATTAGTAGTATCTTTGAAACAAATAAGCTAAAATAGTCATTGCACTTAAATTAAAGAAAAACACATTTTTGAGTTTTTTCGCCAAAATTTAAGTTTCATTTTCAAAATTAAATTGTTTAAAATCTGCTCGATGAAATTTCTTTAAATTTTGATATGATGTTAATATGGAAATTATCTACAAAACAAAACCATTAAAGTAAATAAAAGTGCAAAATTGAAAAAAGTTTTCATACAACGAAATTTTTTTTTATTAAAAAAATATGAATTTTTATTTTCAAAAATCGATTCCTTCAAAACTGCTTAATGGATTTACTTGAAATTTAGTTTTTTATTGTAAATTAGTAGTATCTTTGAAACAAATAAGCTAAAATAGTCATTGCACTTAAATTAAAGAAAAACACATTTTTGAGTTTTTTCGCCAAAATTTAAGTTTCATTTTCAAAATTGAATTGTTTAAAATCTGCTCGATGAAATTTCTTTAAATTTTGATATGATGTTGATATGGAAATTATCTACAAAACAAAACCATTAAAGTAAATAATAGTGCAAAATTGAAAAAAGTTTTCATACAACGAAATTTTTTTTTATTAAAAAAATATGAATTTTTATTTTCAAAAATCGATTCCTTCAAAACTGCTTAATGGATTTACTTGAAATTTAGTTTTTTATTGTAAATTAGTAGTATCTTTGAAACAAATAAGCTAAAATAGTCATTGCACTTAAATTAAAGAAAAACACATTTTTGAGTTTTTTCGCCAAAATTTAAGTTTCATTTTCAAAATTTAATTGTTTAAAATCTGCTCGATGAAATTTCTTTAAATTTTGATATGATGTTGATATGGAAATTATCTACAAAACAAAACCATTAAAGTAAATAATAGTGCAAAATTGAAAAAAGTTTTCATACAACGAAATTTTTTTTTATTAAAAAAATATGAATTTTTATTTTCAAAAATCGATTCCTTCAAAACTGCTTAATGGATTTACTTGAAATTTAGTTTTTTATTGTAAATTAGTAGTATCTTTGAAACAAATAAGCTAAAATAGTCATTGCACTTAAATTAAAGAAAAACACATTTTTGAGTTTTTTCGCCAAAATTTAAGTTTCATTTTCAAAATTTAATTGTTTAAAATCTGCTCGATGAAATTTCTTTAAATTTTGATATGATGTTGATATGGAAATTATCTACCAAATAAAACCATTAAAGTAAATAATAGTGCAATATTGAAAAAAGTTTTCATACAACGAAATTTTTTTTTATTAAAAAAATATGAATTTTTATTTTCAAAAATCAATTCCTTCAAAACTGCTTAATGGATTTACTTGAAATTTAGTTTTTTATTGTAAATTAGTAGTATCTTTGAAACAAATAAGCTAAAATAGTCATTGCACTTAAATTAAAGAAAAACACATTTTTGAGTTTTTTCGCCAAAATTTAAGTTTCATTTTCAAAATTAAATTGTTTAAAATCTGCTCGATGAAATTTCTTTAAATTTTGATATGATGTTAATATGGAAATTATCTACAAAACAAAACCATTAAAGTAAATAAAAGTGCAAAATTGAAAAAAGTTTTCATACAACGAAATTTTTTTTTATTAAAAAAATATGAATTTTTATTTTCAAAAATCGATTCCTTCAAAACTGCTTAATGGATTTACTTGAAATTTAGTTTTTTATTGTAAATTAGTAGTATCTTTGAAACAAATAAGCTAAAATAGTCATTGCACTTAAATTAAAGAAAAACACATTTTTGAGTTTTTTCGCCAAAATTTAAGTTTCATTTTCAAAATTGAATTGTTTAAAATCTGCTCGATGAAATTTCTTTAAATTTTGATATGATGTTGATATGGAAATTATCTACAAAACAAAACCATTAAAGTAAATAATAGTGCAAAATTGAAAAAAGTTTTCATACAACGAAATTTTTTTTTATTAAAAAAATATGAATTTTTATTTTCAAAAATCGATTCCTTCAAAACTGCTTAATGGATTTACTTGAAATTTAGTTTTTTATTGTAAATTAGTAGTATCTTTGAAACAAATAAGCTAAAATAGTCATTGCACTTAAATTAAAGAAAAACACATTTTTGAGTTTTTTCGCCAAAATTTAAGTTTCATTTTCAAAATTGAATTGTTTAAAATCTGCTCGATGAAATTTCTTTAAATTTTGATATGATGTTGATATGGAAATTATCTACAAAACAAAACCATTAAAGTAAATAATAGTGCAAAATTGAAAAAAGTTTTCATACAACGAAATTTTTTTTTATTAAAAAAATATGAATTTTTATTTTCAAAAATCGATTCCTTCAAAACTGCTTAATGGATTTACTTGAAATTTAGTTTTTTATTGTAAATTAGTAGTATCTTTGAAACAAATAAGCTAAAATAGTCATTGCACTTAAATTAAAGAAAAACACATTTTTGAGTTTTTTCGCCAAAATTTAAGTTTCATTTTCAAAATTGAATTGTTTAAAATCTGCTCGATGAAATTTCTTTAAATTTTGATATGATGTTGATATGGAAATTATCTACAAAACAAAACCATTAAAGTAAATAATAGTGCAAAATTGAAAAAAGTTTTCATACAACGAAATTTTTTTTTATTAAAAAAATATGAATTTTTATTTTCAAAAATCGATTCCTTCAAAACTGCTTAATGGATTTACTTGAAATTTAGTTTTTTATTGTAAATTAGTAGTATCTTTGAAACAAATAAGCTAAAATAGTCATTGCACTTAAATTAAAGAAAAACACATTTTTGAGTTTTTTCGCCAAAATTTAAGTTTCATTTTCAAAATTGAATTGTTTAAAATCTGCTCGATGAAATTTCTTTAAATTTTGATATGATGTTGATATGGAAATTATCTACAAAACAAAACCATTAAAGTAAATAATAGTGCAAAATTGAAAAAAGTTTTCATACAACGAAATTTTTTTTTATTAAAAAAATATGAATTTTTATTTTCAAAAATCGATTCCTTCAAAACTGCTTAATGGATTTACTTGAAATTTAGTTTTTTATTGTAAATTAGTAGTATCTTTGAAACAAATAAGCTAAAATAGTCATTGCACTTAAATTAAAGAAAAACACATTTTTGAGTTTTTTCGCCAAAATTTAAGTTTCATTTTCAAAATTTAATTGTTTAAAATCTGCTCGATGAAATTTCTTTAAATTTTGATATGATGTTGATATGGAAATTATCTACCAAATAAAACCATTAAAGTAAATAATAGTGCAAAATTGAAAAAAGTTTTCATACAACGAAATTTTTTTTTATTAAAAAAATATGAATTTTTATTTTCAAAAATCAATTCCTTCAAAACTGCTTAATGGATTTACTTGAAATTTAGTTTTTTATTGTAAATTAGTAGTATCTTTGAAACAAATAAGCTAAAATAGTCATTGCACTTAAATTAAAGAAAAACACATTTTTGAGTTTTTTCGCCAAAATTTAAGTTTCATTTTCAAAATTAAATTGTTTAAAATCTGCTCGATGAAATTTCTTTAAATTTTGATATGATGTTAATATGGAAATTATCTACAAAACAAAACCATTAAAGTAAATAAATGTGCAAAATTGAAAAAAGTTTTCATACAACGAAATTTTTTTTTATTAAAAAAATATGAATTTTTATTTTCAAAAATCGATTCCTTCAAAACTGCTTAATGGATTTACTTGAAATTTAGTTTTTTATTGTAAATTAGTAGTATCTTTGAAACAAATAAGCTAAAATAGTCATTGCACTTAAATTAAAGAAAAACACATTTTTGAGTTTTTTCGCCAAAATTTAAGTTTCATTTTCAAAATTGAATTGTTTAAAATCTGCTCGATGAAATTTCTTTAAATTTTGATATGATGTTGATATGGAAATTATCTACAAAACAAAACCATTAAAGTAAATAATAGTGCAAAATTGAAAAAAGTTTTCATACAACGAAATTTTTTTTTATTAAAAAAATATGAATTTTTATTTTCAAAAATCGATTCCTTCAAAACTGCTTAATGGATTTACTTGAAATTTAGTTTTTTATTGTAAATTAGTAGTATCTTTGAAACAAATAAGCTAAAATAGTCATTGCACTTAAATTAAAGAAAAACACATTTTTGAGTTTTTTCGCCAAAATTTAAGTTTCATTTTCAAAATTTAATTGTTTAAAATCTGCTCGATGAAATTTCTTTAAATTTTGATATGATGTTGATATGGAAATTATCTACAAAACAAAACCATTAAAGTAAATAATAGTGCAAAATTGAAAAAAGTTTTCATACAACGAAATTTTTTTTTATTAAAAAAATATGAATTTTTATTTTCAAAAATCGATTCCTTCAAAACTGCTTAATGGATTTACTTGAAATTTAGTTTTTTATTGTAAATTAGTAGTATCTTTGAAACAAATAAGCTAAAATAGTCATTGCACTTAAATTAAAGAAAAACACATTTTTGAGTTTTTTCGCCAAAATTTAAGTTTCATTTTCAAAATTTAATTGTTTAAAATCTGCTCGATGAAATTTCTTTAAATTTTGATATGATGTTGATATGGAAATTATCTACCAAATAAAACCATTAAAGTAAATAATAGTGCAATATTGAAAAAAGTTTTCATACAACGAAATTTTTTTTTATTAAAAAAATATGAATTTTTATTTTCAAAAATCAATTCCTTCAAAACTGCTTAATGGATTTACTTGAAATTTAGTTTTTTATTGTAAATTAGTAGTATCTTTGAAACAAATAAGCTAAAATAGTCATTGCACTTAAATTAAAGAAAAACACATTTTTGAGTTTTTTCGCCAAAATTTAAGTTTCATTTTCAAAATTAAATTGTTTAAAATCTGCTCGATGAAATTTCTTTAAATTTTGATATGATGTTAATATGGAAATTATCTACAAAACAAAACCATTAAAGTAAATAAAAGTGCAAAATTGAAAAAAGTTTTCATACAACGAAATTTTTTTTTATTAAAAAAATATGAATTTTTATTTTCAAAAATCGATTCCTTCAAAACTGCTTAATGGATTTACTTGAAATTTAGTTTTTTATTGTAAATTAGTAGTATCTTTGAAACAAATAAGCTAAAATAGTCATTGCACTTAAATTAAAGAAAAACACATTTTTGAGTTTTTTCGCCAAAATTTAAGTTTCATTTTCAAAATTGAATTGTTTAAAATCTGCTCGATGAAATTTCTTTAAATTTTGATATGATGTTGATATGGAAATTATCTACAAAACAAAACCATTAAAGTAAATAATAGTGCAAAATTGAAAAAAGTTTTCATACAACGAAATTTTTTTTTATTAAAAAAATATGAATTTTTATTTTCAAAAATCGATTCCTTCAAAACTGCTTAATGGATTTACTTGAAATTTAGTTTTTTATTGTAAATTAGTAGTATCTTTGAAACAAATAAGCTAAAATAGTCATTGCACTTAAATTAAAGAAAAACACATTTTTGAGTTTTTTCGCCAAAATTTAAGTTTCATTTTCAAAATTGAATTGTTTAAAATCTGCTCGATGAAATTTCTTTAAATTTTGATATGATGTTGATATGGAAATTATCTACAAAACAAAACCATTAAAGTAAATAATAGTGCAAAATTGAAAAAAGTTTTCATACAACGAAATTTTTTTTTATTAAAAAAATATGAATTTTTATTTTCAAAAATCGATTCCTTCAAAACTGCTTAATGGATTTACTTGAAATTTAGTTTTTTATTGTAAATTAGTAGTATCTTTGAAACAAATAAGCTAAAATAGTCATTGCACTTAAATTAAAGAAAAACACATTTTTGAGTTTTTTCGCCAAAATTTAAGTTTCATTTTCAAAATTTAATTGTTTAAAATCTGCTCGATGAAATTTCTTTAAATTTTGATATGATGTTGATATGGAAATTATCTACCAAATAAAACCATTAAAGTAAATAATAGTGCAATATTGAAAAAAGTTTTCATACAACGAAATTTTTTTTTATTAAAAAAATATGAATTTTTATTTTCAAAAATCAATTCCTTCAAAACTGCTTAATGGATTTACTTGAAATTTAGTTTTTTATTGTAAATTAGTAGTATCTTTGAAACAAATAAGCTAAAATAGTCATTGCACTTAAATTAAAGAAAAACACATTTTTGAGTTTTTTCGCCAAAATTTAAGTTTCATTTTCAAAATTAAATTGTTTAAAATCTGCTCGATGAAATTTCTTTAAATTTTGATATGATGTTAATATGGAAATTATCTACAAAACAAAACCATTAAAGTAAATAAAAGTGCAAAATTGAAAAAAGTTTTCATACAACGAAATTTTTTTTTATTAAAAAAATATGAATTTTTATTTTCAAAAATCGATTCCTTCAAAACTGCTTAATGGATTTACTTGAAATTTAGTTTTTTTATTGTAAATTAGTAGTATCTTTGAAACAAATAAGCTAAAATAGTCATTGCACTTAAATTAAAGAAAAACACATTTTTGAGTTTTTTCGCCAAAATTTAAGTTTCATTTTCAAAATTGAATTGTTTAAAATCTGCTCGATGAAATTTCTTTAAATTTTGATATGATGTTGATATGGAAATTATCTACAAAACAAAACCATTAAAGTAAATAATAGTGCAAAATTAAAAAAAGTTTTCATACAACGAAATTTTTTTTTATTAAAAAAATATGAATTTTTATTTTCAAAAATCGATTCCTTCAAAACTGCTTAATGGATTTACTTGAAATTTAGTTTTTTATTGTAAATTAGTAGTATCTTTGAAACAAATAAGCTAAAATAGTCATTGCACTTAAATTAAAGAAAAACACATTTTTGAGTTTTTTCGCCAAAATTTAAGTTTCATTTTCAAAATTAAATTGTTTAAAATCTGCTCGATGAAATTTCTTTAAATTTTGATATGATGTTGATATGGAAATTATCTACCAAATAAAACCATTAAAGTAAATAATAGTGCAAAATTAAAAAAAGTTTTCATACAACGAAATTTTTTTTTATTAAAAAAATATGAATTTTTATTTTCAAAAATCGATTCCTTCAAAACTGCTTAATGGATTTACTTGAAATTTAGTTTTTTATTGTAAATTAGTAGTATCTTTGAAACAAATAAGCTAAAATAGTCATTGCACTTAAATTAAAGAAAAACACATTTTTGAGTTTTTTTCGCCAAAATTTAAGTTTCATTTTCAAAATTAAATTGTTTAAAATCTGCTCGATGAAATTTCTTTAAATTTTGATATGATGTTAATATGGAAATTATCTACAAAACAAAACCATTAAAGTAAATAAAAGTGCAAAATTGAAAAAAGTTTTCATACAACGAAATTTTTTTTTATTAAAAAAATATGAATTTTTATTTTCAAAAATCGATTCCTTCAAAACTGCTTAATGGATTTACTTGAAATTTAGTTTTTTATTGTAAATTAGTAGTATCTTTGAAACAAATAAGCTAAAATAGTCATTGCACTTAAATTAAAGAAAAACACATTTTTGAGTTTTTTCGCCAAAATTTAAGTTTCATTTTCAAAATTGAATTGTTTAAAATCTGCTCGATGAAATTTCTTTAAATTTTGATATGATGTTGATATGGAAATTTTCTACAAAACAAAACCATTAAAGTAAATAATAGTGCAAAATTGAAAAAAGTTTTCATACAACGAAATTTTTTTTTATTAAAAATATATGAATTTTTATTTTCAAAAATCGATTCCTTCAAAACTGCTTAATGGATTTACTTGAAATTTAGTTTTTTATTGTAAATTAGTAGTATCTTTGAAACAAATAAGCTAAAATAGTCATTGCACTTAAATTAAAGAAAAACACATTTTTGAGTTTTTTCGCCAAAATTTAAGTTTCATTTTCAAAATTGAATTGTTTAAAATCTGCTCGATGAAATTTCTTTAAATTTTGATATGATGTTAATATGGAAATTATCTACAAAACAAAACCATTAAAGTAAATAAAAGTGCAAAATTGAAAAATGTTTTCATACAACGAAATTTTTTTTTATTAAAAAAATATGAATTTTTATTTTCAAAAATCGATTCCTTCAAAACTGCTTAATGGATTTACTTGAAATTTAGTTTTTTATTGTAAATTAGTAGTATCTTTGAAACAAATAAGCTAAAATAGTCATTGCACTTAAATTAAAGAAAAACACATTTTTGAGTTTTTTCGCCAAAATTTAAGTTTCATTTTCAAAATTTAATTGTTTAAAATCTGCTCGATGAAATTTCTTTAAATTTTGATATGATGTTGATATGGAAATTATCTACAAAACAAAACCATTAAAGTAAATAATAGTGCAAAATTGAAAAAAGTTTTCATACAACGAAATTTTTTTTTATTAAAAAAATATGAATTTTTATTTTCAAAAATCGATTCCTTCAAAACTGCTTAATGGATTTACTTGAAATTTAGTTTTTTATTGTAAATTAGTAGTATCTTTGAAACAAATAAGCTAAAATAGTCATTGCACTTAAATTAAAGAAAAACACATTTTTGAGTTTTTTCGCCAAAATTTAAGTTTCATTTTCAAAATTGAATTGTTTAAAATCTGCTCGATGAAATTTCTTTAAATTTTGATATGATGTTGATATGGAAATTATCTACAAAACAAAACCATTAAAGTAAATAATAGTGCAATATTGAAAAAAGTTTTCATACAACGAAATTTTTTTTTATTAAAAAAATATGAATTTTTATTTTCAAAAATCGATTCCTTCAAAACTGCTTAATGGATTTACTTGAAATTTAGTTTTTTATTGTAAATTAGTAGTATCTTTGAAAAAAATAAGCTAAAATAGTCATTGCACTTAAATTAAAGAAAAACACATTTTTGAGTTTTTTCGCCAAAATTTAAGTTTCATTTTCAAAATTAAATTGTTTAAAATCTGCTCGATGAAATTTCTTTAAATTTTGATATGATGTTAATATGGAAATTATCTACAAAACAAAACCATTAAAGTAAATAAAAGTGCAAAATTGAAAAAAGTTTTCATACAACGAAATTTTTTTTTATTAAAAAAATATGAATTTTTATTTTCAAAAATCGATTCCTTCAAAACTGCTTAATGGATTTACTTGAAATTTAGTTTTTTATTGTAAATTAGTAGTATCTTTGAAAAAAATAAGCTAAAATAGTCATTGCACTTAAATTAAAGAAAAACACATTTTTGAGTTTTTTCGCCAAAATTTAAGTTTCATTTTCAAAATTGAATTGTTTAAAATCTGCTCGATGAAATTTCTTTAAATTTTGATATGATGTTGATATGGAAATTATCTACAAAACAAAACCATTAAAGTAAATAATAGTGCAAAATTGAAAAAAGTTTTCATACAACGAAATTTTTTTTTATTAAAAATATATGAATTTTTATTTTCAAAAATCGATTCCTTCAAAACTGCTTAATGGATTTACTTGAAATTTAGTTTTTTATTGTAAATTAGTTGTATCTTTGAAACAAATAAGCTAAAATAGTCATTGCACTTAAATTAAAGAAAAACACATTTTTGAGTTTTTTCGCCAAAATTTAAGTTTCATTTTCAAAATTGAATTGTTTAAAATCTGCTCGATGAAATTTCTTTAAATTTTGATATGATGTTAATATGGAAATTATCTACAAAACAAAACCATTAAAGTAAATAAAAGTGCAAAATTAAATTAAAGAAAAACACATTTTTGAGTTTTTTCGCCAAAATTTAAGTTTCATTTTCAAAATTGAATTGTTTAAAATCTGCTCGATGAAATTTCTTTAAATTTTGATATGATGTTAATATGGAAATTATCTACAAAACAAAACCATTAAAGTAAATAATAGTGCAAAATTGAAAAAAGTTTTCATACAACGAAATTTTTTTTTATTAAAAAAATATGAATTTTTATTTTCAAAAATCGATTCCTTCAAAACTGCTTAATGGATTTACTTTAAATTTAGTTTTTTATTGTAAATTAGTAGTATCTTTGAAACAAATAAGCTAAAATAGTCATTGCACTTAAATTAAAGAAAAACACATTTTTGAGTTTTTTCGCCAAAATTTAAGTTTCATTTTCAAAATTAAATTGTTTAAAATCTGCTCTATGAAATTTCTTTAAATTTTGATATGATGTTAATATGGAAATTATCTACAAAACAAAACCATTAAAGTAAATAAAAGTGCAAAATTGAAAAAAGTTTTCATACAACGAAATTTTTTTTTATTAAAAAAATATGAATTTTTATTTTCAAAAATCGATTCCTTCAAAACTGCTTAATGGATTTACTTGAAATTTAGTTTTTTATTGTAAATTAGTAGTATCTTTGAAACAAATAAGCTAAAATAGTCATTGCACTTAAATTAAAGAAAAACACATTTTTGAGTTTTTTCGCCAAAATTTAAGTTTCATTTTCAAAATTGAATTGTTTAAAATCTGCTCGATGAAATTTCTTTAAATTTTGATATGATGTTGATATGGAAATTATCTACCAAATAAAACCATTAAAGTAAATAATAGTCCAAAATTGGAAAAAGTTTTCATACAACGAAATTTTTTTTTATTAAAAAAATATGAATTTTTATTTTCAAAAATCGATTCCTTCAAAACTGCTTAATGGATTTACTTGAAATTTAGTTTTTTATTGTAAATTAGTAGTATCTTTGAAACAAATAAGCTAAAATAGTCATTGCACTTAAATTAAAGAAAAACACATTTTTGAGTTTTTTCGCCAAAATTTAAGTTTCATTTTCAAAATTAAATTGTTTAAAATCTGCTCGATGAAATTTCTTTAAATTTTGATATGATGTTAATATGGAAATTATCTACAAAACAAAACCATTAAAGTAAATAATAGTGCAAAATTGAAAAAAGTTTTCATACAACGAAATTTTTTTTTATTAAAAAAATATGAATTTTTATTTTCAAAAATCGATTCCTTCAAAACTGCTTAATGGATTTACTTGAAATTTAGTTTTTTATTGTAAATTAGTAGTATCTTTGAAACAAATAAGCTAAAATAGTCATTGCACTTAAATTAAAGAAAAACACATTTTTGAGTTTTTTCGCCAAAATTTAAGTTTCATTTTCAAAATTGAATTGTTTAAAATCTGCTCGATGAAATTTCTTTAAATTTTGATATGATGTTGATATGGAAATTTTCTACCAAATAAAACCATTAAAGTAAATAATAGTGCAAAATTGAAAAAAGTTTTCATACAACGAAATTTTTTTTTATTAAAAAAATATGAATTTTTATTTTCAAAAATCGATTCCTTCAAAACTGCTTAATGGATTTACTTGAAATTTAGTTTTTTATTGTAAATTAGTAGTATCTTTGAAAAAAACAAGCTAAAATAGTCATTGCACTTAAATTAAAGAAAAACACATTTTTGAGTTTTTTCGCCAAAATTTAAGTTTCATTTTCAAAATTAAATTGTTTAAAATCTGCTCGATGAAATTTCTTTCAATTTTGATATGATGTTGATATGGAAATTATCTACAAAACAAAACCATTAAAGTAAATAATAGTGCAAAATTGAAAAAAGTTTTCATACAACGAAATTTTTTTTTATTAAAAAAATATGAATTTTTATTTTCAAAAATCGATTCCTTCAAAACTGCTTAATGGATTTACTTGAAATTTAGTTTTTTTTATTGTAAATTAGTAGTATCTTTGGAACAAATAAGCTAAAATAGTCATTGCACTTAAATTAAAGAAAAACACATTTTTGAGTTTTTTCGCCAAAATTTAAGTTTCATTTTCAAAATTGAATTGTTTAAAATCTGCTCGATGAAATTTCTTTAAATTTTGATATGATTATGACATGGAAATTATCTACAAAACAAAACCATTAAAGTAAATAATAGTGCAAAATTGAAAAAAGTTTTCATACAACGAAATTTTTTTTTATTAAAAAAATATGAATTTTTATTTTCAAAAATCGATTCCTTCAAAACTGCTTAATGGATTTACTTGAAATTTAGTTTTTTATTGTAAATTAGTAGTATCTTTGAAACAAATAAGCTAAAATAGTCATTGCACTTAAATTAAAGAAAAACACATTTTTGAGTTTTTTCGCCAAAATTTAAGTTTCATTTTCAAAATTGAATTGTTTAAAATCTGCTCGATGAAATTTCTTTAAATTTTGATATGATGTTGATATGGAAATTTTCTACCAAATAAAACCATTAAAGTAAATAATAGTGCAAAATTGAAAAAAGTTTTCATACAACGAAATTTTTTTTTATTAAAAAAATATGAATTTTTATTTTCAAAAATCGATTCCTTCAAAACTGCTTAATGGATTTACTTGAAATTTAGTTTTTTATTGTAAATTAGTAGTATCTTTGAAACAAATAAGCTAAAATAGTCATTGCACTTATATTAAAGAAAAACACATTTTTGAGTTTTTTCGCCAAAATTTAAGTTTCATTTTCAAAATTGAATTGTTTAAAATCTGCTCGATGAAATTTCTTTAAATTTTGATATGATGTTAATATGGAAATTATCTACAAAACAAAACCATTAAAGTAAATAATAGTGCAAAATTGAAAAAAGTTTTCATACAACGAAATTTTTTTTTATTAAAAAAATATGAATTTTTATTTTCAAAAATCGATTCCTTCAAAACTGCTTAATGGATTTACTTGAAATTTAGTTTTTTATTGTAAATTAGTAGTATCTTTGAAACAAATAAGCTAAAATAGTCATTGCACTTAAATTAAAGAAAAACACATTTTTGAGTTTTTTCGCCAAAATTTAAGTTTCATTTTCAAAATTAAATTGTTTAAAATCTGCTCGATGAAATTTCTTTAAATTTTGATATGATGTTGATATGGAAATTATCTACAAAACAAAACCATTAAAGTAAATAATAGTGCAAAATTGAAAAAAGTTTTCATACAACGAAATTTTTTTTATTAAAAAAATATGAATTTTTATTTTCAAAAATCGATTCCTTCAAAACTGCTTAATGGATTTACTTGAAATTTAGTTTTTTATTGTAAATTAGTAGTATCTTTGAAACAAATAAGCTAAAATAGTCATTGCACTTAAATTAAAGAAAAACACATTTTTGAGTTTTTTCGCCAAAATTTAAGTTTCATTTTCAAAATTGAATTGTTTAAAATCTGCTCGATGAAATTTCTTTAAATTTTGATATGATTATGATATGGAAATTATCTACAAAACAAAACCATTAAAGTAAATAATAGTGCAAAATTGAAAAAAGTTTTCATACAACGAAATTTTTTTTTATTAAAAAAATATGAATTTTTATTTTCAAAAATCGATTCCTTCAAAACTGCTTAATGGATTTACTTGAAATTTAGTTTTTTTTATTGTAAATTAGTAGTATCTTTGGAACAAATAAGCTAAAATAGTCATTGCACTTAAATTAAAGAAAAACACATTTTTGAGTTTTTTCGCCAAAATTTAAGTTTCATTTTCAAAATTGAATTGTTTAAAATCTGCTCGATGAAATTTCTTTAAATTTTGATATGATTATGATATGGAAATTATCTACAAAACAAAACCATTAAAGTAAATAATAGTGCAAAATTGAAAAAAGTTTTCATACAACGAAATTTTTTTTTATTAAAAAAATATGAATTTTTATTTTCAAAAATCGATTCCTTCAAAACTGCTTAATGGATTTACTTGAAATTTAGTTTTTTATTGTAAATTAGTAGTATCTTTGAAACAAATAAGCTAAAATAGTCATTGCACTTAAATTAAAGAAAAACACATTTTTGAGTTTTTTCGCCAAAATTTAAGTTTCATTTTCAAAATTGAATTGTTTAAAATCTGCTCGATGAAATTTCTTTAAATTTTGATATGATGTTGATATGGAAATTTTCTACCAAATAAAACCATTAAAGTAAATAATAGTGCAAAATTGAAAGTTTTCATACAACGAAATTTTTTTTTATTAAAAAAATATGAATTTTTATTTTCAAAAATCGATTCCTTCAAAACTGCTTAATGGATTTACTTGAAATTTAGTTTTTTATTGTAAATTAGTAGTATCTTTGAAACAAATAAGCTAAAATAGTCATTGCACTTATATTAAAGAAAAACACATTTTTGAGTTTTTTCGCCAAAATTTAAGTTTCATTTTCAAAATTGAATTGTTTAAAATCTGCTCGATGAAATTTCTTTAAATTTTGATATGATGTTAATATGGAAATTATCTACAAAACAAAACCATTAAAGTAAATAATAGTGCAAAATTGAAAAAAGTTTTCATACAACGAAATTTTTTTTTATTAAAAAAATATGAATTTTTATTTTCAAAAATCGATTCCTTCAAAACTGCTTAATGGATTTACTTGAAATTTAGTTTTTTATTGTAAATTAGTAGTATCTTTGAAACAAATAAGCTAAAATAGTCATTGCACTTAAATTAAAGAAAAACACATTTTTGAGTTTTTTCGCCAAAATTTAAGTTTCATTTTCAAAATTAAATTGTTTAAAATCTGCTCGATGAAATTTCTTTAAATTTTGATATGATGTTGATATGGAAATTATCTACAAAACAAAACCATTAAAGTAAATAATAGTGCAAAATTGAAAAAAGTTTTCATACAACGAAATTTTTTTTATTAAAAAAATATGAATTTTTATTTTCAAAAATCGATTCCTTCAAAACTGCTTAATGGATTTACTTGAAATTTAGTTTTTTATTGTAAATTAGTAGTATCTTTGAAACAAATAAGCTAAAATAGTCATTGCACTTAAATTAAAGAAAAACACATTTTTGAGTTTTTTCGCCAAAATTTAAGTTTCATTTTCAAAATTAAATTGTTTAAAATCTGCTCGATGAAATTTCTTTAAATTTTGATATGATTATGATATGGAAATTATCTACAAAACAAAACCATTAAAGTAAATAATAGTGCAAAATTGAAAAAAGTTTTCATACAACGAAATTTTTTTTTATTAAAAAAATATGAATTTTTATTTTCAAAAATCGATTCCTTCAAAACTGCTTAATGGATTTACTTGAAATTTAGTTTTTTTTATTGTAAATTAGTAGTATCTTTGGAACAAATAAGCTAAAATAGTCATTGCACTTAAATTAAAGAAAAACACATTTTTGAGTTTTTTCGCCAAAATTTAAGTTTCATTTTCAAAATTGAATTGTTTAAAATCTGCTCGATGAAATTTCTTTAAATTTTGATATGATTATGATATGGAAATTATCTACAAAACAAAACCATTAAAGTAAATAATAGTGTAAAATTGAAAAAAGTTTTCATACAACGAAATTTTTTTTTATTAAAAAAATATGAATTTTTATTTTCAAAAATCGATTCCTTCAAAACTGCTTAATGGATTTACTTGAAATTTAGTTTTTTATTGTAAATTAGTAGTATCTTTGAAACAAATAAGCTAAAATAGTCATTGCACTTAAATTAAAGAAAAACACATTTTTGAGTTTTTTCGCCAAAATTTAAGTTTCATTTTCAAAATTGAATTGTTTAAAATCTGCTCGATGAAATTTCTTTAAATTTTGATATGATGTTGATATGGAAATTTTCTACCAAATAAAACCATTAAAGTAAATAATAGTGCAAAATTGAAAAAAGTTTTCATACAACGAAATTTTTTTTTATTAAAAAAATATGAATTTTTATTTTCAAAAATCGATTCCTTCAAAACTGCTTAATGGATTTACTTGAAATTTAGTTTTTTATTGTAAATTAGTAGTATCTTTGAAAAAAACAAGCTAAAATAGTCATTGCACTTAAATTAAAGAAAAACACATTTTTGAGTTTTTTCGCCAAAATTTAAGTTTCATTTTCAAAATTAAATTGTTTAAAATCTGCTCTATGAAATTTCTTTAAATTTTGATATGATGTTGATATGGAAATTATCTACAAAACAAAACCATTAAAGTAAATAATAGTGCAAAATTGAAAAAAGTTTTCATACAACGAAATTTTTTTTTATTAAAAATATATGAATTTTTATTTTCAAAAATCGATTCCTTCAAAACTGCTTAATGGATTTACTTGAAATTTAGTTTTTTTTATTGTAAATTAGTAGTATCTTTGGAACAAATAAGCTAAAATAGTCATTGCACTTAAATTAAAGAAAAACACATTTTTGAGTTTTTTCGCCAAAATTTAAGTTTCATTTTCAAAATTGAACTGTTTAAAATCTGCTCGATGAAATTTCTTTAAATTTTGATATGATTATGATATGGAAATTATCTACAAAACAAAACCATTAAAGTAAATAATAGTGCAAAATTGAAAAAAGTTTTCATACAACGAAATTTTTTTTTATTAAAAAAATATGAATTTTTATTTTCAAAAATCGATTCCTTCAAAACTGCTTAATGGATTTACTTGAAATTTAGTTTTTTATTGTAAATTAGTAGTATCTTTGAAACAAATAAGCTAAAATAGTCATTGCACTTAAATTAAAGAAAAACACATTTTTGAGTTTTTTCGCCAAAATTTAAGTTTCATTTTCAAAATTGAATTGTTTAAAATCTGCTCGATGAAATTTCTTTAAATTTTGATATGATGTTGATATGGAAATTTTCTACCAAATAAAACCATTAAAGTAAATAATAGTGCAAAATTGAAAAAAGTTTTCATACAACGAAATTTTTTTTTATTAAAAAAATATGAATTTTTATTTTCAAAAATCGATTCCTTCAAAACTGCTTAATGGATTTACTTGAAATTTAGTTTTTTATTGTAAATTAGTAGTATCTTTGAAAAAAACAAGCTAAAATAGTCATTGCACTTAAATTAAAGAAAAACACATTTTTGAGTTTTTTCGCCAAAATTTAAGTTTCATTTTCAAAATTAAATTGTTTAAAATCTGCTCGATGAAATTTCTTTAAATTTTGATATGATGTTGATATGGAAATTATCTACAAAACAAAACCATTAAAGTAAATAATAGTGCAAAATTGAAAAAAGTTTTCATACAACGAAATTTTTTTTTATTAAAAAAATATGAATTTTTATTTTCAAAAATCGATTCCTTCAAAACTGCTTAATGGATTTACTTGAAATTTAGTTTTTTTTATTGTAAATTAGTAGTATCTTTGAAACAAATAAGCTAAAATAGTCATTGCACTTAAATTAAAGAAAAACACATTTTTGAGTTTTTTCGCCAAAATTTAAGTTTCATTTTCAAAATTGAATTGTTTAAAATCTGCTCGATGAAATTTCTTTAAATTTTGATATGATTATGATATGGAAATTATCTACAAAACAAAACCATTAAAGTAAATAATAGTGCAAAATTGAAAAAAGTTTTCATTCAACGAAATTTTTTTTTATTAAAAAAATATGAATTTTTATTTTCAAAAATCGATTCCTTCAAAACTGCTTAATGGATTTACTTGAAATTTAGTTTTTTATTGTAAATTAGTAGTATCTTTGAAACAAATAAGCTAAAATAGTCATTGCACTTATATTAAAGAAAAACACATTTTTGAGTTTTTTCGCCAAAATTTAAGTTTCATTTTCAAAATTGAATTGTTTAAAATCTGCTCGATGAAATTTCTTTAAATTTTGATATGATGTTAATATGGAAATTATCTACAAAACAAAACCATTAAAGTAAATAATAGTGCAAAATTGAAAAAAGTTTTCATACAACGAAATTTTTTTTTATTAAAAAAATATGAATTTTTATTTTCAAAAATCGATTCCTTCAAAACTGCTTAATGGATTTACTTGAAATTTAGTTTTTTATTGTAAATTAGTAGTATCTTTGAAACAAATAAGCTAAAATAGTCATTGCACTTATATTAAAGAAAAACACATTTTTGAGTTTTTTCGCCAAAATTTAAGTTTCATTTTCAAAATTGAATTGTTTAAAATCTGCTCGATGAAATTTCTTTAAATTTTGATATGATGTTGATATGGAAATTTTCTACCAAATAAAACCATTAAAGTAAATAATAGTGCAAAATTGAAAAAAGTTTTCATACAACGAAATTTTTTTTTATTAAAAAAATATGAATTTTTATTTTCAAAAATCGATTCCTTCAAAACTGCTTAATGGATTTACTTGAAATTTAGTTTTTTATTGTAAATTAGTAGTATCTTTGAAACAAATAAGCTAAAATAGTCATTGCACTTATATTAAAGAAAAACACATTTTTGAGTTTTTTCGCCAAAATTTAAGTTTCATTTTCAAAATTGAATTGTTTAAAATCTGCTCGATGAAATTTCTTTAAATTTTGATATGATGTTAATATGGAAATTATCTACAAAACAAAACCATTAAAGTAAATAATAGTGCAAAATTGAAAAAAGTTTTCATACAACGAAATTTTTTTTTATTAAAAAAATATGAATTTTTATTTTCAAAAATCGATTCCTTCAAAACTGCTTAATGGATTTACTTGAAATTTAGTTTTTTATTGTAAATTAGTAGTATCTTTGAAACAAATAAGCTAAAATAGTCATTGCACTTAAATTAAAGAAAAACACATTTTTGAGTTTTTTCGCCAAAATTTAAGTTTCATTTTCAAAATTGAATTGTTTAAAATCTGCTCGATGAAATTTCTTTAAATTTTGATATGATGTTGATATGGAAATTTTCTACCAAATAAAACCATTAAAGTAAATAATAGTGCAAAATTGAAAAAAGTTTTCATACAACGAAATTTTTTTTTATTAAAAAAATATGAATTTTTATTTTCAAAAATCGATTCCTTCAAAACTGCTTAATGGATTTACTTGAAATTTAGTTTTTTATTGTAAATTAGTAGTATCTTTGAAAAAAACAAGCTAAAATAGTCATTGCACTTAAATTAAAGAAAAACACATTTTTGAGTTTTTTCGCCAAAATTTAAGTTTCATTTTCAAAATTGAATTGTTTAAAATCTGCTCGATGAAATTTCTTTAAATTTTGATATGATTATGATATGGAAATTATCTACAAAACAAAACCATTAAAGTAAATAATAGTGCAAAATTGAAAAAAGTTTTCATACAACGAAATTTTTTTTTATTAAAAAAATATGAATTTTTATTTTCAAAAATCGATTCCTTCAAAACTGCTTAATGGATTTACTTGAAATTTAGTTTTTTATTGTAAATTAGTAGTATCTTTGAAACAAATAAGCTAAAATAGTCATTGCACTTATATTAAAGAAAAACACATTTTTGAGTTTTTTCGCCAAAATTTAAGTTTCATTTTCAAAATTGAATTGTTTAAAATCTGCTCGATGAAATTTCTTTAAATTTTGATATGATGTTGATATGGAAATTTTCTACCAAATAAAACCATTAAAGTAAATAATAGTGCAAAATTGAAAAAAGTTTTCATACAACGAAATTTTTTTTTATTAAAAAAATATGAATTTTTATTTTCAAAAATCGATTCCTTCAAAACTGCTTAATGGATTTACTTGAAATTTAGTTTTTTATTGTAAATTAGTAGTATCTTTGAAACAAATAAGCTAAAATAGTCATTGCACTTATATTAAAGAAAAACACATTTTTGAGTTTTTTCGCCAAAATTTAAGTTTCATTTTCAAAATTGAATTGTTTAAAATCTGCTCGATGAAATTTCTTTAAATTTTGATATGATGTTAATATGGAAATTATCTACAAAACAAAACCATTAAAGTAAATAATAGTGCAAAATTGAAAAAAGTTTTCATACAACGAAATTTTTTTTTATTAAAAAAATATGAATTTTTATTTTCAAAAATCGATTCCTTCAAAACTGCTTAATGGATTTACTTGAAATTTAGTTTTTTATTGTAAATTAGTAGTATCTTTGAAACAAATAAGCTAAAATAGTCATTGCACTTAAATTAAAGAAAAACACATTTTTGAGTTTTTTCGCCAAAATTTAAGTTTCATTTTCAAAATTGAATTGTTTAAAATCTGCTCGATGAAATTTCTTTAAATTTTGATATGATGTTGATATGGAAATTTTCTACCAAATAAAACCATTAAAGTAAATAATAGTGCAAAATTGAAAAAAGTTTTCATACAACGAAATTTTTTTTTATTAAAAAAATATGAATTTTTATTTTCAAAAATCGATTCCTTCAAAACTGCTTAATGGATTTACTTGAAATTTAGTTTTTTATTGTAAATTAGTAGTATCTTTGAAAAAAACAAGCTAAAATAGTCATTGCACTTAAATTAAAGAAAAACACATTTTTGAGTTTTTTCGCCAAAATTTAAGTTTCATTTTCAAAATTGAATTGTTTAAAATCTGCTCGATGAAATTTCTTTAAATTTTGATATGATTATGATATGGAAATTATCTACAAAACAAAACCATTAAAGTAAATAATAGTGCAAAATTGAAAAAAGTTTTCATACAACGAAATTTTTTTTTATTAAAAAAATATGAATTTTTATTTTCAAAAATCGATTCCTTCAAAACTGCTTAATGGATTTACTTGAAATTTAGTTTTTTATTGTAAATTAGTAGTATCTTTGAAACAAATAAGCTAAAATAGTCATTGCACTTATATTAAAGAAAAACACATTTTTGAGTTTTTTCGCCAAAATTTAAGTTTCATTTTCAAAATTGAATTGTTTAAAATCTGCTCGATGAAATTTCTTTAAATTTTGATATGATGTTAATATGGAAATTATCTACAAAACAAAACCATTAAAGTAAATAATAGTGCAAAATTGAAAAAAGTTTTCATACAACGAAATTTTTTTTTATTAAAAAAATATGAATTTTTATTTTCAAAAATCGATTCCTTCAAAACTGCTTAATGGATTTACTTGAAATTTAGTTTTTTATTGTAAATTAGTAGTATCTTTGAAACAAATAAGCTAAAATAGTCATTGCACTTAAATTAAAGAAAAACACATTTTTGAGTTTTTTCGCCAAAATTTAAGTTTCATTTTCAAAATTAAATTGTTTAAAATCTGCTCGATGAAATTTCTTTAAATTTTGATATGATGTTGATATGGAAATTATCTACAAAACAAAACCATTAAAGTAAATAATAGTGCAAAATTGAAAAAAGTTTTCATACAACGAAATTTTTTTTATTAAAAAAATATGAATTTTTATTTTCAAAAATCGATTCCTTCAAAACTGCTTAATGGATTTACTTGAAATTTAGTTTTTTATTGTAAATTAGTAGTATCTTTGAAACAAATAAGCTAAAATAGTCATTGCACTTAAATTAAAGAAAAACACATTTTTGAGTTTTTTCGCCAAAATTTAAGTTTCATTTTCAAAATTGAATTGTTTAAAATCTGCTCGATGAAATTTCTTTAAATTTTGATATGATGTTGATATGGAAATTATCTACAAAACAAAACCATTAAAGTAAATAATAGTGCAAAATTGAAAAAAGTTTTCATACAACGAAATTTTTTTTTATTAAAAAAATATGAATTTTTATTTTCAAAAATCGATTCCTTCAAAACTGCTTAATGGATTTACTTGAAATTTAGTTTTTTATTGTAAATTAGTAGTATCTTTGAAAAAAACAAGCTAAAATAGTCATTGCACTTAAATTAAAGAAAAACACATTTTTGAGTTTTTTCGCCAAAATTTAAGTTTCATTTTCAAAATTGAATTGTTTAAAATCTGCTCGATGAAATTTCTTTAAATTTTGATATGATGTTGATATGGAAATTATCTACCAAATAAAACCATTAAAGTAAATAATAGTGCAAAATTGAAAAAAGTTTTCATACAACGAAATTTTTTTTTATTAAAAAAATATGAATTTTTATTTTCAAAAATCGATTCCTTCAAAACTGCTTAATGGATTTACTTGAAATTTAGTTTTTTATTGTAAATTAGTAGTATCTTTGAAACAAATAAGCTAAAATAGTCATTGCACTTAAATTAAAGAAAAACACATTTTTGAGTTTTTTCGCCAAAATTTAAGTTTCATTTTCAAAATTAAATTGTTTAAAATCTGCTCGATGAAATTTCTTTAAATTTTGATATGATGTTAATATGGAAATTATCTACAAAACAAAACCATTAAAGTAAATAAAAGTGCAAAATTGAAAAAAGTTTTCATACAACGAAATTTTTTTTTATTAAAAAAATATGAATTTTTATTTTCAAAAATCGATTCCTTCAAAACTGCTTAATGGATTTACTTGAAATTTAGTTTTTTATTGTAAATTAGTAGTATCTTTGAAACAAATAAGCTAAAATAGTCATTGCACTTAAATTAAAGAAAAACACATTTTTGAGTTTTTTCGCCAAAATTTAAGTTTCATTTTCAAAATTGAATTGTTTAAAATCTGCTCGATGAAATTTCTTTAAATTTTGATATGATGTTGATATGGAAATTATCTACAAAACAAAACCATTAAAGTAAATAATAGTGCAAAATTGAAAAAAGTTTTCATACAACGAAATTTTTTTTTATTAAAAATATATGAATTTTTATTTTCAAAAATCGATTCCTTCAAAACTGCTTAATGGATTTACTTGAAATTTAGTTTTTTATTGTAAATTAGTAGTATCTTTGAAAAAAATAAGCTAAAATAGTCATTGCACTTAAATTAAAGAAAAACACATTTTTGAGTTTTTTCGCCAAAATTTAAGTTTCATTTTCAAAATTGAATTGTTTAAAATCTGCTCGATGAAATTTCTTTAAATTTTGATATGATGTTGATATGGAAATTATCTACAAAACAAAACCATTAAAGTAAATAATAGTGCAAAATTGAAAAAAGTTTTCATACAACGAAATTTTTTTTTATTAAAAAAATATGAATTTTTATTTTCAAAAATCGATTCCTTCAAAACTGCTTAATGGATTTACTTGAAATTTAGTTTTTTATTGTAAATTAGTAGTATCTTTGAAACAAATAAGCTAAAATAGTCATTGCACTTAAATTAAAGAAAAACACATTTTTGAGTTTTTTCGTCAAAATTTAAGTTTCATTTTCAAAATTTAATTGTTTAAAATCTGCTCGATGAAATTTCTTTAAATTTTGATATGATGTTGATATGGAAATTATCTACCAAATAAAACCATTAAAGTAAATAATAGTGCAATATTGAAAAAAGTTTTCATACAACGAAATTTTTTTTTATTAAAAAAATATGAATTTTTATTTTCAAAAATCAATTCCTTCAAAACTGCTTAATGGATTTACTTGAAATTTAGTTTTTTATTGTAAATTAGTAGTATCTTTGAAACAAATAAGCTAAAATAGTCATTGCACTTAAATTAAAGAAAAACACATTTTTGAGTTTTTTCGCCAAAATTTAAGTTTCATTTTCAAAATTAAATTGTTTAAAATCTGCTCGATGAAATTTCTTTAAATTTTGATATGATGTTAATATGGAAATTATCTACAAAACAAAACCATTAAAGTAAATAAAAGTGCAAAATTGAAAAAAGTTTTCATACAACGAAATTTTTTTTTATTAAAAAAATATGAATTTTTATTTTCAAAAATCGATTCCTTCAAAACTGCTTAATGGATTTACTTGAAATTTAGTTTTTTATTGTAAATTAGTAGTATCTTTGAAACAAATAAGCTAAAATAGTCATTGCACTTAAATTAAAGAAAAACACATTTTTGAGTTTTTTCGCCAAAATTTAAGTTTCATTTTCAAAATTAAATTGTTTAAAATCTGCTCAATGAAATTTCTTTAAATTTTGATATGATGTTGATATGGAAATTATCTACCAAATAAAACCATTAAAGTAAATAATAGTGCAAAATTAAAAAAAGTTTTCATACAACGAAATTTTTTTTTATTAAAAAAATATGAATTTTTATTTTCAAAAATCGATTCCTTCAAAACTGCTTAATGGATTTACTTGAAATTTAGTTTTTTGTTGTAAATTAGTAGTATCTTTGAAACAAATAAGCTAAAATAGTCATTGCACTTAAATTAAAGAAAAACACATTTTTGAGTTTTTTCGCCAAAATTTAAGTTTCATTTTCAAAATTAAATTGTTTAAAATCTGCTCGATGAAATTTCTTTAAATTTTGATATGATGTTGATATGGAAATTATCTACCAAATAAAACCATTAAAGTAAATAATAGTGCAAAATTAAAAAAAGTTTTCATACAACGAAATTTTTTTTTATTAAAAAAATATGAATTTTTATTTTCAAAAATCGATTCCTTCAAAACTGCTTAATGGATTTACTTGAAATTTAGTTTTTTATTGTAAATTAGTAGTATCTTTGAAACAAATAAGCTAAAATAGTCATTGCACTTAAATTAAAGAAAAACACATTTTTGAGTTTTTTCGCCAAAATTTAAGTTTCATTTTCAAAATTAAATTGTTTAAAATCTGCTCGATGAAATTTCTTTAAATTTTGATATGATGTTAATATGGAAATTATCTACAAAAAAAAACAATTAAAGTAAATAAAAGTGCAAAATTGAAAAAAGTTTTCATACAACGAAATTTTTTTTTATTAAAAAAATATGAATTTTTATTTTCAAAAATCGATTCCTTCAAAACTGCTTAATGGATTTACTTGAAATTTAGTTTTTTATTGTAAATTAGTAGTATCTTTGAAAAAAATAAGCTAAAATAGTCATTGCACTTAAATTAAAGAAAAACACATTTTTGAGTTTTTTCGCCAAAATTTAAGTTTCATTTTCAAAATTGAATTGTTTAAAATCTGCTCGATGAAATTTCTTTAAATTTTGATATGATGTTGATATGGAAATTTTCTACAAAACAAAACCATTAAAGTAAATAATAGTGCAAAATTGAAAAAAGTTTTCATACAACGAAATTTTTTTTTATTAAAAATATATGAATTTTTATTTTCAAAAATCGATTCCTTCAAAACTGCTTAATGGATTTACTTGAAATTTAGTTTTTTATTGTAAATTAGTAGTATCTTTGAAAAAAATAAGCTAAAATAGTCATTGCACTTAAATTAAAGAAAAACACATTTTTGAGTTTTTTCGCCAAAATTTAAGATTCATTTTCAAAATTGAATTGTTTAAAATCTGCTCGATGAAATTTCTTTAAATTTTGATATGATGTTAATATGGAAATTATCTACAAAACAAAACCATTAAAGTAAATAAAAGTGCAAAATTGAAAAAAGTTTTCATACAACGAAATTTTTTTTTATTAAAAAAATATGAATTTTTATTTTCAAAAATCGATTCCTTCAAAACTGCTTAATGGATTTACTTGAAATTTAGTTTTTTATTGTAAATTAGTAGTATCTTTGAAACAAATAAGCTAAAATAGTCATTGCACTTAAATTAAAGAAAAACACATTTTTGAGTTTTTTCGCCAAAATTTAAGTTTCATTTTCAAAATTAAATTGTTTAAAATCTGCTCGATGAAATTTCTTTAAATTTTGATATGATGTTGATATGGAAATTATCTACAAAACAAAACCATTAAAGTAAATAATAGTGCAATATTGAAAAAAGTTTTCATACAACGAAATTTTTTTTTATTAAAAAAATATGAATTTTTATTTTCAAAAATCGATTCCTTCAAAACTGCTTAATGGATTTACTTGAAATTTAGTTTTTTATTGTAAATTAGTAGTATCTTTGAAAAAAATAAGCTAAAATAGTCATTGCACTTAAATTAAAGAAAAACACATTTTTGAGTTTTTTCGCCAAAATTTAAGTTTCATTTTCAAAATTGAATTGTTTAAAATCTGCTCGATGAAATTTCTTTAAATTTTGATATGATGTTGATATGGAAATTATCTACAAAACAAAACCATTAAAGTAAATAATAGTGCAAAATTGAAAAAAGTTTTCATACAACGAAATTTTTTTTTATTAAAAATATATGAATTTTTATTTTCAAAAATCGATTCCTTCAAAACTGCTTAATGGATTTACTTGAAATTTAGTTTTTTATTGTAAATTAGTAGTATCTTTGAAACAAATAAGCTAAAATAGTCATTGCACTTAAATTAAAGAAAAACACATTTTTGAGTTTTTTCGCCAAAATTTAAGTTTCATTTTCAAAATTGAATTGTTTAAAATCTGCTCGATGAAATTTCTTTAAATTTTGATATGATGTTAATATGGAAATTATCTACAAAACAAAACCATTAAAGTAAATAAAAGTGCAAAATTAAATTAAAGAAAAACACATTTTTGAGTTTTTTCGCCAAAATTTAAGTTTCATTTTCAAAATTGAATTGTTTAAAATCTGCTCGATGAAATTTCTTTAAATTTTGATATGATGTTGATATGGAAATTATCTACAAAACAAAACCATTAAAGTAAATAATAGTGCAAAATTGAAAAAAGTTTTCATACAACGAAATTTTTTTTTATTAAAAAAATATGAATTTTTATTTTCAAAAATCGATTCCTTCAAAACTGCTTAATGGATTTACTTGAAATTTAGTTTTTTATTGTAAATTAGTAGTATCTTTGAAACAAATAAGCTAAAATAGTCATTGCACTTAAATTAAAGAAAAACACATTTTTGAGTTTTTTCGCCAAAATTTAAGTTTCATTTTCAAAATTAAATTGTTTAAAATCTGCTCGATGAAATTTCTTTAAATTTTGATATGATGTTGATATGGAAATTATCTACAAAACAAAACCATTAAAGTAAATAATAGTGCAAAATTGAAAAAAGTTTTCATACAACGAAATTTTTGTTTATTAAAAAAATATGAATTTTTATTTTCAAAAATCGATTCCTTCAAAACTGCTTAATGGATTTACTTGAAATTTAGTTTTTTATTGTAAATTAGTAGTATCTTTGAAACAAATAAGCTAAAATAGTCATTGCACTTAAATTAAAGAAAAACACATTTTTGAGTTTTTTCGCCAAAATTTAAGTTTCATTTTCAAAATTAAATTGTTTAAAATCTGCTCGATGAAATTTCTTTAAATTTTGATATGATGTTAATATGGAAATTATCTACAAAACAAAACCATTAAAGTAAATAATAGTGCAAAATTGAAAAAAGTTTTCATACAACGAAATTTTTTTTTATTAAAAAAATATGAATTTTTATTTTCAAAAATCGATTCCTTCAAAACTGCTTAATGGATTTACTTGAAATTTAGTTTTTTATTGTAAATTAGTAGTATCTTTGAAACAAATAAGCTAAAATAGTCATTGCACTTAAATTAAAGAAAAACACATTTTTGAGTTTTTTCGCCAAAATTTAAGTTTCATTTTCAAAATTGAATTGTTTAAAATCTGCTCGATGAAATTTCTTTAAATTTTGATATGATGTTGATATGGAAATTATCTACCAAATAAAACCATTAAAGTAAATAATAGTCCAAAATTGAAAAAAGTTTTCATACAACGAAATTTTTTTTTATTAAAAAAATATGAATTTTTATTTTAAAAAATCGATTCCTTCAAAACTGCTTAATGGATTTACTTGAAATTCAGTTTTTTATTGTAAATTAGTAGTATCTTTGAAAAAAATAAGCTAAAATAGTCATTGCACTTAAATTAAAGAAAAACACATTTTTGAGTTTTTTCGCCAAAATTTAAGTTTCATTTTCAAAATTGAATTGTTTAAAATCTGCTCGATGAAATTTCTTTAAATTTTGATATGATGTTAATATGGAAATTATCTACAAAACAAAACCATTAAAGTAAATAAAAGTGCAAAATTAAATTAAAGAAAAACACATTTTTGAGTTTTTTCGCCAAAATTTAAGTTTCATTTTCAAAATTGAATTGTTTAAAATCTGCTCGATGAAATTTCTTTAAATTTTGATATGATGTTGATATGGAAATTATCTACAAAACAAAACCATTAAAGTAAATAATAGTGCAAAATTGAAAAAAGTTTTCATACAACGAAATTTTTGTTTATTAAAAAAATATGAATTTTTATTTTCAAAAATCGATTCCTTCAAAACTGCTTAATGGATTTACTTGAAATTTAGTTTTTTATTGTAAATTAGTAGTATCTTTGAAACAAATAAGCTAAAATAGTCATTGCACTTAAATTAAAGAAAAACACATTTTTGAGTTTTTTCGCCAAAATTTAAGTTTCATTTTCAAAATTGAATTGTTTAAAATCTGCTCGATGAAATTTCTTTAAATTTTGATATGATGTTGATATGGAAATTATCTACCAAATAAAACCATTAAAGTAAATAATAGTCTAAAATTGAAAAAAGTTTTCATACAACGAAATTTTTTTTTATTAAAAAAATATGAATTTTTATTTTCAAAAATCGATTCCTTCAAAACTGCTTAATGGATTTACTTGAAATTTAGTTTTTTATTGTAAATTAGTAGTATCTTTGAAAAAAATAAGCTAAAATAGTCATTGCACTTAAATTAAAGAAAAACACATTTTTGAGTTTTTTCGCCAAAATTTAAGTTTCATTTTCAAAATTGAATTGTTTAAAATCTGCTCGATGAAATTTCTTTAAATTTTGATATGATGTTAATATGGAAATTATCTACAAAACAAAACCATTAAAGTAAATAAAAGTGCAAAATTGAAAAAAGTTTTCATACAACGAAATTTTTTTTTATTAAAAAAATATGAATTTTTATTTTCAAAAATCGATTCCTTCAAAACTGCTTAATGGATTTACTTGAAATTTAGTTTTTTATTGTAAATTAGTAGTATCTTTGAAAAAAATAAGCTAAAATAGTCATTGCACTTAAATTAAAGAAAAACACATTTTTGAGTTTTTTCGCCAAAATTTAAGTTTCATTTTCAAAATTGAATTGTTTAAAATCTGCTCGATGAAATTTCTTTAAATTTTGATATGATGTTGATATGGAAATTATCTACAAAACAAAACCATTAAAGTAAATAATAGTGCAAAATTGAAAAAAGTTTTCATACAACGAAATTTTTTTTTATTAAAAAAATATGAATTTTTATTTTCAAAAATCGATTCCTTCAAAACTGCTTAATGGATTTACTTGAAATTTAGTTTTTTATTGTAAATTAGTAGTATCTTTGAAACAAATAAGCTAAAATAGTCATTGCACTTAAATTAAAGAAAAACACATTTTTGAGTTTTTTCGCCAAAATTTAAGTTTCATTTTCAAAATTGAATTGTTTAAAATCTGCTCGATGAAATTTCTTTAAATTTTGATATGATGTTGATATGGAAATTATCTACAAAACAAAACCATTAAAGTAAATAATAGTGCAAAATTGAAAAAAGTTTTCATACAACGAAATTTTTTTTTATTAAAAATATATGAATTTTTATTTTCAAAAATCGATTCCTTCAAAACTGCTTAATGGATTTACTTGAAATTTAGTTTTTTATTGTAAATTAGTAGTATCTTTGAAACAAATAAGCTAAAATAGTCATTGCACTTAAATTAAAGAAAAACACATTTTTGAGTTTTTTCGCCAAAATTTAAGTTTCATTTTCAAAATTGAATTGTTTAAAATCTGCTCGATGAAATTTCTTTAAATTTTGATATGATGTTAATATGGAAATTATCTACAAAACAAAACCATTAAAGTAAATAAAAGTGCAAAATTAAATTAAAGAAAAACACATTTTTGAGTTTTTTCGCCAAAATTTAAGTTTCATTTTCAAAATTGAATTGTTTAAAATCTGCTCGATGAAATTTCTTTAAATTTTGATATGATGTTGATATGGAAATTATCTACAAAACAAAACCATTAAAGTAAATAATAGTGCAAAATTGAAAAAAGTTTTCATACAACGAAATTTTTGTTTATTAAAAAAATTTGAATTTTTATTTTCAAAAATCGATTCCTTCAAAACTGCTTAATGGATTTACTTGAAATTTAGTTTTTTATTGTAAATTAGTAGTATCTTTGAAACAAATAAGCTAAAATAGTCATTGCACTTAAATTAAAGAAAAACACATTTTTGAGTTTTTTCGCCAAAATTTAAGTTTCATTTTCAAAATTAAATTGTTTAAAATCTGCTCGATGAAATTTCTTTAAATTTTGATATGATGTTGATATGGAAATTATCTACAAAACAAAACCATTAAAGTAAATAATAGTGCAAAATTGAAAAAAGTTTTCATACAACGAAATTTTTTTTTATTAAAAATATATGAATTTTTATTTTCAAAAATCGATTCCTTCAAAACTGCTTAATGGATTTACTTGAAATTTAGTTTTTTATTGTAAATTAGTAGTATCTTTGAAACAAATAAGCTAAAATAGTCATTGCACTTAAATTAAAGAAAAACACATTTTTGAGTTTTTTCGCCAAAATTTAAGTTTCATTTTCAAAATTGAATTGTTTAAAATCTGCTCGATGAAATTTCTTTAAATTTTGATATGATGTTAATATGGAAATTATCTACAAAACAAAACCATTAAAGTAAATAATAGTGCAAAATTAAATTAAAGAAAAACACATTTTTGAGTTTTTTCGCCAAAATTTAAGTTTCATTTTCAAAATTGAATTGTTTAAAATCTGCTCGATGAAATTTCTTTAAATTTTGATATGATGTTGATATGGAAATTATCTACAAAACAAAACCATTAAAGTAAATAATAGTGCAAAATTGAAAAAAGTTTTCATACAACGAAATTTTTTTTTATTAAAAAAATATGAATTTTTATTTTCAAAAATCGATTCCTTCAAAACTGCTTAATGGATTTACTTGAAATTTAGTTTTTTATTGTAAATTAGTAGTATCTTTGAAACAAATAAGCTAAAATAGTCATTGCACTTAAATTAAAGAAAAACACATTTTTGAGTTTTTTCGCCAAAATTTAAGTTTCATTTTCAAAATTAAATTGTTTAAAATCTGCTCGATGAAATTTCTTTAAATTTTGATATGATGTTGATATGGAAATTATCTACAAAACAAAACCATTAAAGTAAATAATAGTGCAAAATTGAAAAAAGTTTTCATACAACGAAATTTTTGTTTATTAAAAAAATATGAATTTTTATTTTCAAAAATCGATTCCTTCAAAACTGCTTAATGGATTTACTTGAAATTTAGTTTTTTATTGTAAATTAGTAGTATCTTTGAAACAAATAAGCTAAAATAGTCATTGCACTTAAATTAAAGAAAAACACATTTTTGAGTTTTTTCGCCAAAATTTAAGTTTCATTTTCAAAATTGAATTGTTTAAAATCTGCTCGATGAAATTTCTTTAAATTTTGATATGATGTTGATATGGAAATTATCTACCAAATAAAACCATTAAAGTAAATAATAGTCCAAAATTGAAAAAAGTTTTCATACAACGAAATTTTTTTTTATTAAAAAAATATGAATTTTTATTTTCAAAAATCGATTCCTTCAAAACTGCTTAATGGATTTACTTGAAATTTAGTTTTTTATTGTAAATTAGTAGTATCTTTGAAACAAATAAGCTAAAATAGTCATTGCACTTAAATTAAAGAAAAACACATTTTTGAGTTTTTTCGCCAAAATTTAAGTTTCATTTTCAAAATTAAATTGTTTAAAATCTGCTCGATGAAATTTCTTTAAATTTTGATATGATGTTAATATGGAAATTATCTACAAAACAAAACCATTAAAGTAAATAAAAGTGCAAAATTGAAAAAAGTTTTCATACAACGAAATTTTTTTTTATTAAAAAAATATGAATTTTTATTTTCAAAAATCGATTCCTTCAAAACTGCTTAATGGATTTACTTGAAATTTAGTTTTTTATTGTAAATTAGTAGTATCTTTGAAACAAATAAGCTAAAATAGTCATTGCACTTAAATTAAAGAAAAACACATTTTTGAGTTTTTTCGCCAAAATTTAAGTTTCATTTTCAAAATTAAATTGTTTAAAATCTGCTCGATGAAATTTCTTTAAATTTTGATATGATGTTAATATGGAAATTATCTACAAAACAAAACCATTAAAGTAAATAAAAGTGCAAAATTGAAAAAAGTTTTCATACAACGAAATTTTTTTTTATTAAAAAAATATGAATTTTTATTTTCAAAAATCGATTCCTTCAAAACTGCTTAATGGATTTACTTGAAATTTAGTTTTTTATTGTAAATTAGTAGTATCTTTGAAACAAATAAGCTAAAATAGTCATTGCACTTAAATTAAAGAAAAACACATTTTTGAGTTTTTTCGCCAAAATTTAAGTTTCATTTTCAAAATTGAATTGTTTAAAATCTGCTCGATGAAATTTCTTTAAATTTTGATATGATGTTGATATGGAAATTATCTACCAAATAAAACCATTAAAGTAAATAATAGTCCAAAATTGAAAAAAGTTTTCATACAACGAAATTTTTTTTTATTAAAAAAATATGAATTTTTATTTTCAAAAATCGATTCCTTCAAAACTGCTTAATGGATTTACTTGAAATTCAGTTTTTTATTGTAAATTAGTAGTATCTTTGAAAAAAATAAGCTAAAATAGTCATTGCACTTAAATTAAAGAAAAACACATTTTTGAGTTTTTTCGCCAAAATTTAAGTTTCATTTTCAAAATTGAATTGTTTAAAATCTGCTCGATGAAATTTCTTTAAATTTTGATATGATGTTAATATGGAAATTATCTACAAAACAAAACCATTAAAGTAAATAAAAGTGCAAAATTAAATTAAAGAAAAACACATTTTTGAGTTTTTTCGCCAAAATTTAAGTTTCATTTTCAAAATTGAATTGTTTAAAATCTGCTCGATGAAATTTCTTTAAATTTTGATATGATGTTGATATGGAAATTATCTACAAAACAAAACCATTAAAGTAAATAATAGTGCAAAATTGAAAAAAGTTTTCATACAACGAAATTTTTGTTTATTAAAAAAATATGAATTTTTATTTTCAAAAATCGATTCCTTCAAAACTGCTTAATGGATTTACTTGAAATTTAGTTTTTTATTGTAAATTAGTAGTATCTTTGAAACAAATAAGCTAAAATAGTCATTGCACTTAAATTAAAGAAAAACACATTTTTGAGTTTTTTCGCCAAAATTTAAGTTTCATTTTCAAAATTGAATTGTTTAAAATCTGCTCGATGAAATTTCTTTAAATTTTGATATGATGTTGATATGGAAATTATCTACCAAATAAAACCATTAAAGTAAATAATAGTCTAAAATTGAAAAAAGTTTTCATACAACGAAATTTTTTTTTATTAAAAAAATATGAATTTTTATTTTCAAAAATCGATTCCTTCAAAACTGCTTAATGGATTTACTTGAAATTTAGTTTTTTATTGTAAATAAGTAGTATCTTTGAAAAAAATAAGCTAAAATAGTCATTGCACTTAAATTAAAGAAAAACACATTTTTGAGTTTTTTCGCCAAAATTTAAGTTTCATTTTCAAAATTGAATTGTTTAAAATCTGCTCGATGAAATTTCTTTAAATTTTGATATGATGTTAATATGGAAATTATCTACAAAACAAAACCATTAAAGTAAATAAAAGTGCAAAATTGAAAAAAGTTTTCATACAACGAAATTTTTTTTTATTAAAAAAATATGAATTTTTATTTTCAAAAATCGATTCCTTCAAAACTGCTTAATGGATTTACTTGAAATTTAGTTTTTTATTGTAAATTAGTAGTATCTTTGAAAAAAATAAGCTAAAATAGTCATTGCACTTAAATTAAAGAAAAACACATTTTTGAGTTTTTTCGCCAAAATTTAAGTTTCATTTTCAAAATTGAATTGTTTAAAATCTGCTCGATGAAATTTCTTTAAATTTTGATATGATGTTGATATGGAAATTATCTACAAAACAAAACCATTAAAGTAAATAATAGTGCAAAATTGAAAAAAGTTTTCATACAACGAAATTTTTTTTTATTAAAAAAATATGAATTTTTATTTTCAAAAATCGATTCCTTCAAAACTGCTTAATGGATTTACTTGAAATTTAGTTTTTTATTGTAAATTAGTAGTATCTTTGAAACAAATAAGCTAAAATAGTCATTGCACTTAAATTAAAGAAAAACACATTTTTGAGTTTTTTCGCCAAAATTTAAGTTTCATTTTCAAAATTGAATTGTTTAAAATCTGCTCGATGAAATTTCTTTAAATTTTGATATGATGTTGATATGGAAATTATCTACAAAACAAAACCATTAAAGTAAATAATAGTGCAAAATTGAAAAAAGTTTTCATACAACGAAATTTTTTTTTATTAAAAATATATGAATTTTTATTTTCAAAAATCGATTCCTTCAAAACTGCTTAATGGATTTACTTGAAATTTAGTTTTTTATTGTAAATTAGTAGTATCTTTGAAACAAATAAGCTAAAATAGTCATTGCACTTAAATTAAAGAAAAACACATTTTTGAGTTTTTTCGCCAAAATTTAAGTTTCATTTTCAAAATTGAATTGTTTAAAATCTGCTCGATGAAATTTCTTTAAATTTTGATATGATGTTAATATGGAAATTATCTACAAAACAAAACCATTAAAGTAAATAAAAGTGCAAAATTAAATTAAAGAAAAACACATTTTTGAGTTTTTTCGCCAAAATTTAAGTTTCATTTTCAAAATTGAATTGTTTAAAATCTGCTCGATGAAATTTCTTTAAATTTTGATATGATGTTGATATGGAAATTATCTACAAAACAAAACCATTAAAGTAAATAATAGTGCAAAATTGAAAAAAGTTTTCATACAACGAAATTTTTGTTTATTAAAAAAATATGAATTTTTATTTTCAAAAATCGATTCCTTCAAAACTGCTTAATGGATTTACTTGAAATTTAGTTTTTTATTGTAAATTAGTAGTATCTTTGAAACAAATAAGCTAAAATAGTCATTGCACTTAAATTAAAGAAAAACACATTTTTGAGTTTTTTCGCCAAAATTTAAGTTTCATTTTCAAAATTAAATTGTTTAAAATCTGCTCGATGAAATTTCTTTAAATTTTGATATGATGTTGATATGGAAATTATCTACCAAATAAAACCATTAAAGTAAATAATAGTCCAAAATTGAAAAAAGTTTTCATACAACGAAATTTTTTTTTATTAAAAAAATATGAATTTTTATTTTCAAAAATCGATTCCTTCAAAACTGCTTAATGGATTTACTTGAAATTTAGTTTTTTATTGTAAATTAGTAGTATCTTTGAAACAAATAAGCTAAAATAGTCATTGCACTTAAATTAAAGAAAAACACATTTTTGAGTTTTTTCGCCAAAATTTAAGTTTCATTTTCAAAATTGAATTGTTTAAAATCTGCTCGATGAAATTTCTTTAAATTTTGATATGATGTTGATATGGAAATTATCTACAAAACAAAACCATTAAAGTAAATAATAGTGCAAAATTGAAAAAAGTTTTCATACAACGAAATTTTTTTTTATTAAAAAAATATGAATTTTTATTTTCAAAAATCGATTCCTTCAAAACTGCTTAATGGATTTACTTGAAATTTAGTTTTTTATTGTAAATTAGTAGTATCTTTGAAACAAATAAGCTAAAATAGTCATTGCACTTAAATTAAAGAAAAACACATTTTTGAGTTTTTTCGCCAAAATTTAAGTTTCATTTTCAAAATTAAATTGTTTAAAATCTGCTCGATGAAATTTCTTTAAATTTTGATATGATGTTAATATGGAAATTATCTACAAAACAAAACCATTAAAGTAAATAAAAGTGCAAAATTGAAAAAAGTTTTCATACAACGAAATTTTTTTTTATTAAAAAAATATGAATTTTTATTTTCAAAAATCGATTCCTTCAAAACTGCTTAATGGATTTACTTGAAATTCAGTTTTTTATTGTAAATTAGTAGTATCTTTGAAAAAAATAAGCTAAAATAGTCATTGCACTTAAATTAAAGAAAAACACATTTTTGAGTTTTTTCGCCAAAATTTAAGTTTCATTTTCAAAATTGAATTGTTTAAAATCTGCTCGATGAAATTTCTTTAAATTTTGATATGATGTTGATATGGAAATTATCTACAAAACAAAACCATTAAAGTAAATAATAGTGCAAAATTGAAAAAAGTTTTCATACAACGAAATTTTTTTTTATTAAAAATATATGAATTTTTATTTTCAAAAATCGATTCCTTCAAAACTGCTTAATGGATTTACTTGAAATTTAGTTTTTTATTGTAAATTAGTAGTATCTTTGAAACAAATAAGCTAAAATAGTCATTGCACTTAAATTAAAGAAAAACACATTTTTGAGTTTTTTCGCCAAAATTTAAGTTTCATTTTCAAAATTGAATTGTTTAAAATCTGCTCGATGAAATTTCTTTAAATTTTGATATGATGTTAATATGGAAATTATCTACAAAACAAAACCATTAAAGTAAATAAAAGTGCAAAATTAAATTAAAGAAAAACACATTTTTGAGTTTTTTCGCCAAAATTTAAGTTTCATTTTCAAAATTGAATTGTTTAAAATCTGCTCGATGAAATTTCTTTAAATTTTGATATGATGTTGATATGGAAATTATCTACAAAACAAAACCATTAAAGTAAATAATAGTGCAAAATTGAAAAAAGTTTTCATACAACGAAATTTTTTTTTATTAAAAAAATATGAATTTTTATTTTCAAAAATCGATTCCTTCAAAACTGCTTAATGGATTTACTTGAAATTTAGTTTTTTATTGTAAATTAGTAGTATCTTTGAAACAAATAAGCTAAAATAGTCATTGCACTTAAATTAAAGAAAAACACATTTTTGAGTTTTTTCGCCAAAATTTAAGTTTCATTTTCAAAATTAAATTGTTTAAAATCTGCTCGATGAAATTTCTTTAAATTTTGATATGATGTTAATATGGAAATTATCTACAAAACAAAACCATTAAAGTAAATAAAAGTGCAAAATTGAAAAAAGTTTTCATACAACGAAATTTTTTTTTATTAAAAAAATATGAATTTTTATTTTCAAAAATCGATTCCTTCAAAACTGCTTAATGGATTTACTTGAAATTTAGTTTTTTATTGTAAATTAGTAGTATCTTTGAAACAAATAAGCTAAAATAGTCATTGCACTTAAATTAAAGAAAAACACATTTTTGAGTTTTTTCGCCAAAATTTAAGTTTCATTTTCAAAATTAAATTGTTTAAAATCTGCTCGATGAAATTTCTTTAAATTTTGATATGATGTTGATATGGAAATTATCTAACAAATAAAACCATTAAAGTAAATAATAGTGCAAAATTGAAAAAAGTTTTCATACAACGAAATTTTTTTTTATTAAAAAAATATGAATTTTTATTTTCAAAAATCGATTCCTTCAAAACTGCTTAATGGATTTACTTGAAATTTAGTTTTTTATTGTAAATTAGTAGTATCTTTGAAACAAATAAGCTAAAATAGTCATTGCACTTAAATTAAAGAAAAACACATTTTTGAGTTTTTTCGCCAAAATTTAAGTTTCATTTTCAAAATAAAATTGTTTAAAATCTGCTCGATGAAATTTCTTTAAATTTTGATATGATGTTAATATGGAAATTATCTACAAAACAAAACCATTAAAGTAAATAAAAGTGCAAAATTGAAAAAAGTTTTCATACAACGAAATTTTTTTTTATTAAAAAAATATGAATTTTTATTTTCAAAAATCGATTCCTTCAAAACTGCTTAATGGATTTACTTGAAATTTAGTTTTTTATTGTAAATTAGTAGTATCTTTGAAACAAATAAGCTAAAATAGTCATTGCACTTAAATTAAAGAAAAACACATTTTTGAGTTTTTTCGCCAAAATTTAAGTTTCATTTTCAAAATTAAATTGTTTAAAATCTGCTCGATGAAATTTCTTTAAATTTTGATATGATGTTGATATGGAAATTATCTACCAAATAAAACCATTAAAGTAAATAATAGTCCAAAATTGAAAAAAGTTTTCATACAACGAAATTTTTTTTTATTAAAAAAATATGAATTTTTATTTTCAAAAATCGATTCCTTCAAAACTGCTTAATGGATTTACTTGAAATTTAGTTTTTTATTGTAAATTAGTAGTATCTTTGAAACAAATAAGCTAAAATAGTCATTGCACTTAAATTAAAGAAAAACACATTTTTGAGTTTTTTCGCCAAAATTTAAGTTTCATTTTCAAAATTGAATTGTTTAAAATCTGCTCGATGAAATTTCTTTAAATTTTGATATGATGTTGATATGGAAATTATCTACAAAACAAAACCATTAAAGTAAATAATAGTGCAAAATTGAAAAAAGTTTTCATACAACGAAATTTTTTTTATTAAAAAAATATGAATTTTTATTTTCAAAAATCGATTCCTTCAAAACTGCTTAATGGATTTACTTGAAATTTAGTTTTTTATTGTAAATTAGTAGTATCTTTGAAACAAATAAGCTAAAATAGTCATTGCACTTAAATTAAAGAAAAACACATTTTTGAGTTTTTTCGCCAAAATTTAAGTTTCATTTTCAAAATTAAATTGTTTAAAATCTGCTCGATGAAATTTCTTTAAATTTTGATATGATGTTGATATGGAAATTATCTACCAAATAAAACCATTAAAGTAAATAATAGTCCAAAATTGAAAAAAGTTTTCATACAACGAAATTTTTTTTTATTAAAAAAATATGAATTTTTATTTTCAAAAATCGATTCCTTCAAAACTGCTTAATGGATTTACTTGAAATTTAGTTTTTTATTGTAAATTAGTAGTATCTTTGAAACAAATAAGCTAAAATAGTCATTGCACTTAAATTAAAGAAAAACACATTTTTGAGTTTTTTCGCCAAAATTTAAGTTTCATTTTCAAAATTGAATTGTTTAAAATCTGCTCGATGAAATTTCTTTAAATTTTGATATGATGTTGATATGGAAATTATCTACAAAACAAAACCATTAAAGTAAATAATAGTGCAAAATTGAAAAAAGTTTTCATACAACGAAATTTTTTTTTATTAAAAATATATGAATTTTTATTTTCAAAAATCGATTCCTTCAAAACTGCTTAATGGATTTACTTGAAATTTAGTTTTTTATTGTAAATTAGTAGTATCTTTGAAACAAATAAGCTAAAATAGTCATTGCACTTAAATTAAAGAAAAACACATTTTTGAGTTTTTTCGCCAAAATTTAAGTTTCATTTTCAAAATTGAATTGTTTAAAATCTGCTCGATGAAATTTCTTTAAATTTTGATATGATGTTGATATGGAAATTATCTACAAAACAAAACCATTAAAGTAAATAATAGTGCAAAATTGAAAAAAGTTTTCATACAACGAAATTTTTTTTATTAAAAAAATATGAATTTTTATTTTCAAAAATCGATTCCTTCAAAACTGCTTAATGGATTTACTTGAAATTTAGTTTTTTATTGTAAATTAGTAGTATCTTTGAAACAAATAAGCTAAAATAGTCATTGCACTTAAATTAAAGAAAAACACATTTTTGAGTTTTTTCGCCAAAATTTAAGTTTCATTTTCAAAATTGAATTGTTTAAAATCTGCTCGATGAAATTTCTTTAAATTTTGATATGATATTGATATGGAAATTATCTACAAAACAAAACCATTAAAGTAAATAATAGTGCAAAATTGAAAAAAGTTTTCATACAACGAAATTTTTTTTTATTAAAAAAATATGAATTTTTATTTTCAAAAATCGATTCCTTCAAAACTGCTTAATGGATTTACTTGAAATTTAGTTTTTTATTGTAAATTAGTAGTATCTTTGAAACAAATAAGCTAAAATAGTCATTGCACTTAAATTAAAGAAAAACACATTTTTGAGTTTTTTCGCCAAAATTTAAGTTTCATTTTCAAAATTAAATTGTTTAAAATCTGCTCGATGAAATTTCTTTAAATTTTGATATGATGTTAATATGGAAATTATCTACAAAACAAAACCATTAAAGTAAATAAAAGTGCAAAATTGAAAAAAGTTTTCATACAACGAAATTTTTTTTTATTAAAAAAATATGAATTTTTATTTTCAAAAATCGATTCCTTCAAAACTGCTTAATGGATTTACTTGAAATTTAGTTTTTTATTGTAAATTAGTAGTATCTTTGAAAAAAATAAGCTAAAATAGTCATTGCACTTAAATTAAAGAAAAACACATTTTTGACTTTTTTCGCCAAAATTTAAGTTTCATTTTCAAAATTGAATTGTTTAAAATCTGCTCGATGAAATTTCTTTAAATTTTGATATGATGTTGATATGGAAATTATCTACAAAACAAAACCATTAAAGTAAATAATAGTGCAAAATTGAAAAAAGTTTTCATACAACGAAATTTTTTTTTATTAAAAAAATATGAATTTTTATTTTCAAAAATCGATTCCTTCAAAACTGCTTAATGGATTTACTTGAAATTTAGTTTTTTATTGTAAATTAGTAGTATCTTTGAAAAAAATAAGCTAAAATAGTCATTGCACTTAAATTAAAGAAAAACACATTTTTGAGTTTTTTCGCCAAAATTTAAGTTTCATTTTCAAAATTGAATTGTTTAAAATCTGCTCGATGAAATTTCTTTAAATTTTGATATGATGTTGATATGGAAATTATCTACAAAACAAAACCATTAAAGTAAATAATAGTGCAAAATTGAAAAAAGTTTTCATACAACGAAATTTTTTTTTATTAAAAAAATATGAATTTTTATTTTCAAAAATCGATTCCTTCAAAACTGCTTAATGGATTTACTTGAAATTTAGTTTTTTATTGTAAATTAGTAGTATCTTTGAAACAAATAAGCTAAAATAGTCATTGCACTTAAATTAAAGAAAAACACATTTTTGAGTTTTTTCGCCAAAATTTAAGTTTCATTTTCAAAATTAAATTGTTTAAAATCTGCTCGATGAAATTTCTTTAAATTTTGATATGATGTTAATATGGAAATTATCTACAAAACAAAACCATTAAAGTAAATAAAAGTGCAAAATTGAAAAAAGTTTTCATACAACGAAATTTTTTTTTATTAAAAAAATATGAATTTTTATTTTCAAAAATCGATTCCTTCAAAACTGCTTAATGGATTTACTTGAAATTTAGTTTTTTATTGTAAATTAGTAGTATCTTTGAAAAAAATAAGCTAAAATAGTCATTGCACTTCAATTAAAGAAAAACACATTTTTGAGTTTTTTCGCCAAAATTTAAGTTTCATTTTCAAAATTGAATTGTTTAAAATCTGCTCGATGAAATTTCTTTAAATTTTGATATGATGTTGATATGGAAATTATCTACAAAACAAAACCATTGATTGATTGAAAAAAGTTTTCATACAACGAAATTTTTTTTTATTAAAAAAATATGAATTTTTATTTTCAAAAATCGATTCCTTCAAAACTGCTTAATGGATTTACTTGAAATTTAGTTTTTTATTGTAAATTAGTAGTATCTTTGAAAAAAATAAGCTAAAATAGTCATTGCACTTAAATTAAAGAAAAACACATTTTTGAGTTTTTTCGCCAAAATTTAAGTTTCATTTTCAAAATTGAATTGTTTAAAATCTGCTCGATGAAATTTCTTTAAATTTTGATATGATGTTGATATGGAAATTATCTACCAAATAAAACCATTAAAGTAAATAATAGTGCAATATTGAAAAAAGTTTTCATACAACGAAATTTTTTTTTATTAAAAAAATATGAATTTTTATTTTCAAAAATCGATTCCTTCAAAACTGCTTAATGGATTTACTTGAAATTTAGTTTTTTATTGTAAATTAGTAGTATCTTTGAAAAAAATAAGCTAAAATAGTCATTGCACTTAAATTAAAGAAAAACACATTTTTGAGTTTTTTCGCCAAAATTTAAGTTTCATTTTCAAAATTGAATTGTTTAAAATCTGCTCGATGAAATTTCTTTAAATTTTGATATGATGTTGATATGGAAATTATCTACAAAACAAAACCATTAAAGTAAATAATAGTGCAAAATTGAAAAAAGTTTTCATACAACGAAATTTTTTTTTATTAAAAAAATATGAATTTTTATTTTCAAAAATCGATTCCTTCAAAACTGCTTAATGGATTTACTTGAAATTTAGTTTTTTATTGTAAATTAGTAGTATCTTTGAAACAAATAAGCTAAAATAGTCATTGCACTTAAATTAAAGAAAAACACATTTTTGAGTTTTTTCGCCAAAATTTAAGTTTCATTTTCAAAATAAAATTGTTTAAAATCTGCTCGATGAAATTTCTTTAAATTTTGATATGATGTTAATATGGAAATTATCTACAAAACAAAACCATTAAAGTAAATAAAAGTGCAAAATTGAAAAAAGTTTTCATACAACGAAATTTTTTTTTATTAAAAAAATATGAATTTTTATTTTCAAAAATCGATTCCTTCAAAACTGCTTAATGGATTTACTTGAAATTTAGTTTTTTATTGTAAATTAGTAGTATCTTTGAAAAAAATAAGCTAAAATAGTCATTGCACTTAAATTAAAGAAAAACACATTTTTGAGTTTTTTCGCCAAAATTTAAGTTTCATTTTCAAAATTGAATTGTTTAAAATCTGCTCGATGAAATTTCTTTAAATTTTGATATGATGTTGATATGGAAATTATCTACAAAACAAAACCATTAAAGTAAATAATAGTGCAAAATTGAAAAAAGTTTTCATACAACGAAATTTTTTTTTATTAAAAAAATATGAATTTTTATTTTCAAAAATCGATTCCTTCAAAACTGCTTAATGGATTTACTTGAAATTTAGTTTTTTATTGTAAATTAGTAGTATCTTTGAAACAAATAAGCTAAAATAGTCATTGCACTTAAATTAAAGAAAAACACATTTTTGAGTTTTTTCGCCAAAATTTAAGTTTCATTTTCAAAATTGAATTGTTTAAAATCTGCTCGATGAAATTTCTTTAAATTTTGATATGATGTTGATATGGAAATTATCTACAAAACAAAACCATTAAAGTAAATAATAGTGCAAAATTGAAAAAAGTTTTCATACAACGAAATTTTTTTTATTAAAAAAATATGAATTTTTATTTTCAAAAATCGATTCCTTCAAAACTGCTTAATGGATTTACTTGAAATTTAGTTTTTTATTGTAAATTAGTAGTATCTTTGAAACAAATAAGCTAAAATAGTCATTGCACTTAAATTAAAGAAAAACACATTTTTGAGTTTTTTCGCCAAAATTTAAGTTTCATTTTCAAAATTGAATTGTTTAAAATCTGCTCGATGAAATTTCTTTAAATTTTGATATGATGTTGATATGGAAATTATCTACAAAACAAAACCATTAAAGTAAATAATAGTGCAAAATTGAAAAAAGTTTTCATACAACGAAATTTTTTTTTATTAAAAAAATATGAATTTTTATTTTCAAAAATCGATTCCTTCAAAACTGCTTAATGGATTTACTTGAAATTTAGTTTTTTATTGTAAATTAGTAGTATCTTTGAAACAAATAAGCTAAAATAGTCATTGCACTTAAATTAAAGAAAAACACATTTTTGAGTTTTTTCGCCAAAATTTAAGTTTCATTTTCAAAATTAAATTGTTTAAAATCTGCTCGATGAAATTTCTTTAAATTTTGATATGATGTTAATATGGAAATTATCTACAAAACAAAACCATTAAAGTAAATAAAAGTGCAAAATTGAAAAAAGTTTTCATACAACGAAATTTTTTTTTATTAAAAAAATATGAATTTTTATTTTCAAAAATCGATTCCTTCAAAACTGCTTAATGGATTTACTTGAAATTTAGTTTTTTATTGTAAATTAGTAGTATCTTTGAAAAAAATAAGCTAAAATAGTCATTGCACTTAAATTAAAGAAAAACACATTTTTGAGATTTTTCGCCAAAATTTAAGTTTCATTTTCAAAATTGAATTGTTTAAAATCTGCTCGATGAAATTTCTTTAAATTTTGATATGATGTTGATATGGAAATTATCTACAAAACAAAACCATTAAAGTAAATAATAGTGCAAAATTGAAAAAAGTTTTCATACAACGAAATTTTTTTTTATTAAAAAAATATGAATTTTTATTTTCAAAAATCGATTCCTTCAAAACTGCTTAATGGATTTACTTGAAATTTAGTTTTTTATTGTAAATTAGTAGTATCTTTGAAAAAAATAAGCTAAAATAGTCATTGCACTTAAATTAAAGAAAAACACATTTTTGAGTTTTTTCGCCAAAATTTAAGTTTCATTTTCAAAATTGAATTGTTTAAAATCTGCTCGATGAAATTTCTTTAAATTTTGATATGATGTTGATATGGAAATTATCTACAAAACAAAACCATTAAAGTAAATAATAGTGCAAAATTGAAAAAAGTTTTCATACAACGAAATTTTTTTTTATTAAAAAAATATGAATTTTTATTTTCAAAAATCGATTCCTTCAAAACTGCTTAATGGATTTACTTGAAATTTAGTTTTTTATTGTAAATTAGTAGTATCTTTGAAACAAATAAGCTAAAATAGTCATTGCACTTAAATTAAAGAAAAACACATTTTTGAGTTTTTTCGCCAAAATTTAAGTTTCATTTTCAAAATTAAATTGTTTAAAATCTGCTCGATGAAATTTCTTTAAATTTTGATATGATGTTAATATGGAAATTATCTACAAAACAAAACCATTAAAGTAAATAATAGTGCAAAATTGAAAAAAGTTTTCATACAACGAAATTTTTTTTTATTAAAAAAATATGAATTTTTATTTTCAAAAATCGATTCCTTCAAAACTGCTTAATGGATTTACTTGAAATTTAGTTTTTTATTGTAAATTAGTAGTATCTTTGAAACAAATAAGCTAAAATAGTCATTGCACTTAAATTAAAGAAAAACACATTTTTGAGTTTTTTCGCCAAAATTTAAGTTTCATTTTCAAAATTGAATTGTTTAAAATCTGCTCGATGAAATTTCTTTAAATTTTGATATGATGTTGATATGGAAATTATCTACAAAACAAAACCATTAAAGTAAATAATAGTGCAAAATTGAAAAAAGTTTTCATACAACGAAATTTTTTTTTATTAAAAAAATATGAATTTTTATTTTCAAAAATCGATTCCTTCAAAACTGCTTAATGGATTTACTTGAAATTTAGTTTTTTATTGTAAATTAGTAGTATCTTTGAAACAAATAAGCTAAAATAGTCATTGCACTTAAATTAAAGAAAAACACATTTTTGAGTTTTTTCGCCAAAATTTAAGTTTCATTTTCAAAATTGAATTGTTTAAAATCTGCTCGATGAAATTTCTTTAAATTTTGATATGATGTTAATATGGAAATTATCTACAAAACAAAACCATTAAAGTAAATAATAGTGCAAAATTGAAAAAAGTTTTCATACAACGAAATTTTTTTTTATTAAAAAAATATGAATTTTTATTTTCAAAAATCGATTCCTTCAAAACTGCTTAATGGATTTACTTGAAATTTAGTTTTTTATTGTAAATTAGTAGTATCTTTGAAAAAAATAAGCTAAAATAGTCATTGCACTTCAATTAAAGAAAAACACATTTTTGAGTTTTTTCGCCAAAATTTAAGTTTCATTTTCAAAATTGAATTGTTTAAAATCTGCTCGATGAAATTTCTTTAAATTTTGATATGATGTTGATATGGAAATTATCTACAAAACAAAACCATTAAAGTAAATAATAGTGCAAAATTGAAAAAAGTTTTCATACAACGAAATTTTTTTTTATTAAAAAAATATGAATTTTTATTTTCAAAAATCGATTCCTTCAAAACTGCTTAATGGATTTACTTGAAATTTAGTTTTTTATTGTAAATTAGTAGTATCTTTGAAAAAAATAAGCTAAAATAGTCATTGCACTTAAATTAAAGAAAAACACATTTTTGAGTTTTTTCGCCAAAATTTAAGTTTCATTTTCAAAATTGAATTGTTTAAAATCTGCTCGATGAAATTTCTTTAAATTTTGATATGATGTTGATATGGAAATTATCTACAAAACAAAACCATTAAAGTAAATAATAGTGCAAAATTGAAAAAAGTTTTCATACAACGAAATTTTTTTTTATTAAAAAAATATGAATTTTTATTTTCAAAAATCGATTCCTTCAAAACTGCTTAATGGATTTACTTGAAATTTAGTTTTTTATTGTAAATTAGTAGTATCTTTGAAACAAATAAGCTAAAATAGTCATTGCACTTAAATTAAAGAAAAACACATTTTTGAGTTTTTTCGCCAAAATTTAAGTTTCATTTTCAAAATTAAATTGTTTAAAATCTGCTCGATGAAATTTCTTTAAATTTTGATATGATGTTAATATGGAAATTATCTACAAAACAAAACCATTAAAGTAAATAAAAGTGCAAAATTGAAAAAAGTTTTCATACAACGAAATTTTTTTTTATTAAAAAAATATGAATTTTTATTTTCAAAAATCGATTCCTTCAAAACTGCTTAATGGATTTACTTGAAATTTAGTTTTTTATTGTAAATTAGTAGTATCTTTGAAAAAAATAAGCTAAAATAGTCATTGCACTTCAATTAAAGAAAAACACATTTTTGAGTTTTTTCGCCAAAATTTAAGTTTCATTTTCAAAATTGAATTGTTTAAAATCTGCTCGATGAAATTTCTTTAAATTTTGATATGATGTTGATATGGAAATTATCTACAAAACAAAACCATTAAAGTAAATAATAGTGCAAAATTGAAAAAAGTTTTCATACAACGAAATTTTTTTTTATTAAAAAAATATGAATTTTTATTTTCAAAAATCGATTCCTTCAAAACTGCTTAATGGATTTACTTGAAATTTAGTTTTTTATTGTAAATTAGTAGTATCTTTGAAAAAAATAAGCTAAAATAGTCATTGCACTTAAATTAAAGAAAAACACATTTTTGAGTTTTTTCGCCAAAATTTAAGTTTCATTTTCAAAATTGAATTGTTTAAAATCTGCTCGATGAAATTTCTTTAAATTTTGATATGATGTTGATATGGAAATTATCTACAAAACAAAACCATTAAAGTAAATAATAGTGCAAAATTGAAAAAAGTTTTCATACAACGAAATTTTTTTTTATTAAAAAAATATGAATTTTTATTTTCAAAAATCGATTCCTTCAAAACTGCTTAATGGATTTACTTGAAATTTAGTTTTTTATTGTAAATTAGTAGTATCTTTGAAACAAATAAGCTAAAATAGTCATTGCACTTAAATTAAAGAAAAACACATTTTTGAGTTTTTTCGCCAAAATTTAAGTTTCATTTTCAAAATTGAATTGTTTAAAATCTGCTCGATGAAATTTCTTTAAATTTTGATATGATGTTAATATGGAAATTATCTACAAAACAAAACCATTAAAGTAAATAATAGTGCAAAATTGAAAAAAGTTTTCATACAACGAAATTTTTTTTTATTAAAAAAATATGAATTTTTATTTTCAAAAATCGATTCCTTCAAAACTGCTTAATGGATTTACTTGAAATTTAGTTTTTTATTGTAAATTAGTAGTATCTTTGAAAAAAATAAGCTAAAATAGTCATTGCACTTCAATTAAAGAAAAACACATTTTTGAGTTTTTTCGCCAAAATTTAAGTTTCATTTTCAAAATTGAATTGTTTAAAATCTGCTCGATGAAATTTCTTTAAATTTTGATATGATGTTGATATGGAAATTATCTACAAAACAAAACCATTAAAGTAAATAATAGTGCAAAATTGAAAAAAGTTTTCATACAACGAAATTTTTTTTTATTAAAAAAATATGAATTTTTATTTTCAAAAATCGATTCCTTCAAAACTGCTTAATGGATTTACTTGAAATTTAGTTTTTTATTGTAAATTAGTAGTATCTTTGAAAAAAATAAGCTAAAATAGTCATTGCACTTAAATTAAAGAAAAACACATTTTTGAGTTTTTTCGCCAAAATTTAAGTTTCATTTTCAAAATTGAATTGTTTAAAATCTGCTCGATGAAATTTCTTTAAATTTTGATATGATGTTGATATGGAAATTATCTACAAAACAAAACCATTAAAGTAAATAATAGTGCAAAATTGAAAAAAGTTTTCATACAACGAAATTTTTTTTTATTAAAAAAATATGAATTTTTATTTTCAAAAATCGATTCCTTCAAAACTGCTTAATGGATTTACTTGAAATTTAGTTTTTTATTGTAAATTAGTAGTATCTTTGAAACAAATAAGCTAAAGTAGTCATTGCACTTAAATTAAAGAAAAAAAAATTTTTGAGTTTTTTCGCCAAAATTTAAGTTTCATTTTCAAAATTAAATTGTTTAAAATCTGCTCGATGAAATTTCTTTAAATTTTGATATGATGTTAATATGGAAATTATCTACAAAACAAAACCATTAAAGTAAATAAAAGTGCAAAATTGAAAAAAGTTTTCATACAACGAAATTTTTTTTTATTAAAAAAATATGAATTTTTATTTTCAAAAATCGATTCCTTCAAAACTGCTTAATGGATTTACTTGAAATTTAGTTTTTTATTGTAAATTAGTAGTATCTTTGAAACAAATAAGCTAAAATAGTCATTGCACTTAAATTAAAGAAAAACACATTTTTGAGTTTTTTCGCCAAAATTTAAGTTTCATTTTCAAAATTAAATTGTTTAAAATCTGCTCAATGAAATTTCTTTAAATTTTGATATGATGTTGATATGGAAATTATCTACCAAATAAACCCATTAAAGTAAATAATAGTGCAATATTGAAAAAAGTTTTCATACAACGAAATTTTTTTTTATTAAAAAAATATGAATTTTTATTTTCAAAAATCGATTCCTTCAAAACTGCTTAATGGATTTACTTGAAATTTAGTTTTTTATTGTAAATTAGTAGTATCTTTGAAAAAAATAAGCTAAAATAGTCATTGCACTTAAATTAAAGAAAAACACATTTTTGAGTTTTTTCGCCAAAATTTAAGTTTCATTTTCAAAATTGAATTGTTTAAAATCTGCTCGATGAAATTTCTTTAAATTTTGATATGATGTTGATATGGAAATTATCTACAAAACAAAACCATTAAAGTAAATAATAGTGCAAAATTGAAAAAAGTTTTCATACAACGAAATTTTTTTTTATTAAAAAAATATGAATTTTTATTTTCAAAAATCGATTCCTTCAAAACTGCTTAATGGATTTACTTGAAATTTAGTTTTTTATTGTAAATTAGTAGTATCTTTGAAACAAATAAGCTAAAATAGTCATTGCACTTAAATTAAAGAAAAACACATTTTTGAGTTTTTTCGCCAAAATTTAAGTTTCATTTTCAAAATTGAATTGTTTAAAATCTGCTCGATGAAATTTCTTTAAATTTTGATATGATGTTGATATGGAAATTATCTACAAAACAAAACCATTAAAGTAAATAATAGTGCAAAATTGAAAAAAGTTTTCATACAACGAAATTTTTTTTTATTAAAAAAATATGAATTTTTATTTTCAAAAATCGATTCCTTCAAAACTGCTTAATGGATTTACTTGAAATTTAGTTTTTTATTGTAAATTAGTAGTATCTTTGAAACAAATAAGCTAAAATAGTCATTGCACTTAAATTAAAGAAAAACACATTTTTGAGTTTTTTCGCCAAAATTTAAGTTTCATTTTCAAAATTAAATTGTTTAAAATCTGCTCGATGAAATTTCTTTAAATTTTGATATGATGTTAATATGGAAATTATCTACAAAACAAAACCATTAAAGTAAATAAAAGTGCAAAATTGAAAAAAGTTTTCATACAACGAAATTTTGTTTTATTAAAAAAATATGAATTTTTATTTTCAAAAATCGATTCCTTCAAAACTGCTTAATGGATTTACTTGAAATTTAGTTTTTTATTGTAAATTAGTAGTATCTTTGAAAAAAATAAGCTAAAATAGTCATTGCACTTCAATTAAAGAAAAACACATTTTTGAGTTTTTTCGCCAAAATTTAAGTTTCATTTTCAAAATTGAATTGTTTAAAATCTGCTCGATGAAATTTCTTTAAATTTTGATATGATGTTGATATGGAAATTATCTACAAAACAAAACCATTAAAGTAAATAATAGTGCAAAATTGAAAAAAGTTTTCATACAACGAAATTTTTTTTTATTAAAAAAATATGAATTTTTATTTTTAAAAATCGATTCCTTCAAAACTGCTTAATGGATTTACTTGAAATTTAGTTTTTTATTGTAAATTAGTAGTATCTTTGAAAAAAATAAGCTAAAATAGTCATTGCACTTAAATTAAAGAAAAACACATTTTTGAGTTTTTTCGCCAAAATTTAAGTTTCATTTTCAAAATTGAATTGTTTAAAATCTGCTCGATGAAATTTCTTTAAATTTTGATATGATGTTGATATGGAAATTATCTACAAAACAAAACCATTAAAGTAAATAATAGTGCAAAATTGAAAAAAGTTTTCATACAACGAAATTTTTTTTTATAAAAAAAATATGAATTTTTATTTTCAAAAATCGATTCCTTCAAAACTGCTTAATGGATTTACTTGAAATTTAGTTTTTTATTGTAAATTAGTAGTATCTTTGAAACAAATAAGCTAAAGTAGTCATTGCACTTAAATTAAAGAAAAAAAAATTTTTGAGTTTTTTCGCCAAAATTTAAGTTTCATTTTCAAAATTAAATTGTTTAAAATCTGCTCGATGAAATTTCTTTAAATTTTGATATGATGTTGATATGGAAATTATCTACCAAATAAAACCATTAAAGTAAATAATAGTGCAAAATTGAAAAAAGTTTTCATACAACGAAATTTTTTTTTATTAAAAAAATATGAATTTTTATTTTCAAAAATCGATTCCTTCAAAACTGCTTAATGGATTTACTTGAAATTTAGTTTTTTATTGTAAATTAGTAGTATCTTTGAAACAAATAAGCTAAAATAGTCATTGCACTTAAATTAAAGAAAAACACATTTTTGAGTTTTTTCGCCAAAATTTAAGTTTCATTTTCAAAATTAAATTGTTTAAAATCTGCTCAATGAAATTTCTTTAAATTTTGATATGATGTTGATATGGAAATTATCTACCAAATAAAACCATTAAAGTAAATAATAGTGCAATATTGAAAAAAGTTTTCATACAACGAAATTTTTTTTTATTAAAAAAATATGAATTTTTATTTTCAAAAATCGATTCCTTCAAAACTGCTTAATGGATTTACTTGAAATTTAGTTTTTTATTGTAAATTAGTAGTATCTTTGAAACAAATAAGCTAAAATAGTCATTGCACTTAAATTAAAGAAAAACACATTTTTGAGTTTTTTCGCCAAAATTTAAGTTTCATTTTCAAAATTGAATTGTTTAAAATCTGCTCGATGAAATTTCTTTAAATTTTGATATGATGTTGATATGGAAATTATCTACAAAACAAAACCATTAAAGTAAATAATAGTGCAAAATTGAAAAAAAGTTTTCATACAACGAAATTTTTTTTTATTAAAAAAATATGAATTTTTATTTTCAAAAATCGATTCCTTCAAAACTGCTTAATGGATTTACTTGAAATTTAGTTTTTTATTGTAAATTAGTAGTATCTTTGAAACAAATAAGCTAAAATAGTCATTGCACTTAAATTAAAGAAAAACACATTTTTGAGTTTTTTCGCCAAAATTTAAGTTTCATTTTCAAAATTAAATTGTTTAAAATCTGCTCGATGAAATTTCTTTAAATTTTGATATGATGTTAATATGGAAATTATCTACAAAACAAAACCATTAAAGTAAATAAAAGTGCAAAATTGAAAAAAGTTTTCATACAACGAAATTTTTTTTTATTAAAAAAATATGAATTTTTATTTTCAAAAATCGATTCCTTCAAAACTGCTTAATGGATTTACTTGAAATTTAGTTTTTTATTGTAAATTAGTAGTATCTTTGAAAAAAATAAGCTAAAATAGTCATTGCACTTCAATTAAAGAAAAACACATTTTTGAGTTTTTTCGCCAAAATTTAAGTTTCATTTTCAAAATTGAATTGTTTAAAATCTGCTCGATGAAATTTCTTTAAATTTTGATATGATGTTGATATGGAAATTATCTACAAAACAAAACCATTAAAGTAAATAATAGTGCAAAATTGAAAAAAGTTTTCATACAACGAAATTTTTTTTTATTAAAAAAAATATGAATTTTTATTTTCAAAAATCGATTCCTTCAAAACTGCTTAATGGATTTACTTGAAATTTAGTTTTTTATTGTAAATTAGTAGTATCTTTGAAACAAATAAGCTAAAATAGTCATTGCACTTAAATTAAAGAAAAAACACATTTTTGAGTTTTTTCGCCAAAATTTAAGTTTCATTTTCAAAATTAAATTGTTTAAAATCTGCTCGATGAAATTTCTTTAAATTTTGATATGATGTTAATATGGAAATTATCTACAAAACAAAACCATTAAAGTAAATAAAAGTGCAAAATTGAAAAAAGTTTTCATACAACGAAATTTTTTTTTATTAAAAAAATATGAATTTTTATTTTCAAAAATCGATTCCTTCAAAACTGCTTAATGGATTTACTTGAAATTTAGTTTTTTATTGTAAATTAGTAGTATCTTTGAAAAAAATAAGCTAAAATAGTCATTGCACTTAAATTAAAGAAAAACACATTTTTGAGTTTTTTCGCCAAAATTTAAGTTTCATTTTCAAAATTGAATTGTTTAAAATCTGCTCGATGAAATTTCTTTAAATTTTGATATGATGTTGATATGGAAATTATCTACAAAACAAAACCATTAAAGTAAATAATAGTGCAAAATTGAAAAAAGTGTTCATGCAACGAAATTTTTTTTTATTAAAAAAATATGAATTTTTATTTTCAAAAATCGATTCCTTCAAAACTGCTTAATGGATTTACTTGAAATTTAGTTTTGTATTGTAAATTAGTAGTATCTTTGAAACAAATAAGCTAAAATAGTCATTGCACTTAAATTAAAGAAAAACACATTTTTGAGTTTTTTCGCCAAAATTTAAGTTTCATTTTCAAAATTAAATTGTTTAAAATCTGCTCGATGAAATTTCTTTAAATTTTGATATGATGTTGATATGGAAATTATCTACAAAACAAAACCATTAAAATAAATAAAAGTGCAAAATTGAAAAAAGTTTTCATACAACGAAATTTTTTTTTATTAAAAAAATATGAATTTTTATTTTCAAAAATCGATTCCTTCAAAACTGCCTAATGGATTTACTTGAAATTTAGTTTTTTATTGTAAATTAGTAGTATCTTTGAAACAAATAAGCTAAAATAGTCATTGCACTTAAATTAAAGAAAAACACATTTTTGAGTTTTTTCGCCAAAATTTAAGTTTCATTTTCAAAATTGAATTGTTTAAAATCTGCTCGATGAAATTTCTTTAAATTTTGATATGATGTTGATATGGAAATTATCTACAAAACAAAACCATTAAAGTAAATAATAGTGCAAAATTGAAAAAAGTTTTCATACAACGAAATTTTTTTTTATTAAAAAAATATGAATTTTTATTTTCAAAAATCGATTCCTTCAAAACTGCTTAATGGATTTACTTGAAATTTTGTTTTTTATTGTAAATTAGTAGTATCTTTGAAACAAATAAGCTAAAATAGTCATTGCACTTAAATTAAAGAAAAACACATTTTTGAGTTTTTTCGCCAAAATTTAAGTTTCATTTTCAAAATTAAATTGTTTAAAATCTGCTCGATGAAATTTCTTTAAATTTTGATATGATGTTGATATGGAAATTATCTACAAAACAAAACCATTAAAGTAAATAATAGTGCAAAAAAGTTTTCATACAACGAAATTTTTTTTTATTAAAAAAATATGAATTTTTATTTTCAAAAATCGATTCCTTCAAAACTGCTTAATGGATTTACTTGAAATTTAGTTTTTTATTGTAAATTAGTAGTATCTTTGAAACAAATAAGCTAAAATAGTCATTGCACTTAAATTAAAGAAAAACACATTTTTGAGTTTTTTCGCCAAAATTTAAGTTTAATTTTCAAAATTAAATTGTTTAAAATCTGCTCGATGAAATTTCTTTAAATTTTGATATGATGTTGATATGAAAATTATCTACCAAATAAAACCATTAAAGTAAATAATAGTGCAAAATTGAAAAAAGTTTTCATACAACGAAATTTTTTTTTATTAAAAAAATATGAATTTTTATTTTCAAAAATCGATTCCTTCAAAACTGCTCAATGGATTTACTTGAAATTTAGTTTTTTATTGTAAATTAGTAGTATCTTTGAAACAAATAAGCTAAAATAGTCATTGCACTTAAATTAAAGAAAAACACATTTTTGAGTTTTTTCGCCAAAATTTAAGTTTCATTTTCAAAATTAAATTGTTTAAAATCTGCTCGATGAAATTTCTTTAAATTTTGATATGATGTTGATATGGAAATTATCTACAAAACAAAACCATTAAAGTAAATAATAGTGCAAAAAAGTTTTCATACAACGAAATTTTTTTTTATTAAAAAAATATGAATTTTTATTTTCAAAAATCGATTCCTTCAAAACTGCTTAATGGATTTACTTGAAATTTAGTTTTTTATTGTAAATTAGTAGTATCTTTGAAACAAATAAGCTAAAATAGTCATTGCACTTAAATTAAAGAAAAACACATTTTTGAGTTTTTTCGCCAAAATTTAAGTTTAATTTTCAAAATTAAATTGTTTAAAATCTGCTCGATGAAATTTCTTTAAATTTTGATATGATGTTGATATGGAAATTATCTACCAAATAAAACCATTAAAGTAAATAATAGTGCAAAATTGAAAAAAGTTTTCATACAACGAAATTTTTTTTTATTAAAAAAATATGAATTTTTATTTTCAAAAATCGATTCCTTCAAAACTGCTTAATGGATTTACTTGAAATTTAGTTTTTTATTGTAAATTAGTAGTATCTTTGAAACAAATAAGCTAAAATAGTCATTGCACTTAAATTAAAGAAAAACACATTTTTGAGTTTTTTCGCCAAAATTTAAGTTTCATTTTCAAAATTAAATTGTTTAAAATCTGCTCGATGAAATTTCTTTAAATTTTGATATGATGTTGATATGGAAATTATCTACAAAACAAAACCATTAAAGTAAATAATAGTGCAAAAAAGTTTTCATACAACGAAATTTTTTTTTATTAAAAAAATATGAATTTTTATTTTCAAAAATCGATTCCTTCAAAACTGCTTAATGGATTTACTTGAAATTTAGTTTTTTATTGTAAATTAGTAGTATCTTTGAAACAAATAAGCTAAAATAGTCATTGCACTTAAATTAAAGAAAAACACATTTTTGAGTTTTTTCGCCAAAATTTAAGTTTCATTTTCAAAATTAAATTGTTTAAAATCTGCTCGATGAAATTTCTTTAAATTTTGATATGATGTTGATATGGAAATTATCTACAAAACAAAACCATTAAAGTAAATAATAGTGCAAAAAAGTTTTCATACAACGAAATTTTTTTTTATTAAAAAAATATGAATTTTTATTTTCAAAAATCGATTCCTTCAAAACTGCTTAATGGATTTACTTGAAATTTAGTTTTTTATTGTAAATTAGTAGTATCTTTGAAACAAATAAGCTAAAATAGTCATTGCACTTAAATTAAAGAAAAACACATTTTTGAGTTTTTTCGCCAAAATTTAAGTTTCATTTTCAAAATTGAATTGTTTAAAATCTGCTCGATGAAATTTCTTTAAATTTTGATATGATGTTGATATGGAAATTATCTACAAAACAAAACCATTAAAGTAAATAATAGTGCAAAATTGAAAAAAGTTTTCATGCAACGAAATTTTTTTTTATTAAAAAAATATGAATTTTTATTTTCAAAAATCGATTCCTTCAAAACTGCTTAATGGATTTACTTGAAATTTAGTTTTTTATTGTAAATTAGTAGTATCTTTGAAACAAATAAGCTAAAATAGTCATTGCACTTAAATTAAAGAAAAACACATTTTTGAGTTTTTTCGCCAAAATTTAAGTTTCATTTTCAAAATTAAATTGTTTAAAATCTGCTCGATGAAATTTCTTTAAATTTTGATATGATGTTGATATGGAAATTATCTACAAAACAAAACCATTAAAGTAAATAATAGTGCAAAATTGAAAAAAGTTTTCATGCAACGAAATTTTTTTTTATTAAAAAAATATGAATTTTTATTTTCAAAAATCGATTCCTTCAAAACTGCTTAATGGATTTACTTGAAATTTAGTTTTTTATTGTAAATTAGTAGTATCTTTGAAACAAATAAGCTAAAATAGTCATTGCACTTAAATTAAAGAAAAACACATTTTTGAGTTTTTTCGCCAAAATTTAAGTTTCATTTTCAAAATTAAATTGTTTAAAATCTGCTCGATGAAATTTCTTTAAATTTTGATATGATGTTGATATGGAAATTATCTACAAAACAAAACCATTAAAGTAAATAATAGTGCAAAATTGAAAAAAGTTTTCATACAACGAAATTTTTTTTTATTAAAAAAATATGAATTTTTATTTTCAAAAATCGATTCCTTCAAAACTGCTTAATGGATTTACTTGAAATTTAGTTTTTTATTGTAAATTAGTAGTATCTTTGAAAAAAATAAGCTAAAATAGTCATTGCACTTAAATTAAAGAAAAACACATTTTTGAGTTTTTTCGCCAAAATTTAAGTTTCATATTCAAAGTTAAATTGTTTAAAATCTGCTCGATGAAATTTCTTTAAATTTTGATATGATGTTGATATGGAAATTATCTACAAAACAAAACCATTAAAATAAATAAAAGTGCAAAATTGAAAAAAGTTTTCATACAACGAAATTTTTTTTTATTAAAAAAATATGAATTTTTATTTTCAAAAATCGATTCCTTCAAAACTGCTTAATGGATTTACTTGAAATTTAGTTTTTTATTGTAAATTAGTAGTATCTTTGAAACAAATAAGCTAAAATAGTCATTGCACTTAAATTAAAGAAAAACACATTTTTGAGTTTTTTCGCCAAAATTTAAGTTTCATTTTCAAAATTGAATTGTTTAAAATCTGCTCGATGAAATTTCTTTAAATTTTGATATGATGTTGATATGGAAATTATCTACAAAACAAAACCATTAAAGTAAATAATAGTGCAAAATTGAAAAAAGTTTTCATACAACGAAATTTTTTTTTATTAAAAAAATATGAATTTTTATTTTCAAAAATCGATTCCTTCAAAACTGCTTAATGGATTTACTTGAAATTTTGTTTTTTATTGTAAATTAGTAGTATCTTTGAAACAAATAAGCTAAAATAGTCATTGCACTTAAATTAAAGAAAAACACATTTTTGAGTTTTTTCGCCAAAATTTAAGTTTCATTTTCAAAATTAAATTGTTTAAAATCTGCTCGATGAAATTTCTTTAAATTTTGATATGATGTTGATATGGAAATTATCTACAAAACAAAACCATTAAAGTAAATAATAGTGCAAAATTGAAAAAAGTTTTCATGCAACGAAATTTTTTTTTATTAAAAAAATATGAATTTTTATTTTCAAAAATCGATTCCTTCAAAACTGCTTAATGGATTTACTTGAAATTTAGTTTTTTATTGTAAATTAGTAGTATCTTTGAAACAAATAAGCTAAAATAGTCATTGCACTTAAATTAAAGAAAAACACATTTTTGAGTTTTTTCGCCAAAATTTAAGTTTCATTTTCAAAGTTAAATTGTTTAAAATCTGCTCGATGAAATTTCTTTAAATTTTGATATGATGTTGATATGGAAATTATCTACAAAACAAAACCATTAAAATAAATAAAAGTGCAAAATTAAAAAAGTTTTCATACAACGAAATTTTTTTTTATTAAAAAAATATGAATTTTTATTTTCAAAAATCGATTCCTTCAAAACTGCCTAATGGATTTACTTGAAATTTAGTTTTTTATTGTAAATTAGTAGTATCTTTGAAACAAATAAGCTAAAATAGTCATTGCACTTAAATTAAAGAAAAACACATTTTTGAGTTTTTTCGCCAAAATTTAAGTTTCATTTTCAAAATTAAATTGTTTAAAATCTGCTCGATGAAATTTCTTTAAATTTTGATATGATGTTGATATGGAAATTATCTACAAAACAAAACCATTAAAGTAAATAATAGTGCAAAATTGAAAAAAGTTTTCATACAACGAAATTTTTTTTTATTAAAAAAATATGAATTTTTATTTTCAAAAATCGATTCCTTCAAAACTGCTTAATGGATTTACTTGAAATTTAGTTTTTTATTGTAAATTAGTAGTATCTTTGAAACAAATAAGCTAAAATAGTCATTGCACTTAAATTAAAGAAAAACACATTTTTGAGTTTTTTCGCCAAAATTTAAGTTTCATTTTCAAAATTAAATTGTTTAAAATCTGCTCGATGAAATTTCTTTAAATTTTGATATGATGTTGATATGGAAATTATCTACCAAATAAAACCATTAAAGTAAATAATAGTGCAAAATTGAAAAAAGTTTTCATACAACGAAATTTTTTTTTATTAAAAAAATATGAATTTTTATTTTCAAAAATCGATTCCTTCAAAACTGCTTAATGGATTTACTTGAAATTTAGTTTTTTATTGTAAATTAGTAGTATCTTTGAAACAAATAAGCTAAAATAGTCATTGCACTTAAATTAAAGAAAAACACATTTTTGAGTTTTTTCGCCAAAATTTAAGTTTAATTTTCAAAATTAAATTGTTTAAAATCTGCTCGATGAAATTTCTTTAAATTTTGATATGATGTTGATATGGAAATTATCTACAAAACAAAACCATTAAAGTAAATAATAGTGCAAAATTGAAAAAAGTTTTCATACAACGAAATTTGTTTTTATTAAAAAAATATGAATTTTTATTTTCAAAAATCGATTCCTTCAAAACTGCTTAATGGATTTACTTGAAATTTAGTTTTTTATTGTAAATTAGTAGTATCTTTGAAACAAATAAGCTAAAATAGTCATTGCACTTAAATTAAAGAAAAACACATTTTTGAGTTTTTTTCGCCAAAATTTAAGTTTCATTTTCAAAGTTAAATTGTTTAAAATCTGCTCGATGAAATTTCTTTAAATTTTGATATGATGTTGATATGGAAATTATCTACAAAACAAAACCATTAAAATAAATAAAAGTGCAAAATTAAAAAAGTTTTCATACAACGAAATTTTTTTTTATTAAAAAAATATGAATTTTTATTTTCAAAAATCGATTCCTTCAAAACTGCTTAATGGATTTACTTGAAATTTAGTTTTTTATTGTAAATTAGTAGTATCTTTGAAACAAATAAGCTAAAATAGTCATTGCACTTAAATTAAAGAAAAACACATTTTTGAGTTTTTTCGCCAAAATTTAAGTTTCATTTTCAAAATTAAATTGTTTAAAATCTGCTCGATGAAATTTCTTTAAATTTTGATATGATGTTGATATGGAAATTATCTACCAAATAAAACCATTAAAGTAAATAATAGTGCAAAATTGAAAAAAGTTTTCATACAACGAAATTTTTTTTTATTAAAAAAATATGAATTTTTATTTTCAAAAATCGATTCCTTCAAAACTGCTTAATGGATTTACTTGAAATTTAGTTTTTTATTGTAAATTAGTAGTATCTTTGAAACAAATAAGCTAAAATAGTCATTGCACTTAAATTAAAGAAAAACACATTTTTGAGTTTTTTCGCCAAAATTTAAGTTTCATTTTCAAAATTAAATTGTTTAAAATCTGCTCGATGAAATTTCTTTAAATTTTGATATGATGTTGATATGGAAATTATCTACAAAACAAAACCATTAAAGTAAATAATAGTGCAAAATTGAAAAAAGTTTTCATACAACGAAATTTGTTTTTATTAAAAAAATATGAATTTTTATTTTCAAAAATCGATTCCTTCAAAACTGCTTAATGGATTTACTTGAAATTTAGTTTTTTATTGTAAATTAGTAGTATCTTTGAAACAAATAAGCTAAAATAGTCATTGCACTTAAATTAAAGAAAAACACATTTTTGAGTTTTTTCGCCAAAATTTAAGTTTCATTTTCAAAGTTAAATTGTTTAAAATCTGCTCGATGAAATTTCTTTAAATTTTGATATGATGTTGATATGGAAATTATCTACAAAACAAAACCATTAAAATAAATAAAAGTGCAAAATTAAAAAAGTTTTCATACAACGAAATTTTTTTTTATTAAAAAAATATGAATTTTTATTTTCAAAAATCGATTCCTTCAAAACTGCCTAATGGATTTACTTGAAATTTAGTTTTTTATTGTAAATTAGTAGTATCTTTGAAACAAATAAGCTAAAATAGTCATTGCACTTAAATTAAAGAAAAACACATTTTTGAGTTTTTTCGCCAAAATTTAAGTTTCATTTTCAAAATTAAATTGTTTAAAATCTGCTCGATGAAATTTCTTTAAATTTTGATATGATGTTGATATGGAAATTATCTACAAAACAAAACCATTAAAGTAAATAATAGTGCAAAATTGAAAAAAGTTTTCATACAACGAAATTTGTTTTTATTAAAAAAATATGAATTTTTATTTTCAAAAATCGATTCCTTCAAAACTGCTTAATGGATTTACTTGAAATTTAGTTTTTTATTGTAAATTAGTAGTATCTTTGAAACAAATAAGCTAAAATAGTCATTGCACTTAAATTAAAGAAAAACACATTTTTGAGTTTTTTCGCCAAAATTTAAGTTTCATTTTCAAAATTAAATTGTTTAAAATCTGCTCGATGAAATTTCTTTAAATTTTGATATGATGTTGATATGGAAATTATCTACAAAACAAAACCATTAAAGTAAATAATAGTGCAAAATTGAAAAAAGTTTTCATACAACGAAATTTGTTTTTATTAAAAAAATATGAATTTTTATTTTCAAAAATCGATTCCTTCAAAACTGCTTAATGGATTTACTTGAAATTTAGTTTTTTATTGTAAATTAGTAGTATCTTTGAAACAAATAAGCTAAAATAGTCATTGCACTTAAATTAAAGAAAAACACATTTTTGAGTTTTTTCGCCAAAATTTAAGTTTCATTTTCAAAATTAAATTGTTTAAAATCTGCTCGATGAAATTTCTTTAAATTTTGATATGATGTTGATATGGAAATTATCTACCAAATAAAACCATTAAAGTAAATAATAGTGCAAAATTGAAAAAAGTTTTCATACAACGAAATTTTTTTTTATTAAAAAAATATGAATTTTTATTTTCAAAAATCGATTCCTTCAAAACTGCTTAATGGATTTACTTGAAATTTAGTTTTTTATTGTAAATTAGTAGTATCTTTGAAACAAATAAGCTAAAATAGTCATTGCACTTAAATTAAAGAAAAACACATTTTTGAGTTTTTTCGCCAAAATTTAAGTTTCATTTTCAAAATTAAATTGTTTAAAATCTGCTCGATGAAATTTCTTTAAATTTTGATATGATGTTGATATGGAAATTATCTACCAAATAAAACCATTAAAGTAAATAATAGTGCAAAATTGAAAAAAGTTTTCATACAACGAAATTTTTTTTTATTAAAAAAATATGAATTTTTATTTTCAAAAATCGATTCCTTCAAAACTGCTTAATGGATTTACTTGAAATTTAGTTTTTTATTGTAAATTAGTAGTATCTTTGAAACAAATAAGCTAAAATAGTCATTGCACTTAAATTAAAGAAAAACACATTTTTGAGTTTTTTCGCCAAAATTTAAGTTTCATTTTCAAAATTAAATTGTTTAAAATCTGCTCGATGAAATTTCTTTAAATTTTGATATGATGTTGATATGGAAATTATCTACAAAACAAAACCATTAAAGTAAATAATAGTGCAAAATTGAAAAAAGTTTTCATACAACGAAATTTTTTTTTATTAAAAAAATATGAATTTTTATTTTCAAAAATCGATTCCTTCAAAACTGCTTAATGGATTTACTTGAAATTTAGTTTTTTATTGTAAATTAGTAGTATCTTTGAAACAAATAAGCTAAAATAGTCATTGCACTTAAATTAAAGAAAAACACATTTTTGAGTTTTTTCGCCAAAATTTAAGTTTCATTTTCAAAATTAAATTGTTTAAAATCTGCTCGATGAAATTTCTTTAAATTTTGATATGATGTTGATATGGAAATTATCTACCAAATAAAACCATTAAAGTAAATAATAGTGCAAAATTGAAAAAAGTTTTCATACAACGAAATTTTTTTTTATTAAAAAAATATGAATTTTTATTTTCAAAAATCGATTCCTTCAAAACTGCTTAATGGATTTACTTGAAATTTAGTTTTTTATTGTAAATTAGTAGTATCTTTGAAACAAATAAGCTAAAATAGTCATTGCACTTAAATTAAAGAAAAACACATTTTTGAGTTTTTTCGCCAAAATTTAAGTTTCATTTTCAAAATTAAATTGTTTAAAATCTGCTCGATGAAATTTCTTTAAATTTTGATATGATGTTGATATGGAAATTATCTACCAAATAAAACCATTAAAGTAAATAATAGTGCAAAATTGAAAAAAGTTTTCATACAACGAAATTTTTTTTTATTAAAAAAATATGAATTTTTATTTTCAAAAATCGATTCCTTCAAAACTGCTTAATGGATTTACTTGAAATTTAGTTTTTTATTGTAAATTAGTAGTATCTTTGAAACAAATAAGCTAAAATAGTCATTGCACTTAAATTAAAGAAAAACACATTTTTGAGTTTTTTCGCCAAAATTTAAGTTTCATTTTCAAAATTAAATTGTTTAAAATCTGCTCGATGAAATTTCTTTAAATTTTGATATGATGTTGATATGGAAATTATCTACAAAACAAAACCATTAAAGTAAATAATAGTGCAAAATTGAAAAAAGTTTTCATACAACGAAATTTTTTTTTTATTAAAAAAATATGAATTTTTATTTTCAAAAATCGATTCCTTCAAAACTGCTTAATGGATTTACTTGAAATTTAGTTTTTTATTGTAAATTAGTAGTATCTTTGAAACAAATAAGCTAAAATAGTCATTGCACTTAAATTAAAGAAAAACACATTTTTGAGTTTTTTCGCCAAAATTTAAGTTTCATTTTCAAAATTAAATTGTTTAAAATCTGCTCGATGAAATTTCTTTAAATTTTGATATGATGTTGATATGGAAATTATCTACCAAATAAAACCATTAAAGTAAATAATAGTGCAAAATTGAAAAAAGTTTTCATACAACGAAATTTTTTTTTATTAAAAAAATATGAATTTTTATTTTCAAAAATCGATTCCTTCAAAACTGCTTAATGGATTTACTTGAAATTTAGTTTTTTATTGTAAATTAGTAGTATCTTTGAAACAAATAAGCTAAAATAGTCATTGCACTTAAATTAAAGAAAAACACATTTTTGAGTTTTTTCGCCAAAATTTAAGTTTCATTTTCAAAATTAAATTGTTTAAAATCTGCTCGATGAAATTTCTTTAAATTTTGATATGATGTTGATATGGAAATTATCTACCAAATAAAACCATTAAAGTAAATAATAGTGCAAAATTGAAAAAAGTTTTCATACAACGAAATTTTTTTTTATTAAAAAAATATGAATTTTTATTTTCAAAAATCGATTCCTTCAAAACTGCTTAATGGATTTACTTGAAATTTAGTTTTTTATTGTAAATTAGTAGTATCTTTGAAACAAATAAGCTAAAATAGTCATTGCACTTAAATTAAAGAAAAACACATTTTTGAGTTTTTTCGCCAAAATTTAAGTTTCATTTTCAAAATTAAATTGTTTAAAATCTGCTCGATGAAATTTCTTTAAATTTTGATATGATGTTGATATGGAAATTATCTACAAAACAAAACCATTAAAGTAAATAATAGTGCAAAATTGAAAAAAGTTTTCATACAACGAAATTTTTTTTTATTAAAAAAATATGAATTTTTATTTTCAAAAATCGATTCCTTCAAAACTGCTTAATGGATTTACTTGAAATTTAGTTTTTTATTGTAAATTAGTAGTATCTTTGAAACAAATAAGCTAAAATAGTCATTGCACTTAAATTAAAGAAAAACACATTTTTGAGTTTTTTCGCCAAAATTTAAGTTTCATTTTCAAAATTGAATTGTTTAAAATCTGCTCGATGAAATTTCTTTAAATTTTGATATGATGTTGATATGGAAATTATCTACAAAACAAAACCATTAAAGTAAATAATAGTGCAAAATTGAAAAAAGTTTTCATACAACGAAATTTTTTTTTATTAAAAAAATATGAATTTTTATTTTCAAAAATCGATTCCTTCAAAACTGCTTAATGGATTTACTTGAAATTTAGTTTTTTTTTTGTAAATTAGTAGTATCTTTGAAACAAATAAGCTAAAATAGTCATTGCACTTAAATTAAAGAAAAACACATTTTTGAGTTTTTTCGCCAAAATTTAAGTTTCATTTTCAAAATTAAATTGTTTAAAATCTGCTCGATGAAATTTCTTTAAATTTTGATATGATGTTGATATGGAAATTATCTACCAAATAAAACCATTAAAGTAAATAATAGTGCAAAATTGAAAAAAGTTTTCATACAACGAAATTTTTTTTTATTAAAAAAATATGAATTTTTATTTTCAAAAATCGATTCCTTCAAAACTGCTTAATGGATTTACTTGAAATTTAGTTTTTTATTGTAAATTAGTAGTATCTTTGAAACAAATAAGCTAAAATAGTCATTGCACTTAAATTAAAGAAAAACACATTTTTGAGTTTTTTCGCCAAAATTTAAGTTTCATTTTCAAAATTGAATTGTTTAAAATCTGCTCGATGAAATTTCTTTAAATTTTGATATGATGTTGATATGGAAATTATCTACCAAATAAAACCATTAAAGTAAATAATAGTGCAAAATTGAAAAAAGTTTTCATACAACGAAATTTTTTTTTATTAAAAAAATATGAATTTTTATTTTCAAAAATCGATTCCTTCAAAACTGCTTAATGGATTTACTTGAAATTTAGTTTTTTATTGTAAATTAGTAGTATCTTTGAAACAAATAAGCTAAAATAGTCATTGCACTTAAATTAAAGAAAAACACATTTTTGAGTTTTTTCGCCAAAATTTAAGTTTCATTTTCAAAATTAAATTGTTTAAAATCTGCTCGATGAAATTTCTTTAAATTTTGATATGATGTTGATATGGAAATTATCTACCAAATAAAACCTTTAAAGTAAATAACAGTGCAAAATTGAAAAAAGTTTTCATACAACGAAATTTTTTTTTATTAAAAAAATATGAATTTTTATTTTCAAAAATCGATTCCTTCAAAACTGCTTAATGGATTTACTTGAAATTTAGTTTTTTATTGTAAATTAGTAGTATCTTTGAAACAAATAAGCTAAAATAGTCATTGCACTTAAATTAAAGAAAAACACATTTTTGAGTTTTTTCGCCAAAATTTAAGTTTCATTTTCAAAATTGAATTGTTTAAAATCTGCTCGATGAAATTTCTTTAAATTTTGATATGATGTTAATATGGAAATTATCTACAAAACAAAACCATTAAAGTAAATAATAGTGCAAAATTGAAAAAAGTTTTCATACAACGAAATTTTTTTTTATTAAAAAAATATGAATTTTTATTTTCAAAAATCGATTCCTTCAAAACTGCTTAATGGATTTACTTGAAATTTAGTTTTTTATTGTAAATTAGTAGTATCTTTGAAACAAATAAGCTAAAATAGTCATTGCACTTAAATTAAAGAAAAACACATTTTTGAGTTTTTTCGCCAAAATTTAAGTTTCATTTTCAAAATTAAATTGTTTAAAATCTGCTCGATGAAATTTCTTTAAATTTTGATATGATGTTGATATGGAAATTATCTACAAAACAAAACCATTAAAGTAAATAATAGTGCAAAATTGAAAAAAGTTTTCATACAACGAAATTTTTTTTTATTAAAAAAATATGAATTTTTATTTTCAAAAATCGATTCCTTCAAAACTGCTTAATGGATTTACTTGAAATTTAGTTTTTTATTGTAAATTAGTAGTATCTTTGAAACAAATAAGCTAAAATAGTCATTGCACTTAAATAAAAGAAAAACACATTTTTGAGTTTTTTCGCCAAAATTTAAGTTTCATTTTCAAAATTAAATTGTTTAAAATCTGCTCGATGAAATTTCTTTAAATTTTGATATGATGTTGATATGGAAATTATCTAAAAAATAAAACCATTAAAGTAAATAATAGTGCAAAATTGAAAAAAGTTTTCATACAACGAAATTTTTTTTTATTAAAAAAATATGAATTTTTATTTTCAAAAATCGATTCCTTCAAAACTGCTTAATGGATTTACTTGAAATTTAGTTTTTTATTGTAAATTAGTAGTATCTTTGAAACAAATAAGCTAAAATAGTCATTGCACTTAAATTAAAGAAAAACACATTTTTGAGTTTTTTCGCCAAAATTTAAGTTTCATTTTCAAAATTAAATTGTTTAAAATCTGCTCGATGAAATTTCTTTAAATTTTGATATGATGTTGATATGGAAATTATCTACAAAACAAAACCATTAAAGTAAATAATAGTGCAAAATTGAAAAAAGTTTTCATACAACGAAATTTTTTTTTATTAAAAAAATATGAATTTTTATTTTCAAAAATCGATTCCTTCAAAACTGCTTAATGGATTTACTTGAAATTTAGTTTTTTATTGTAAATTAGTAGTATCTTTGAAACAAATAAGCTAAAATAGTCATTGCACTTAAATTAAAGAAAAACACATTTTTGAGTTTTTTCGCCAAAATTTAAGTTTCATTTTCAAAATTGAATTGTTTAAAATCTGCTCGATGAAATTTCTTTAAATTTTGATATGATGTTGATATGGAAATTATCTACAAAACAAAACCATTAAAGTAAATAATAGTGCAAAATTGAAAAAAGTTTTCATACAACGAAATTTTTTTTTATTAAAAAAGTATGAATTTTTATTTTCAAAAATCGATTCCTTCAAAACTGCTTAATGGATTTACTTGAAATTTAGTTTTTTATTGTAAATTAGTAGTATCTTTGAAACAAATAAGCTAAAATAGTCATTGCACTTAAATTAAAGAAAAACACATTTTTGAGTTTTTTCGCCAAAATTTAAGTTTCATTTTCAAAATTGAATTGTTTAAAATCTGCTCGATGAAATTTCTTTAAATTTTGATATGATGTTGATATGGAAATTATCTACAAAACAAAACCATTAAAGTAAATAATAGTGCAAAATTGAAAAAAGTTTTCATACAACGAAATTTTTTTTTATTAAAAAAATATGAATTTTTATTTTCAAAAATCGATTCCTTCAAAACTGCTTAATGGATTTACTTGAAATTTAGTTTTTTATTGTAAATTAGTAGTATCTTTGAAACAAATAAGCTAAAATAGTCATTGCACTTAAATTAAAGAAAAACACATTTTTGAGTTTTTTCGCCAAAATTTAAGTTTCATTTTCAAAATTGAATTGTTTAAAATCTGCTCGATGAAATTTCTTTAAATTTTGATATGATGTTGATATGGAAATTATCTACAAAACAAAACCATTAAAGTAAATAATAGTGCAAAATTGAAAAAAGTTTTCATACAACGAAATTTTTTTTTATTAAAAAAATATGAATTTTTATTTTCAAAAATCGATTCCTTCAAAACTGCTTAATGGATTTACTTGAAATTTAGTTTTTTATTGTAAATTAGTAGTATCTTTGAAACAAATAAGCTAAAATAGTCATTGCACTTAAATTAAAGAAAAACACATTTTTGAGTTTTTTTCGCCAAAATTTAAGTTTCATTTTCAAAATTAAATTGTTTAAAATCTGCTCGATGAAATTTCTTTAAATTTTGATATGATGTTGATATGGAAATTATCTACAAAAAAAACCCATTAAAGTAAATAATAGTGCAAAATTGAAAAAAGTTTTCATACAACGAAATTTTTTTTTATTAAAAAAATATGAATTTTTATTTTCAAAAATCGATTCCTTCAAAACTGCTTAATGGATTTACTTGAAATTTAGTTTTTTATTGTAAATTAGTAGTATCTTTGAAACAAATAAGCTAAAATAGTCATTGCACTTAAATTAAAGAAAAACACATTTTTGAGTTTTTTCGCCAAAATTTAAGTTTCATTTTCAAAATTAAATTGTTTAAAATCTGCTCGATGAAATTTCTTTAAATTTTGATATGATGTTGATATGGAAATTATCTACAAAACAAAACCATTAAAGTAAATAATAGTGCAAAATTGAAAAAAGTTTTCATACAACGAAATTTTTTTTTATTAAAAAAATATGAATTTTTATTTTCAAAAATCGATTCCTTCAAAACTGCTTAATGGATTTACTTGAAATTTAGTTTTTTATTGTAAATTAGTAGTATCTTTGAAACAAATAAGCTAAAATAGTCATTGCACTTAAATTAAAGAAAAACACATTTTTGAGTTTTTTCGCCAAAATTTAAGTTTCATTTTCAAAATTGAATTGTTTAAAATCTGCTCGATGAAATTTCTTTAAATTTTGATATGATGTTGATATGGAAATTATCTACAAAACAAAACCATTAAAGTAAATAATAGTGCAAAATTGAAAAAAGTTTTCATACAACGAAATTTTTTTTTATTAAAAAAATATGAATTTTTATTTTCAAAAATCGATTCCTTCAAAACTGCTTAATGGATTTACTTGAAATTTAGTTTTTTATTGTAAATTAGTAGTATCTTTGAAACAAATAAGCTAAAATAGTCATTGCACTTAAATTAAAGAAAAACACATTTTTGAGTTTTTTCGCCAAAATTTAAGTTTCATTTTCAAAATTAAATTGTTTAAAATCTGCTCGATGAAATTTCTTTAAATTTTGATATGATGTTGATATGGAAATTATCTACAAAACAAAACCATTAAAGTAAATAATAGTGCAAAATTGAAAAAAGTTTTCATACAACGAAATTTTTTTTTATTAAAAAAATATGAATTTTTATTTTCAAAAATCGATTCCTTCAAAACTGCTTAATGGATTTACTTGAAATTTAGTTTTTTATTGTAAATTAGTAGTATCTTTGAAACAAATAAGCTAAAATAGTCATTGCACTTAAATTAAAGAAAAACACATTTTTGAGTTTTTTCGCCAAAATTTAAGTTTCATTTTCAAAATTAAATTGTTTAAAATCTGCTCGATGAAATTTCTTTAAATTTTGATATGATGTTGATATGGAAATTATCTACCAAATAAAACCATTAAAGTAAATAATAGTGCAAAATTGAAAAAAGTTTTCATACAACGAAATTTTTTTTTATTAAAAAAATATGAATTTTTATTTTCAAAAATCGATTCCTTCAAAACTGCTTAATGGATTTACTTGAAATTTAGTTTTTTATTGTAAATTAGTAGTATCTTTGAAACAAATAAGCTAAAATAGTCATTGCACTTAAATTAAAGAAAAACACATTTTTGAGTTTTTTCGCCAAAATTTAAGTTTCATTTTTAAAATTAAATTGTTTAAAATCTGCTCGATGAAATTTCTTTAAATTTTGATATGATGTTGATATGGAAATTATCTACCAAATAAAACCATTAAAGTAAATAATAGTGCAAAATTGAAAAAAGTTTTCATACAACGAAATTTTTTTTTATTAAAAAAATATGAATTTTTATTTTCAAAAATCGATTCCTTCAAAACTGCTTAATGGATTTACTTGAAATTTAGTTTTTTATTGTAAATTAGTAGTATCTTTGAAACAAATAAGCTAAAATAGTCATTGCACTTAAATTAAAGAAAAACACATTTTTGAGTTTTTTCGCCAAAATTTAAGTTTCATTTTCAAAATTAAATTGTTTAAAATCTGCTCGATGAAATTTCTTTAAATTTTGATATGATGTTGATATGGAAATTATCTACAAAACAAAACCATTAAAGTAAATAATAGTGCAAAATTAAAAAAATATGAATTTTTATTTTCAAAAATCGATTCCTTCAAAACTGCTTAATGGATTTACTTGAAATTTAGTTTTTTATTGTAAATTAGTAGTATCTTTGAAACAAATAAGCTAAAATAGTCATTGCACTTAAATTAAAGAAAAACACATTTTTGGGTTTTTTCACCAAAATTTAAGTTTCATTTTCAAAATTAAATTGTTTAAGATCTGCTCGATGAAATTTCTTTAAATTTTGATATGATGTTGATATGGAAATTATCTACAAAACAAAACCATTAAAGTAAATAATAGTGCAAAATTAAAAAAATATGAATTTTTATTTTCAAAAATCGATTCCTTCAAAACTGCTTAATGGATTTACTTGAAATTTAGTTTTTTATTGTAAATTAGTAGTATCTTTGAAACAAATAAGCTAAAATAGTCATTGCACTTAAATTAAAGAAAAACACATTTTTGAGTTTTTTCGCCAAAATTTAAGTTTCATTTTCAAAATTAAATTGTTTAAAATCTGCTCGATGAAATTTCTTTAAATTTTGATATGATGTTGATATGGAAATTATCTACAAAACAAAACCATTAAAGTAAATAATAGTGCAAAATTGAAAAAAGTTTTCATACAACGAAATTTTTTTTTATTAAAAAAATATGAATTTTTATTTTCAAAAATCGATTCCTTCAAAACTGCTTAATGGATTTACTTGAAATTTAGTTTTTTATTGTAAATTAGTAGTATCTTTGAAACAAATAAGCTAAAATAGTCATTGCACTTAAATTAAAGAAAAACACATTTTTGAGTTTTTTCGCCAAAATTTAAGTTTCATTTTCAAAATTAAATTGTTTAAAATCTGCTCGATGAAATTTCTTTAAATTTTGATATGATGTTGATATGGAAATTATCTACAAAACAAAACCATTAAAGTAAATAATAGTGCAAAATTGAAAAAAGTTTTCATACAACGAAATTTTTTTTTATTAAAAAAATATGAATTTTTATTTTCAAAAATCGATTCCTTCAAAACTGCTTAATGGATTTACTTGAAATTTAGTTTTTTATTGTAAATTAGTAGTATCTTTGAAACAAATAAGCTAAAATAGTCATTGCACTTAAATTAAAGAAAAACACATTTTTGAGTTTTTTCGCCAAAATTTAAGTTTCATTTTCAAAATTAAATTGTTTAAAATCTGCTCGATGAAATTTCTTTAAATTTTGATATGATGTTGATATGGAAATTATCTACAAAACAAAACCATTAAAGTAAATAATAGTGCAAAATTGAAAAAAGTTTTCATACAACGAAATTTTTTTTTATTAAAAAAATATGAATTTTTATTTTCAAAAATCGATTCCTTCAAAACTGCTTAATGGATTTACTTGAAATTTAGTTTTTTATTGTAAATTAGTAGTATCTTTGAAACAAATAAGCTAAAATAGTCATTGCACTTAAATTAAAGAAAAACACATTTTTGGGTTTTTTCACCAAAATTTAAGTTTCATTTTCAAAATTAAATTGTTTAAAATCTGCTCGATGAAATTTCTTTAAATTTTGATATGATGTTGATATGGAAATTATCTACAAAACAAAACCATTAAAGTAAATAATAGTGCAAAATTAAAAAAATATGAATTTTTATTTTCAAAAATCGATTCCTTCAAAACTGCTTAATGGATTTACTTGAAATTTAGTTTTTTATTGTAAATTAGTAGTATCTTTGAAACAAATAAGCTAAAATAGTCATTGCACTTAAATTAAAGAAAAACACATTTTTGAGTTTTTTCGCCAAAATTTAAGTTTCATTTTCAAAATTAAATTGTTTAAAATCTGCTCGATGAAATTTCTTTAAATTTTGATATGATGTTGATATGGAAATTATCTACCAAATAAAACCATTAAAGTAAATAATAGTGCAAAATTGAAAAAAGTTTTCATACAACGAAATTTTTTTTTATTAAAAAAATATGAATTTTTATTTTCAAAAATCGATTCCTTCAAAACTGCTTAATGGATTTACTTGAAATTTAGTTTTTTATTGTAAATTAGTAGTATCTTTGAAACAAATAAGCTAAAATAGTCATTGCACTTAAATTAAAGAAAAACACATTTTTGGGTTTTTTCACCAAAATTTAAGTTTCATTTTCAAAATTAAATTGTTTAAAATCTGCTCGATGAAATTTCTTTAAATTTTGATATGATGTTGATATGGAAATTATCTACAAAACAAAACCATTAAAGTAAATAATAGTGCAAAATTAAAAAAATATGAATTTTTATTTTCAAAAATCGATTCCTTCAAAACTGCTTAATGGATTTACTTGAAATTTAGTTTTTTATTGTAAATTAGTAGTATCTTTGAAACAAATAAGCTAAAATAGTCATTGCACTTAAATTAAAGAAAAACACATTTTTGAGTTTTTTCGCCAAAATTTAAGTTTCATTTTCAAAATTAAATTGTTTAAAATCTGCTCGATGAAATTTCTTTAAATTTTGATATGATGTTGATATGGAAATTATCTACAAAACAAAACCATTAAAGTAAATAATAGTGCAAAATTGAAAAAAGTTTTCATACAACGAAATTTTTTTTTATTAAAAAAATATGAATTTTTATTTTCAAAAATCGATTCCTTCAAAACTGCTTAATGGATTTACTTGAAATTTAGTTTTTTATTGTAAATTAGTAGTATCTTTGAAACAAATAAGCTAAAATAGTCATTGCACTTAAATTAAAGAAAAACACATTTTTGGGTTTTTTCACCAAAATTTAAGTTTCATTTTCAAAATTAAATTGTTTAAAATCTGCTCGATGAAATTTCTTTAAATTTTGATATGATGTTGATATGGAAATTATCTACAAAACAAAACCATTAAAGTATGAATTTTTATTTTCAAAAATCGATTCCTTCAAAACTGCTTAATGGATTTACTTGAAATTTAGTTTTTTATTGTAAATTAGTAGTATCTTTGAAACAAATAAGCTAAAATAGTCATTGCACTTAAATTAAAGAAAAACACATTTTTGGGTTTTTTCACCAAAATTTAAGTTTCATTTTCAAAATTAAATTGTTTAAAATCTGCTCGATGAAATTTCTTTAAATTTTGATATGATGTTGATATGGAAATTATCTACAAAACAAAACCATTAAAGTAAATAATAGTGCAAAATTGAAAAAAGTTTTCATACAACGAAATTTTTTTTTATTAAAAAAATATGAATTTTTATTTTCAAAAATCGATTCCTTCAAAACTGCTTAATGGATTTACTTGAAATTTAGTTTTTTATTGTAAATTAGTAGTATCTTTGAAACAAATAAGCTAAAATAGTCATTGCACTTAAATTAAAGAAAAACACATTTTTGAGTTTTTTCGCCAAAATTTAAGTTTCATTTTCAAAATTAAATTGTTTAAAATCTGCTCGATGAAATTTCTTTAAATTTTGATATGATGTTGATATGGAAATTATCTACAAAACAAAACCATTAAAGTAAATAATAGTGCAAAATTGAAAAAAGTTTTCATACAACGAAATTTTTTTTTATTAAAAAAATATGAATTTTTATTTTCAAAAATCGATTCCTTCAAAACTGCTTAATGGATTTACTTGAAATTTAGTTTTTTATTGTAAATTAGTAGTATCTTTGAAACAAATAAGCTAAAATAGTCATTGCACTTAAATTAAAGAAAAACACATTTTTGAGTTTTTTCGCCAAAATTTAAGTTTCATTTTCAAAATTAAATTGTTTAAAATCTGCTCGATGAAATTTCTTTAAATTTTGATATGATGTTGATATGGAAATTATCTACCAAATAAAACCATTAAAGTAAATAATAGTGCAAAATTGAAAAAAGTTTTCATACAACGAAATTTTTTTTTATTAAAAAAATATGAATTTTTATTTTCAAAAATCGATTCCTTCAAAACTGCTTAATGGATTTACTTGAAATTTAGTTTTTTATTGTAAATTAGTAGTATCTTTGAAACAAATAAGCTAAAATAGTCATTGCACTTAAATTAAAGAAAAACACATTTTTGAGTTTTTTCGCCAAAATTTAAGTTTCATTTTCAAAATTAAATTGTTTAAAATCTGCTCTATGAAATTTCTTTAAATTTTGATATGATGTTGATATGGAAATTATCTACAAAACAAAACCATTAAAGTAAATAATAGTGCAAAATTGAAAAAAGTTTTCATACAACGAAATTTTTTTTTATTAAAAAAATATGAATTTTTATTTTCAAAAATCGATTCCTTCAAAACTGCTTAATGGATTTACTTGAAATTTAGTTTTTTATTGTAAATTAGTAGTATCTTTGAAACAAATAAGCTAAAATAGTCATTGCACTTAAATTAAAGAAAAACACATTTTTGAGTTTTTTCGCCAAAATTTAAGTTTCATTTTCAAAATTAAATTGTTTAAAATCTGCTCGATGAAATTTCTTTAAATTTTGATATGATGTTGATATGGAAATTATCTACCAAATAAAACCATTAAAGTAAATAATAGTGCAAAATTGAAAAAAGTTTTCATACAACGAAATTTTTTTTTATTAAAAAAATATGAATTTTTATTTTCAAAAATCGATTCCTTCAAAACTGCTTAATGGATTTACTTGAAATTTAGTTTTTTATTGTAAATTAGTAGTATCTTTGAAACAAATAAGCTAAAATAGTCATTGCACTTAAATTAAAGAAAAACACATTTTTGCGTTTTTTCACCAAAATTTAAGTTTCATTTTCAAAATTAAATTGTTTAAAATCTGCTCGATGAAATTTCTTTAAATTTTGATATGATGTTGATATGGAAATTATCTACAAAACAAAACCATTAAAGTAAATAATAGTGCAAAATTAAAAAAATATGAATTTTTATTTTCAAAAATCGATTCCTTCAAAACTGCTTAATGGATTTACTTGAAATTTAGTTTTTTATTGTAAATTAGTAGTATCTTTGAAACAAATAAGCTAAAATAGTCATTGCACTTAAATTAAAGAAAAACACATTTTTGAGTTTTTTCGCCAAAATTTAAGTTTCATTTTCAAAATTAAATTGTTTAAAATCTGCTCGATGAAATTTCTTTAAATTTTGATATGATGTTGATATGGAAATTATCTACAAAACAAAACCATTAAAGTAAATAATAGTGCAAAATTGAAAAAAGTTTTCATACAACGAAATTTTTTTTTATTAAAAAAATATGAATTTTTATTTTCAAAAATCGATTCCTTCAAAACTGCTTAATGGATTTACTTGAAATTTAGTTTTTTATTGTAAATTAGTAGTATCTTT